>NC_072858.1:37856813-38159844 GCF_028858705.1 Grus americana
GCAGGATGCTGACGGCGGCGTCGCCCGCATCCCGCCCGCATCGCTTCGTCCCGGGGGCTCAGCGCGGGACACGAGCTGGCCCTGCCCTTTATTCACAGCGATGTTTTTCCCGCCGAGGCCCAACACAAACGAGGTTAGCCTTGCCCGGCCCCCCCCTCCAGACGCGCCTTTCCCTCTACGCATTGACCGTCTTATTAATTTTTAATCAGCCTCCTGCTAGAATTAAACTTACTGGAGTGTAAACCCAAATTTCTTTTTTTTTTTTTTCTTTTTTTTTTGCCTCTTCAAGCTAGCCGGTGAGCATTTCCCGGTCCCTCTGGACCTCGCTCATCCCCTCCGCCGACGGTTATCATTCCGGCACGACCCCTGCCACCCAGCGAGTGCGTTCGAGTGAATCTCATTGAGCCCCATCTCCGCTTGCAGCCTGAGTTGGGGGGAAAATTAATTTTTCACTTGCACTGGGCCAGAGGCACCCCGAGGTGTCGGGGCGGGCAGAAAAAAAAAAAAAGAAGCTTTTTTTTTTTTTCTTGCAAGATTCACAGGTCAAACGTGAGAAGGAGAAGAGGAAAGTCGTTTCGAGCCTGGGGGACCGCAGTTTATACGCGCTTTGCTGCGGGAAAAGAGCCATCCCCGATGCTTTGCATGATGCCCCCAATTTTTGAGGCTTCAGAACACCTCCCCTAGCTGCCTGCAGGGATGCTTTCCCCTCCGCGCAGGACGCCGGTTGCATCGCTCCCCTGGATTTAGCCAAAAATCCCCCTTCGCCGCACCATCCCCTTTCAGCCCACGATTTATTTCTGCACGGCGCGCCCCGGACCTGCCGCTCCGCTCCCCGAAACGACGGGGCGGGGGGGCTTGGCCCCGAAACCCCCCCCTGGCTTGGGGGTCTGACGGGGCCGGGAAGGTGAGAAGGTGGGGGGGGGGGGGAAGGAAAGTTAGGAAAGTTTGTGGTGCTCGGAGGTCTGGTATTGCGCCTATACGGCTTTTATTTTTAGTTTTCCAAGCCCTGGCTCCGCAAAAGCATCTTAATTACTATTCTTCAGCTATAAAATGAAACACAGATGCGCTCTCTTTGCAGAGTTCCAACCGTTTCGTCGGGGGGGGGTTCTGCTAGAGGTACATCATAGAAAGAAAACCATGGAAATTATTATTACTATTATTATTATTGTTATTATTATTTTAAGAGCCATTATGTCAGAGCTATTTGCGGTGGCCCCGTGCCAGCACGCGCCCCCCCCGGCATTTCTTTCGCCCCGACCCCCCGAGCTCAGCCTTTTCCCATGCACCCTCCCTGCTTCAGTAAATAGAAACGATATATTATATATTATTACATCATCCCCCGAGCCCCAAAACGCGCTTTATTTTCACCGACGGTTAGGGAATACTCCTGAGTTGGTACCTGAAAAAAAACCTGATGTCCTTGGAATTTGAGTACATCTGATGTTTTATATTAAGCAGACGGTTGGGTGGAGAAAATAGGAAAAAAGGAGGGTTTTTTTTTAAAAAAAAAAAAACAACAAAACCCCGCAGCCCTGAAGCCCCCGATAGCTGCGGTGATTTAGCTGGGGCTGCGGCAGGTTTCCCCTTGCAGTCCCGCGTGCCAGTGGAATATTGGCTCCTTGGCGTATTTTCCCCTTTCGATGTATTTTTAAAAAAAAAAAAAAAAAAAAAAAAAAAAAGTAAAGACACGTGAATTGAAGCTTCCAAGGATTTCTCCTCACCCGTAAGAGGAGGGGGAAAAACAAACCCCGGCCGAGGGGAGAGCAGCCCCGTTCCTGCCCCCTCTGCCAGGGCCCCCAGCCCACGGAAAGATGCAGCGTGGGAGAAGCTGGCCAGGAACCGTCGCTATTTTGCGCAGTTTTGAGTCAAAAACACACACACACACACCCCCCCCCCGAAGCCTATCGATAATCTTAACAAAACAGAGCGGGTCCCACAGGCTGGCTTATTCGGGGGGAGTTCAGAATTTCGACTAACATATTGCTCGCCCCATCCATGGGAGAGGTGGGGCGGCACCGACGCTCGCGCGAGGAATTAGGGGCTGCCGCCACTTACGCGGCACCTTGCGACCCCGAACGTCCCCACGGATCAAGTCGCAGGGGTTTTACTGAGTTCCAAAAAAGTTTTCCTCTTTTTTTTTTTTAAAAAAAAATAAGTGTTTTATATTAAAATATGTTTTAATAGGGATTTAAAAGACAGCTTTTATCCCTGTATGGATAGCGAATACTATTTACCACTGCCAACGGTTACAGGTTCATCATGTCTCATTATATATAGGGGATTTTTTTTTTTTTTTTCCCCCCAACTATACCCTTATTTATGACCTTTGCTATGAGAAAAGAGCACGTGTGCAGCACATCCACTGCGGAGAAAAACCTGGAAAGGGTATATCAGCATACACCAAACCCTCGGGGACAGGAAGGCAAATAGAAGCATTAATAACTACAAGTTTATCCGTTTCAAAAATAATCTCGTTAGCCAGTAGCAGAACACAGCTACAAAAGTCGCCGTTGCCACGTTACCCCCACGCTGCAGCCAGAAAGAAGGGGGGGAAAAAAAAAATAAAAAAATAAAATCACTCACTGCTTTTACGACATCGGAGCTGGATTCCCAAACTGGCCAAAAAAAAAAAAAAAAAAACAAACCAAAAAAAAACCCCTCTTTGGTGATGATCCAGGGTATTTTGGCGTGCAGGAGCGAGCGTCCTTCCTTCCCAGGAACCTGCGGGTTTGGGAAAAAGGGCTTGGAAATAAAACGAAGCCAAAACAAAAAAAAAAAAAAAAAAAAAAAAAAAAAAAAGGGTGATAATACCCAGAGTCATAGGGATGCTCTGCGTCCCGCCATGGAAACGAGATGCAGACCTGGGATGAACACTGAGATGTTATACCATCGGGCTGGTTTTATATAGATTTTTTTTTTTTTTTTTAAATATATATATATACACACACACCAGAAAACCAACCAAGAATCTGCCTTTCCTGCTCCAAAATCAATCGCTAAGGTCTGCCGGCTGGGATTTAAATATTTACTTATCGGCCCCAAAATAACCTCGGATCCCCTCGGCTGTATTCCCGCGCTCGAAGCCCCGAACAAGAAGATGGCGAGAGCAGAGAAACAGGAGCGTAACGCAGTTAACCGAGGGTCGGAAACCTGCAGAAAACCAGTTTTTGTGAAAAAATCAATGAAATCAGTCAATGAGCACTTCTGCTGGCTCTGAAAAAACGGGGTAAAGAGGGGTCGGGAGTATTAAAGAGGCGAAACGAATATAGAGGTGAGACAAATAAAGGCTTGTTTCGCTCCCTGAACCTCCCGTTAAGCGATTTCCAGTGGAAAAAGGTCAGGTAGCAGACCCAGCCGATGGAAAAATAGCTTTTTTTTTAAAAAAAAAAAATATATATATATACACATATATATAAACCCACTCTTTGAGTTTCTTTTCGGTAAGTATTTTTGTCCGCAGACCTCCTTGCTGATGCCTCCCTGGGCTGAAACGCTGCTCCCGGCAGGGAATATACACGGGTCAGCTCGTTAACCCCTTCTTACTAATAGCTGCTTTTTAAATATGTATTTGTATGTTATATAGAATGTATATATTTGTTATATAGTATATGATACGTTACATCTCATGTAGAATAATTGTAGAATATAGGATATATAATCATTATGCAATACAATATATTGTTCTACACTACATATCATATGCTGCCTATTATATATTGTATATTATATAATATATTGCACACTATACATTGTACGCACGGCCGAGCATCGCGGCAGAGCTCGACGGCGTAACCACAGCCAGCTGGAAGGACGGCAAGAAGTGAAACCATGACCTGAATTTGCAGGGGGCGGGGGGGAAAAAAAAAAAAAAATCAATTGACTGCAGCAATCGGGACGGGAGAATTGATGGGGACCAGGTCACCCAGCACCCTCGAGGACGCTGTGCCCCATTTCCCAGCCATCCCCCCGCCCCGGCCTTGCACCGAGAGCTTCAGCTGGAGCAAAACCCTCCGAAGCAGCCAGGTTTAATTTATTATCTAGGAGAGGGAGCTAGGTTTTTGCGTTCTCCCCTGGGAAAAAGAAGAAATAAATAGAGCACAGTTGATTTTTTGTGTTCAAACACATTCCCAACCCCGAGGGGTGGGGTTTGGGTTGTTGTGGTTTTTGGTTTGGTTTTTTTTTTTTTTTTTTTCTTTCTGGGCACTTGCTTTTGCCCCACGTTGGAAATCGCTTGTTAGGATGGTGGGAAAGCGGGGAAAAAAAAAAAGTCTTTGAGCTCCCCGGTCCAGGTGATGCAAAGCTCCAGCCTTCGTTACCAAGATTAAAGGCGCCGGGATTTCCTAAGCAATTAAAAACCTTGCCTAATTAAGTCAGGGTTCGTAGGCAGGACTTGCAAGGGTTTGCAGGCTGAGCGAAAGCGAGGAGCCCCACAGGTAATTTCTTCAGCAAGGCAGAATAAACGGAGACGTACTGGACTGCGAAGATGGAGAGCACGCGCGTCCTTAAAAAGAAGAGGGGGGGAAAAAAAAAAATAGCATCGACAGCCTCTTGCAAGGAGCTAAGTCAACTGGCCTACTGTCTCAGCAGCAAATTATCCAAATACTGAAATACCCAGTGAGGGACAAAAACATTCAGGCAGGTATTACTGCATTTTTTTAAAAAAAAAAAAAAAAAAAAAGTAAAACCAAAATGCGTGGGAAAGTCGAAAAGAATGAGGGAGCCCGTGGCAATCAGGGCTCTCCCAGCAGGAACCATCCCAACGTTTAAGAAAAAGCCTCCCTTGCTATTAAAAATAAATAAATAAATTAAAAAAAACCCGTATATTTTTTTTTTTTTTCCCTACCCTCCGCATTTGAATTTCTGCTGCCTGCGCTTCCCACCGCTGGCAGCAGATGAAAGCAGCTCCCGGGAGAGACGGAGCGGGCGCTCCCGCTTCCCTGCACCCCAGCCCGTATTTTTACCATCCCTGCGCCCGGGCTCCCGTCGCCCCCAGCTCCTCTGCCCCCGCTGCGAGGGAAGAAGGGGGGGTGGGGGGGGGATTAGAGCCCTCATTTGCATCTTGCTTTGATTAACTCTATTTTTCACTCTTCCCTTTCTCCTTTCCTTAAAAATAACCACAAATCCCTCCATTAATTACGCTTTTAAGTCCACTCTTTGCTGAGCAGCTAACTGCCCCCCCCCAGCATCACCTTGGCACTCAAAAGGCAGGTTTTGGGGGGGGGGGGGGGTGGATGGAAACGAGGACCCCCCCAAACCTGGCACCGGAGCTGCCTTTCCCCCCAGCTGCATCCCCGACTGAAAAAAGTTGGGAAGAACCAACAAGAACACCCACCAAATTCAGGCGACGCCTTTTCAAAAAATAAAAAAAAAAAAAAAAAAAAAAATCACACCCCGCTCGCGATTAAGCGCCTGCCGAAAAGGATGGATTTTTAATTTACACTGTTTTTATTCGCGTCCAAAAGAACCCCAGAAATTCTCCCGTTCTAAGGCAGTTTCGGGGCTCACCCCTCCCTCCCCGCACCCTCAGTTTTTTGGGAAAACAGTCTTTTTTTTTTTTTTACCCTCCCTTCTCCCCCGCTAAGGAGAAAGCGGCGGGGTGGGCGGGGGGGGTGGGGTGGGGGTGTTTCCCCCCTGCACCCCGACCCTACACGAATTCCCCACGGAAAGGGCGGGAGGTGCCCCCCCGCGCCTGCCAGCGGCCCCGCAGCGTGCCCAGGGACTCGTCCTCCAGGCCCCCCAGCTCGGGGAAGCCCAGCCGGTTCAGGACCTCGTAGACCCCGGCCACCGCCGCCACCTGAAAAGCAGAAGGGAGAAAAAGAGATTTAACTCCCCCGCCACCCTCGAAACGCTTTTACCCCCTCCCGGGTGAAGGTCCTCGGCATCTGCCCCCCGCCGCCCCATCCCGGTACCCACCCACCCCCCCCCCCCCCCAAAACCCAGCTTTCCCCCGGCCACGGTTCGTCCGTTTGACGATGGGATCGGCCATGGCGGGGTTTGTTGGCTTTGGCACCCTCCTGCCAAAAAGCTACAACAGCGCCTTGTTTTTGCTAAAAACGCAGAGGTTACGCAGCGGGAAGGGGCGCTTTTGGGGTCAAAGGCTCCTTTGACGCGCAGGTTGGGCGTATTTAACCCCCTCCAGCAAACGGGGAGCGGGGGGGGGACAGGTTTAAGACACCGCATTTAAGACGCCGCGTTTAAACCCAGCATCCAGCCAGGAGCGAGCATCGCACATCTCCGCTAAAAGATGGTCCAGCCCCCGCCCCCCCCGCTCCCCGCCGCGCCGCCGGGCAATGCAAACACCGGCATAACCGGGATGCCGCGCCGGGGTGGGCGCCGGCCATCCCCCCCCCCCTTCCTCGCCGCGGTCCCTTCCAGCGAGATGGGGCGGGGGGAGAAACCGGGGAAGGGGGGGGGAACACAGCGAGCGGAGCTGGCAGCCACTGCTTTCGTCTCCCGCCCCGCAGATCAAACGTGCCAGTAGGAATTAGCGGCGCTGGCGGAGGCTAACGAAGGGACGAGGTGGGGTTCCCCCCACCCCCCCCCCCAAAGGCAAGCGCTGCCCGCTTCGCACCAGACAAACCCGGGGAGAGAAAAGCTAACCTCTGCCACCCAACACCAATAATTAATAAAAAAAGCAGGAAATATGGAGAATTTGGGGTGTCTCGCCCACTCCCTATTCCACGTTTTCAGCTGACCCCCCCGATTCTCGCGGATGCCTGGTGCCGGCATCCCCGTCCCGCGCGCCCTCCATCGCCTGCGCCACGCGCCCTGGCCAGGCAAGGCGAAGGGGGGGCTGCTTCGAACGATCCGCTCCTCTCGCTGCTCCGACGCGTTTGCCCGGGATATTGTCTTTTCCCTGCGCCGCAGAGAGCCTAGAGGTGGAGAGCCAGGCGGAGGGGTCCGGGGAGACGGGCTGGTGGTCTCCAACCCCCCCCCCCCCCCCCCCAAATGTTGCAAATAGCAACAGGTACGTCAAAATAAAGCCTGGGAAAACTCAGGACAGGGCAGGTTTGGGGTAGGGGGAGCACCCCATCCGCGCGGCGGGATGCAGCTCATCCCCAGTGACCTGCCTGGCTTTGCCCGAGAGCCACCAGCCCCGCGAGACGGGAGCTCGCCCGGAGCGAAGAAACCGCGTACCGTGTCCCCGACAACTGTTCAAGACTCATGCGTAAAATAAAAACCGGGGGGCGGGGGGGGGCTGCTGCTCCCCAGCACCCTGTAAATACGGGGCGGAGCGAGGTCCCGCCGGCGGCTCAGGCGGGGAAAGCCTCACCTCGCGCATCCAGAGGCTGAAGGGTCGCTGCCAGGAGTCCTTCTTCTCCAGATGCAGGTAGGCGTTGAAGAGGACCAGGTAGATGTAGCGCTCCAGGTACTGAAGGCTCCTCAGCTGCAGCGTCCGCGTCTCCCTCTCCTCCTTGCCCGACTTCCCCTGGAAGGAGCAAGGAACCGGCTGAAGCGGTACCCGAATCGGGAGAGCATCCGAGAGGCACCTCCTGCCCTGACTCCTCATCCAGGGTCCCGCTCTCCATCCCACGTGAGATGTTTGGTGGTGAAGGACCCACGAGGACCTCTTGCGCTAGGGAAAAACCACACGCCCTGCTACACGTCGGTCCTCCGACCCCATTTCCCGCCCCCCGCCCCAAAACCCCGGGGAGCCCGGCGCAGCCTGCAGCCCTCGCCCGGCCACCAGCCGAGGAGGGAGGACCACTTTGGGGACAAAAATAAGCGCATCCTTCCAGCCCGCTTCCACTGCGGCTTGGCAGTCCAGGCTCTCATTACCTTGCGGTTTCCAGCGTACAAAAACTTCCCCTTTACCGTGCAGACCTCAAAAATAGATGAGGGATTGCTAAATATATTGGGGGGGTGGGGGGGGGGGTGTGTGGTGTGCCCGGGAGCCAGGAATAGATGCCTAGGTGCAAACCGTAGCCGAAACCATGAGCTCCTGGACTGCAAAGCATTTCCCCAGGGGAAAACATGTCCCTCTCCAGCATCCCCCCTCCCCGGTCGGATTCAACCTTGTTGCACTTGTCGCCACGGCACGCAAACGTTTCCACCCGTGGGCTTTGGGCGGGGGGGAAAAAAAAAAAAAAAAAAGAAAAATCAAGGTTTGTTCAACCCATTTGCACCCCGAGTCGTGGTAGGACCAGGCAAGAGGTTCTGCCCTTGGAAAAGGCGTCTCCTCCACACGTGTGTGCCAGTATTTGCAGAGAGCAGATCCTGTTATCCTATTAGTTATCATGTTGTTATATCATCCTATTTAAATTTTATTTTATTGTCCTATTAGTTATCATGTTATTATATCATCCTATTTAAATTTTATTTTATTGTCCTATTAGTTATCATTTTATTATCCTATTATTATCTTCTGTCCTATTAGTTATCATTTTATTATCCTATTATTATCTTCTATCCTATTAGTTATCATTTTATTATCCTATTATTATCTTTTATCCTATTAGTTATCATTTTATTATCCTATTATTATCTTCTATCCTATTAGTTATCATTTTATTATCCTATTATTATCTTCTATCCTATTATTTTCTTATATCCTGCTATGTTTTCCTCCCAGTTAGGGGTGGGAAGGGGTAGGAACAAACCAAAGCAAGTGTCGAAGCACCTTTTCCTTCCCTCTCTTCACCCAAACCTCCCATTTCTCTAAATACTAACCGTGGCTTAATTAAAAGTCCATTAGGGCAATGCCTAGACTATACGATTCCCGTAATTCTCCTCTTCAAGCTGCCCATCATGGGGGGGGGGAGAGGAAAAATAAAATTAAATAAATAAAAATTAAAGCAGTTGCACACGCATCCCCTCGGCCCAGCCAAATCCAACGGGATGGACGGAGCAGCCGAGAGGGAAACGCAAAACGCAGGCAGCGACAAAAGGCTCTTCCTAGGGCGGAGGGTGCAGGGGGAGCGGATGGCTCCCTCCTTATCTCGCTTTCCCAGCGGGCTGCCAGGGCGAGTTGGATACGGCCGGCCCGGAAACAGGATACGGTCCAGGAACACCCACGTGCTGGTCCTGACCGCTAAACGCCAGGAAAAGGGGCACGGAGGTCACGGGAATTGTCTTCCCCATTAAAAAAAAAAAAAAAAACCCAAAAACCCACAGGAGTAGCCGGGTGATGCTGCTCCACCGGGGTCTTCCTCCCAGGACCCCCAAGGCTGAGCCTATAGATACGGCGAGCAGGAGCCAGCAGCGAGGCGGGGGATCATTTGGGGTCACCGGAGAGCGTAATTAAATCCATAAGCAGGCAGGCGCTCGTTTAGCACGGGAGGTTTTTGGGTTTTTTTGGGTTTTTTTTTGCTCTGCAGCAGCAAAGCAGACAATAAAGTAGGTGAGACTTCCCACCGGCCACGGGGCCACCGCCCCATAACGCATAAAGGGGGGGGCAATAAAATAAAATTACTTAGCCCCAATAAGTTCACAGTAGCTATTGCTGCAATTATTCAGTCCCCAGAGTCTCATCCCACAGAGCTCAGGTTTTCTCTCCCAGCCCCCCCCCCCCCCCCCCCCCCAGCCAAAAAAAAAGCAGAGAACCCCATAAACCAAGAGGCAGAAGCCTGGGGAGCCGCGGATGTTACCGGGTGATTAAATGCTTTGGGTTTTCTTCCCCTGCTCAATCGTTCGCAGCCGTTAATTGAAAACAGGGGTCGATGGCAGCCGCAGGCAAGACCATTGCTGGCAGGGATGACGCTGAGCCCCGAGCTCAGCCCTTCCAAGGCCCCATGAAATACTTGCACAGCTTAAAAAAACCCAACTTCCAAAAAAAAAAAAAAAAAAATTAAAAAAAAAACCAACTCTTTTCTCCCCTTTCATCAGCTGCACAGAAGCTCCCACGTAAAACTGGGCTGCGACCCACGGACTCGGCCAGCTGTGGGATGCCTCCTGCGTGGGCAGGATGGGTCCCCCCCGCCCCGAGCTCGGGTCCCCCCTCCCCGAGCTCGGAGGAGCCGGAGGAGCCTTTGGGGCTGGAAGTGGAGCGGGACGGACCGGCCCTGCCCTCTGCCGGCTGCGTGCGCCGGCTGGCCGGCCGGGATGCGGGATGGGTGGGATGCTGGCTGGGATGCGGGATGGGATGCAGGACGGAGCCGGATGCTGGGCAGGATGCGGGAGGGTACCAGACGGACAGGACGCTGGGTGGGATGCAGGATGCCGGGTGGGATGCAGGATGCCACCAGACGGGGAGGATGCTGGCTGGGACATGGGACGGCGTGGGGACGCAGGACTGCGCTAGAGAGGTGGGATGCTGGGTGGGATGCTGGGTGGGATGCTGGGCGGGATGCGGGACGGCGCCAGACAGGCAGGATGCCGGCCGGGACGCTGGGTGGGATGCGGGAGAGCACAGGACGGCACTGGGTGACCGTGACCAGAAGAGCCCCAGCACCTCTCTGGTGAAACGCCACAAACCTTCAGCCCAAGAAGCCCTCCAGCTTCGGTGGGGCCGGTCCCGGAGCCCGGCCGTACCCTCCGGGATGGGGCGCAGTGGTCCCCGGCAGCCCTGCGCCGATGGGGAAGGGGGCACGCCGGTGCCGCTCACCTGACGGTAGGTGCAAATGATGATTTCTCGGAGGTGGTAGTGCATGGGCGTCATGGTCTCGCTGACAGTGTCCAGGGCCATGTCCACCTCCTTCTTCATCCGGTGGCCATCGGGCAGGAGCTGGACTACCTTCATCACCACCTGGAGCAGGGGTAGAAGCAGCGGGGGCTTCACCAGGTGCCTCCTCACCTCGAGCCCGCTGCTCCGTCCCTGCCCAGGAGAGGACCCAGCCCCTCCAAGCAAGCAGCTGTGGCTAAGGTAGTGAGCAGCAGGCTCGGAGGGGGACCCCTAAAACAGAGTCAGGCCCAAGGACTCACCTCGAACTCCCCTTTGGTGTACTTGGCGTCAGGCACGCTCACGATTTCCTCCTCGCTCATCTCGGGGATGCCCTGGGGCGGTCAGAGAGGACCGGGCGGTTAGGGGCCGCACGGCCCCATCCGCGCTGCCCGACAGCTGAGCAGAAACGCAGACCCCAAACTCAACCCGCCAGGGCCCCAACATCCCCCACCTCCCCTCTGCACGGGCGGAGAAGCCCAAAATTTTACGCCCATCTGCTCTGCCAGGGGGTCCACGTCTCTCCTGCGCTAAACCCCAGGGAGAGCTGCAGCGCTCGGTACCCACGTTGAAGTGCCAGAGGGTGAGGACAGCGATGACCATGGCCGTGGTGGTCCTGCCCCGGCCGCTGGAGCAGTTGAACACGAAGGCTGCCTGCGAGTCCTCGGCCAGGGCGCTCTTCATCGCCTCCAGCAGCCGGTCAAAGTCCTGCCGGGAGCAAAGCCGGGGCGGGGGGAGCGTTTTATGGGTGCAGCCTGCCTGCCTTCCCCACCACGGGATCCCCCTTCTCCAGCAGCCTCCAGGCTAAAATCCCCGGCTCCTCGTGCCGGATCCAGCCCGGCATCCTCCCCTCCGTCCCCGGCTGGCCGAAGGCATCCCCCCAGGTCTCCACGCAGCATCTCCCGGGGGACCCTCCCCGCCCCAGCAAGCGCCCCGCGCTGAGCCTGGGCACACCACCGGGGTCCTGGGGCTGGGCGGCACCGAGCACCCAAGTGACATCCACCCAGGGATGGCTTGGGAAGGAGGCAGCAGCACCGTCCCGTCCCCGGGGTACCTGCTCCTTGGGAGCACAGAAGTCGGGGATGGGGATGCGGCGGTAGGTCAGCCCCTGGCAGGCGGTCTTCTGCTGGCTGAATATCTCCTGCGTGGTCAGGCAGCTCTTGAACATCTTCATCTGCTTCTCCGCCTCCAGGTATACCTCCAGCCACTTCTGGCACTTCAGCAGGTCACCCTTCAGGGTAGCCTCCAGTTTCTGCAGAGGATGGAGAAACCCTCACCGTAAGACCCGCTCCTCTTAAGTTTTTTCAGAATTTTAATTATTTTGTTCAGATGCAGGCTGACATCCCTCTCAAACACCCTAGAGCCAACTCAAAACCCCACACCGGGTCCCGGCTACCACTTCTGCCCAGGACCGTGGTCCCCACCGTGCTTGACGAGAGCCTCAGGAGCATCATCTCCCACCACCCCGGGCAGCTCCTCCACGCGGCAGCCAAGCTCCTCCGCCGCCTATCTCCTCTGGAAACCCAGCTGGGAACATCTGCTCTCCTTTCCCCAAGTGCCTTTTACCCTCGCTTGCAAGCCGCGCTATAAATTCCTCGGGGGAGGATCTCCGCTTTGCCGTGCCTTCGCAAACTCTTGCACGGCGACAGCGAAGTCAGGAGGACTCCTTTATCTTCTGCAGTAGGATAAAGAGCGGGTGGGACCAGCTGGTTTTGCATCAGCTGGGCTGTCTCCGGCCTCCAGCAGACACGGAGGATGCGAGCCGAGCACGGCACCCCAATATAACTGCCAAAAAAAAACCCCAACGAGCAGCTCTGGGAGGTTAGGGACTATCAAAGTCTGCAGATACCACCCAGGAGGGCACCTGGGAGGGGGAGATCAGCTCTTCTCGACGGGCAGAGACCCCCCCACCGCAGCCAGCATCTCCCCGGCGGGCAGAGGCTCACCTCCAGCTGCTGGGGCGAGGCGGCGGGCACGGGGATCAGCTCCTCCAGCTGCCCGGGCTCCCGCAACGTATAGATCTGCTCGTTCCCCTCCAGGACAGCTTCTTCCCGGAGGTTGATCCAAACGATGCGGGCGTGCTTCCTCTTGGTGTCCGTCAGGTACCGCAGGACGCTCCCCAGGGTCTAGGGGAAGGGGGGACAAGGGTGACGGGAGGGCTGGGCGCCCGTGGCGAGCGACCCTTCTCGCCGCAGGGTGCGTGCGCCTCACCTTGGAGCTGGGCTGCGCCGTCCCGTAGACGGGCATCTTGGGCACCCGTCGGAAGTTGGCCACGCTCATCTCCTTGGCGGTGCTCAGCACGTCCGGGCAGAAGCGTTCGTCCGCAACCTGCGGCAGAGCAAAGCCTGGGCAAGGGGTGCACACACACACACACACACCCCCCCCGGCATTGCAGCTGCCCCCTCCCACCCACGGGTTTGCAGGGGGCTTTCCCAGCGCACCACCACCTCTCCCCCATGGTTCCCACTCAGGACGAGTCCCCAAACCCTTCCAACACCAGCAAGCCGGGTCTCAAAGCCACACAGCGGCGTTTCAAAGGTGGGAGATGCTCTTCTTGCAGCAACACCGTGCCAAAGCAGCGGCGAGCCACCGACAGCTCTGGCCTCCTTCCCCTCGCCGCGGCCACCCAGGAGCACCAAGAAAGGAGACGCTGCAGCTAAGCCAGCAGCTCAGGCTCGCGTTGCAGGGTGCTCCAGCGTGCCGGTACCCGGGGTCTACGGGGCCACACGCAACCGTGCGCACAGCGGGTCTCCGGCCACACGCCCATCCTTGCCAGGGATGCCAGCAGGACGTGGACCTGAGACCCCAACGCAGACCTGGAGACCCCAACGCAGACCTGGAGACCCCAAGACTCAGCATCCGCCCTACAACAGTGAAACCCCTCGCTTCTCCCACCCCCACCGAACCTCTTTGAGGGCAAGCATCCCAGGAAGGTGCCCTTCCCAGGGGACGACGAGAAGCCACCAGCCCCATCCCTGCATCCGGGACGGGTACTCACCAGCACTCGCGTCCCCTTGGTGACAAGTTCCCCGGTGACGGTGAGCTCCGACAAGTTCATCTCTGCCTGCAGCCGGTAGAGCTCGGGGTGCCGACACATCCACCTGCTGAAGCTGAGGGCAAAGCCCAGGGGGTACTGCCGGGGGGGGGGAATGCGCCGTCAGCCTGGGCTCGCACCCCCTGCCCGGATGCAAGCCGTGACCCCACCAAAAAATGCCTGCATTTGCTTGGGAAACTCAGGGGTGGAGACCCCCTTCCGTCCCACTACATCACGAAGAAAAGGGAAAAAAAAAACAGAAAAAAGAAGAAAAAACAGAAAAAAGAAGAAAAAACAGAAAAAAGAAGAAAAAACAGAAAAAAGAAGAAAAAACAGAAAAAAGAAGAAAAAACAGAAAAAAGAAGAAAAAACAGAAAAAAGAAGAAAAAACAGAAAAAAGAAGAAAAAACAGAAAAAAGAAGAAAAAACAGAAAAAAGAAGAAAAAACAGAAAAAAGAAGAAAAAACAGAAAAAAGAAGAAAAAACAGAAAAAAGAAGAAAAAACAGAAAAAAGAAGAAAAAACAGAAAAAAGAAGAAAAAACAGAAAAAAGAAGAAAAAACAGAAAAAAGAAGAAAAAACAGGAAAAAAAGAAAGAAAAAAGAAAAAGAAAAAAGAAAAAGAAAAAAGAAGAAAAAAGAAAAAAGAAAAAAAGAAACAGAAAAAAAAAAGCAAAGGAGGGGTTTTTGGGGGTTGGGAGGGGGGGTTTCTACCTGCTCATGAAGGTAGTAGTTGAAGGCAATCAAGTAGAAATAGCGTTTGAGGCTCTGCAAAGTCCTCTGGAGGAAATATTCTTTGGTGCTGCTCCCCTGAAAGCAAAGGCAGGTGGGATTCCCGATGCCCAACGCCGACCGGGAGGCGGAGGGAAAAGCCCCACGCGCCCTTCTCTGCGGCCGGCTTGGGAGACCGACCGGCACGGAGCACGCAGGCCCGAGGCACGGTTCCTTTTTTACGCAGCAGATTTTGAGGGAAAGAGGGCAGAAACGCTGTTGAAGCTGCTGGGGGTTTTTTTTTTGCGAATTCACGCTAACTTCACCAAGCTGTTTGGCTGGAAGGAAACCGCTTCCAAAAAAAGAGAAGTGGGGGGGGGGGGGAAACCCTACAAAACCCAGTCTGGAATAGTTTTTTGATGCACCTTTTTTTTTTTTAAAAATGAAACATTTCAAATTTTCCATATTAAATGATGCTTAAAGACATAAACTTGCAAAATCCTTCCCTTCAGCCCAAGGACACCCCGGGAGCGGCTCCAACCAGCCCCGAGGGGCGTTGCTGTCCCGGGGGAACACACTGTCCAGGTGCTAACGGGAGATTCGAACCCAAGGAGGGGTGGCAGGGGGGAACAGGTCCCGTCCCCACGCTGGCCACCTCCGTGGCCTTCAGCCGCCGAGACGCTCGGGCAGCGGCATCCCTGGGCAGAGAGGTCCCCGTGCTGGCGATGCCGCGGGCGGGATGCGGGGAGCCTGCCGGAGACACCCCCTCCCGGCCCCACGCTGCGGGTAAGACGGGGAACGGCCAGGGAGCTCCCGGGGACCCCCCCCGGCTGCCTTTAAAGCCCAGCAGGACGCCCAGGACCGGCTCCAGGGTCAGCATCCTATGGGGGGGTGGCAGACCCCGAAATGAAGGGCGACGCTCAACAAACAAGCTTATTAAATAGAGACGTAACCCACGCGCCCCGAAACGTCCTCCATTTCCAAGCGTCTCCTCGCTCCCTTCACGCCCAGAACCATCCTGACGCCTACATAGGTGGCTTCAAGCAAGCCCTCCTCCTCCTCCCCTTCATCGTCACCTCCCCAAACCAGGCGCACGCCCCCAGCACAGCTATCTCCTCTCGGGGAGACGTGAGCTCAAACCCACGGGATTTTCCACTATTTGGAGACACGCCTCCCCCCCCCCCCCCGCCCCCCCAGCTCTGGGCATCCCATCCAAAAAAAAAAAAAAAAAAAATAACCGCAACGCCGGCACCGGCAAAGGAACACCCAGCACGGGGTCCGTGAGCATCCCCGGAGAGCCCGTCGGGACCCCCTGCCCAGGACACGATGGAAAATCCTATACGATGGGGCCGTATAGGTAAGGGGGGTCGGCTTGGCGCGCCTCTGGCGTTACGTGGTTGCCTCAGGAATATTTACTTGTTCTTCGCAAGAGAAATCCGGCCCGCTGCCATTTCTCGAGAGGCAGGGCAGCCGGCTTTGCGCTGGAAACTGAAAACAAAGCCGGCGAGGATGGAGCCGTGGCGGGTTCGCCGGAGGAGAGGTATTTCTCCCCAAGCGTTAGGGTTCCTGCAAAAAAAAAAAACAACCCCAAACCGCCCAGCCTCTGCGCTCTCACCCGAGATAAATCTCTTACTATTCCCTTTAAATAGGGCTTTTGATGAAAAGGGGGATGACCCACTCGCATTTCAGCCGTGGAGAGCTGGGTACCGCGGCGGTCCGGCTGCGGCTCAGCATCCCGCGCTTGGATGCGCCTACCCCTGCATCCCTATCACTTGAGGACTTAAAAAATCTCTACTTTTGCCCCAAAACACAGGGCAGAAACCCACAGTCCAGCATGAGATCGCTCCTCCGGACCCAGAAACGCCCTTTCTCTCCCCAAAAGCAAGCGGGGCTCTGCCGGCTCACCCTGCAAAGCCCCCCCCCCCGCCCCCCCCGGGTACCACCTGCATCCCCTCCAGCCCTACCGAGATTTTTTAATGGCCGAGCATCAGCCCCTCTCCCCTCCTCATCCTCCTCCCCCCAGCACATTTTCCTGGCCCCTCGCCATTGTTTAAAAACCTGCTCTCGCTCCGCGCCCGACTTCAAATAAACACTCCTCGTCGCTAATTTATGGCGGTGTCCCCCCCCGCCCCAGGCCGTTTGTTTCCCCGAGGATGACATAGAGCAGCCTTCCTCAGCGGGGAAGAGCCGGGGGAAAAGGCTTCGAGGCAGCGGGAAAATCCCCTGCCCCACGCCAAAGCTTTCCCTGCTATACGAGAGAATATCTGCCATCACACGAGCAGCACCAAACGTACCCCAATCCACCCCAAAAAGGGGGTAAAATTTAGGCTTTGCCACCAAACGCCAAAAAAACCGCCAGCAAATGTTTTCTTTTCCCCCCATTTAATCATTTGCACGGTGCTTTGCTGCTCCAGCCTATTTGCTTTGGCCGCACGGCGCCTGTTTTTTAGATTGCCCTTTGAAACCGGCCCCGGCGCTTCCACTCCGCGTTCAGCATGGGAAAATAAATCTCCAAAAAGGCTGGGATCGGGGTGGCGTTTCCATCCCAGCGTTCTCTCTCCATCCATCCATCCATCCATCCATCCATCCATCCATCCCCTGGTGAGCAGACACACCCCCCCCCCGGTCAGAGGGGAAACCACGGCTTTCCAGCGTGGAAAACCACCCCGATGGCTTTTAAAAGCAAAGGAGAAGGGAAAAAAAAAAAATAATAATAATTTACAGATAGGAAAGCTTGACCTTGAGTGACTACATTTGCAGGAAAACAGAAAAGCAAGGATGCCTCCCAGCTCCCGAGGACTTTTACCAGCCAGGCTGGTATGGATTTTCCAATTGTAGAGCTGACGAAACCAGGGCAGAGGATATTATTTGCCCCCGAGGTCATCTACCAGAAACAGCGGCGGAGCCCAAACCAGCCAGCTTTCCCCCAAATCCCAGCCTGCTCCATTTTATGGCTCTTAAACAATCGAGGGGGGAAAAAAAAAAAAATTAAATAAGAGAAGCTCCGCAACCTTCCATGTTTCACGTCCCTGGGAAATTTCCAGCTCACAGGAAGCTTCGGATTTCCAGAATTTACATTCTTCTCGGCCCCGCGCAGAAAACAGCTCGATAAACGGCCCCGCGCAGGCGGTCTGCACCCGAGCGACCCTCTCCTGAACATACCTGGATCTGATAGTCCTCCCCGATCCCTTCCAGCTTCTTCTTGTACTCGTAGATGGCTTCCTTCATGTCGTGCATCTCCGAGCAGGCGGCGATGGCACCGTCCACCTTGCGAGGAGCAAGCGGAAAGCGAGCCCCGGATGAGGGGGGGACACTACACACAACCTCCCCCCCTCCCACCCACCCCACCGGGGTTTTGCCGGCACTCCGTTACCTCCTCGACTATCTGCTGGCCTTTGGGGACCATCTCGATGAAGGTCTGGATGACCCGAAGCCTGTCCCTGGGAGATGGTTTAGGCAGGTGGGGGATGCTGGTGCTGGGAGAAGAGGGAGAGAGCTCACACCGGCCCCGGGGGGACAGGGATCCCCCCCCCCCCAGCCCGTCCCAGGGGCTGCCCCGCTTACTCGGTCTTCTGGACGGCTCCTCGGTGGTGGTGGAGGACAAGCGTGCCCATGGCCATGGCCAGGTTGGTCCTGCCCACGCCAGTCTGGCAGCCGAAGAGCAGCGCCGGCGGGGGTCTGCCGGCATCCCACAGCAGCAGGCTGGGGCTCTCCTAGGAGGGAAGGACAGAGGGATGGGGACACCTCCAGGAGAGCCGGCTCTGCCACCGCAATGGCCGGGGTGGAGGTGACGGCCCTGCCCCGGGGTGGGTGGCAACTCCCCGGCGCTCAGGGGACGGTGTGGCTGGACCAGGACAGCACGACAGGCGGTCCATCCACTGCATCCCCCTGCCCCCGCCAGCGAACGTTGGCCTGTCCAACCCCACCGGAGATGTTCCCACCACCAGTCCCCAAGGTGCCGAAACGAAAGCTCCCAGGCTATAAGAGCGAGAAGCCTTTGCACCAAATCCAGATCGTTTCTCCCAAAGCCGTTTAGGGAAGAGCCACCTGCGCAGGGATGCTGGGAGGTGGTGAGGGACGGTCACCTCCAGTCAGGGGTAGGGACAAGCAGCTGGACAACACGGACTTCTCCAGCAAGGTCTACAGCAACGGGAACAGGATGCAACCGCGGGCACGGGCATCCTCTAACGGGCAGCATAAACCCAAAACCAGCAGATGATGCTCTCAGGGAGTCACGCTCCCCGACACGGTGTACTTGCTCCAGCGCGGGAGCAAATCCCAACCCGACGTGGCCCCGTGGACCAGGCGCTTCTCCTCGGCTCACCCTGAGGAAGTGGACGAAGGCGTCGAACTGCTCCTCCAAAGGGGCTCCCTCGGCGGGCAGGGGCAGCCGGTGGTACCTGCCGGGCACGGGGACAGCCCGTGTTAGGAGGACAAGGCCATGGCGAGGGATTTGTCCCCGCCGCGGTGGAGGACACGTGGCTTAAGAGGGCTATCAAGAGCCCAGCTCGCAGAAGCAAAGCTACCAACCACACGCGAGGAGGAGGAAGAGGAGGAGGAGGAGGAGGGAGGGCAGCACCTGTAGGAGGGCAGGAGGAAGACGGGTCTGCGGTAGACCTCCTCCGTCACCTGGATGTCCTCCTCGCACTGCACCCTCACGGCGTGGGGCTCATCCCGCAAGCGCTCGATGTCGTTGTAGACGTAGTAGACGCTTTCGCTCAGCTGCGCGAAGTCGTGGATCTAGCGGAGACGGGGACCGCCACGTCAAAACCCGCGGGGCGCCCACCACCTCCGACAATTCCCCCCTCTCCGCTCGCCTTCGAGCCAGGGGGAACGCAGACACCCCGTTACGGTGGGGCGATGACCCGACCCGCTCCCCTCCCAGCCCAGCCCACCTCCTTGCGGATGGCCAGCTCCAAGCTCTCGGCCCGCAGTCCCCGCTGCAGGCGCTGCAGGTTTTCGTGCAGGTTCTCCTTGCCCCGGGGGGTGTAGGACACAAAATCCCCCTCCAACCGCAGGAAGACGACGGGTTCCTCGCGGACGCAGAAGAAGACGCACTCCTGCAAAGAGAGGGAGAAGAGCTGCCCAAAAGCTTTCCTGCCTTTTTCCGCCCCGGTTTCCGCCCTCCCACCAACCTTGTGGCCCTCTCTCTGCAGCTTCTGCAGCACGAGCTTGAAGCCGTTGAGGCTGGGCTGCCCCATGCCGAACACGGCGTAACCTCCTTTGGCTTGTCGGAAATTGGGAGCGCCGCAGCTGCCGGTAGTGTTCAAGACGTCTAATTTGCCATACACATCCCTGACCATGAAATATTTCCCCTGCAAAACAAGAGGGGTGGGGGGAAGATGGGGAATAAGCGGATTTGAGCACGCGGAGAGGAGAAAAGTGGCTTTTTGTCTTGGTGATCTTCAAAATTAGCCCCAAAAAACCTCGAGGGCTCCAAATTTCAGGCTGAAACGGGTTTTGGCGTGGGGCGGCGGCGCTCACCTGCACAAGGTAGTGTTCCAGCGTGGTCTCGGAAATGCGTCCCACCGTGTAGTTGGCCTTCAGCAGGTCATCGTGGATCTGAAATTCCTCCCTGCAGTTGTACCTGCAAAAGGCACGTGCGGGCAATTAAAGGGGGGAAACAAAGAAAGAAAAAAAAAAAAAAGACATAGGTAAAGAATTAAAAAACAAAAAAAAAAGAATATTTAGGGAAGAGGGCGCAGAAAAATAGAGGTCTGGAGTTGCAAGAGGCTGCCGAGGACTTACGTGATGACCACGGGCGCCACTTTGTTGGTGATGATGGACTTGGCCTTGCTGTTGTGGAGCCCCAGGGTCTGGAAGGAGTGGATGCTGAGGGAGCGCTGGTCCTCCATGCTGCCGTCGCCCGGCGCCCCGCTCTCCAGGGGGGATGCCGAGACTGCCTGCTGCGCCGCGCTGGCCGTCGTACCCATAATCCGCAGGCGGCTGCGCCGGCACGGGAAGGCGGCAGCAACCGCAGGGAAAACAAGGAGAGAGGGAGGAGGAGGAAATTTTTTTTACATTTTTTTCCTTTTTTTTTTTTTTTTTTCCCCCCAGCTGCTCCCGTTTTAGGAAGGGAAAATCCCGGACGGGTGCAGGGCACCCCCCTGCCGACAGCCGGGAAGAAACGCTAACCCAGCCCTTTCCCTCCCGCTCCTGCTAAGGGTTTTCTTCCTCCCTCCATCCGGGAGGGTCCCGACCCTGAGCAGACAAAAGCGAGGCCGGGGAAGTGAGGGGCGGGGGGGAAAGGCCCCCCCCAAATCTGCTGAGTTAGCAGATGGCACTGCCGAGCGACCCCGCAGCTCCCCGTCCCCGCGCAGCCCTTAACCTCATCCCCTACTCTCGCAGCACCCCTAAACCGCTCCAGGGTCCCTCCCCAGGCGGAAAACACTCGTGCACCAAGTAAACCTTACTAAATATTTAGGAATTTAGGATTTAGGCACTCTGGGCAGCTCCTGGGAGCGGGGAGCGAGGCTCGGGGAGCTTGCTCCCCAGTCCGGGCTGTGCACGCACACACGCGTGTGGATGCACGTGCGAGCAGAGGAGGAGCCGGAGGGGGAGCGCAGGGGCGGCTGCGAACCGCCCGCACGTGATTTTGTGGCCGCAGAAGTCGCGGGAGGCAGCAAGGAGGAAAGGTGCCCCCCTCGATCTCACCGGAGGCATCGGGGTGAGGGACATCCTCCAGCTATTAATGAGCAAATCCAAAAGCCACCTTTAAAACAGCCGGTTATTCCCATGCTGGAGGAGCCCGCTCTCCCCCCCACCACGAGAGGAGGTGGGGGACCCCAAAAGCAGACACACACACACCCCCCCCTCCATCCCCAGGGAGTTCATCCCTAAACAAGGATGAAAAAACAAAAGGGCTCGCCCGCTGGCAGCGACCAGGAGCATCCCGCCACACTCGACCGGTCCAGGACAATGCACCGACTGTCTGCACCAGCCAGGGCCGGATCCTGGTAACCGAAGGAAGCGAGAGATGGCAAGGGAGTAGCCTAGGGAAAAAAAAAAATTTAAAAAAAAAAAAAAAATTCCCAAAACCTCAAACTCTGCCCACCCTTATTGAGACGGTGCCCCGTAAAAATCTCCTTTGTACCGCTGCTGCGCGGGGAATAACGCTGGCAGCATCCAAAGGGGGACGGTACCTGCTCGGTGGCGACGCGCGGCGCTGGGAAAGCGGGGCTGGCTTTAACCCAGCCCTACAAACGCTTTTGCAGCTGCTTCTGCTGCCTGGCGAGCAGTACGGGATCGGTCCCTTACTGCAATCCCGGGGAACGTGATGCCCCCAGCAGCTGCAAATGCTTCAAGGGCTGGGGGGGCGGGGGGAAAAGCCTCCAGAAAATGTGCTATTTCGAGACGGTCGTGCCCCGGCACAGATTTTTTTTCCCCTCCTCCCCATTTTCCTTCCCTGCTCTGCAGAAAACTTGTTGCTCTACCATGAATTTTCTGCCCCATTAGGCGGCCTGATTTCTTTTACATGTGAGAGAAGGGGGGGGGGGGGGGGGGGGGGGGGGAAAAAACCCCAACACAACCAGCTGTTTCAGGCCAGTGACATTTCTCAAGTCCCCTTACGCTTTTCTTTCACATAAACACTGTTGGGACAACAATAAAGCAAAATAAATATATATAAGGGAGGTTTCAAGTGGTCCCGAGCAGGCGCTCGTGGCTTTGGAGAGCTGTCAGCAAGCAGGAGGGGGGTGTTCAGCCAGCATCCTTTTTTTTTTTTTTTTTTTTTTGCCCCCCCTCCTTATCTTGCTCAGAATCAGTGCATCTTTTCAAAAGCGGCCGGCGCAGCCTGACGAGCTCTACGGATCCCTCTGGGATTGCTCCAGCATCCCTCCGCTGGGGGATGGAGACTCACCCCCACCCAAACCCGCAGGCAACTTCTCTATTTCCTTCGTCCTTCTCCCCCCGCCGCAATCACCCACCTTCGCCGCAAAGCCCCCAGGGATATATAGGATTTTTTTTTTTTTTCCCCCCCCCCCCCCCCCCCCCCCCCCCCCCCCCCCCCCCCCCCCCCCCCCCCCCCCCCCCCCCCCCCCCCCCCCCCCCCCCCCCCCCCCCCCCCCCCGACAAACCACATCGGCAAATAACAGACATAAAAGACGCCGGGCAGATTTGGAAATGGTTTTTCAAACCGCAAAATGAACGGAGAGAGGAAATCACATTTCAACTTCTTTCCCCCCCGCCGCCTTCCCCCTCGGCTGGGCAGACAAAAAGCAAGCAGCTTTTAGAAAAGTACCAAAATTACCCAAAATGGGTGCTCTGGATAACCACGGGAACTGCTCTAAAAAGCCACGGGAAGAGGGAAGCGCCGGTGTTATCCGTATGGGAGCAGCTCTTTACTGGTGCGGCTGCATCCGATGGGAGCGGGATGGCTTACCCCCCCCCCCCCCAGCACCCAACCTGCACGCTGGGACGCAAAACCGGATGGGTGGGGAAGCAAAACCCTCTCCCAGGAAACCAGATAAAATGATCTCGTCTAAAAACCCTCCCAAATATCGCCGGTGGCCGCGACGAGAAGAGATGCAACGGAGCTACCATCCCGGGCCAGCCAAGGCGGGCAGGAGCCCAGGGACCAGCCCAAAGGGCTCTGGATTAGCCCAAATACCGGGTTTTTTCCCCCCCCAATAGTTGAACACAGTTAGCAAACGCTAAGCGGGTGCTTAGGCAGGCAACTTACCCTTAAAAAAAAAAAAAAAAAAGTAGTTTTATTATTTTATCGGTATTTAAAAGAACTCTACCAGGTCCAGCGTCTCAGCCTAGAATGGTAAGATCCGAGTTATTCCCCCCAAAAAAAAAAAAAATCAGCCGAGCTGGTGGGGCTTTGCTCCGTTTTCCTGCCGCTACGAGAAGTTAGGAGGCTGAGACGCGATCCGCACGGATTTTACGATGGAGTTAGGCGGCAGCCGGGGTGAGCCGGTTTTGAGCATCCCTTCCCTTGCACGACGGCGCATTTAGGGGTTTCCTTTCTAGGAGGGAGAGGATGCAGAGCCAACCCCCCCTGCACGGCATCCTCGCCTCCTGTCCGTGTCTTCTCCCCAGGGCGAGGGGCCAAGCCCCCCCAAACCACTCACCCGGCCTGCTCATCCCCTCGCAGCCCTAAGCTGAGGGACCAAAAAGCCAAGCCTGAGAGAAACCGTGGCCGTGGCTCGTTAACAAAGAGCTCATTTTCTACCCGGCCGCAAAAAGGAGCGACACCCTGCGAGAGGGTATCCCGCCCGAACAAACCAGCACTGTTCTTCTCCAGGTGTTTTGCCTAAATTCAAAGCTCCAGCAGCCGCCGGTTAATTATTCCCGCTGCCTAACGAGGAAGCGGAGCCCTCCGGGTGGGTAACGTATAGATGCTTTAGATACTTCCCTTCCCCTGCAGACCCCCTCTCCCGGTACGGCCAGCCCCGCCGAGCCCGGGGCCGATGGGGAACGCCGGAGGAGCCGCAGGCGGCACTGGGATGCTGCCGGAGCATCCCGAGAGACGACGCGCGGGCTGTCGCGATGATGTACGGTGCTCAGCTCCCCCCGCACCTTGCAGAGCCGCTCCTCTCCCCCCCTCCCGCCGCCCGGCACGGGGGTTATTCCCGTGCCAGGGAACCTGGCGAGGACTCAAAGCCGGAGCAAACAATGGACTAAATATAGCGGGGGACGGCCGGGCTGCAGCTGCAGGATGCATCTGCCCGGCTACCGCGATGAGGAGGAAGCGTGCGCTTGCCCGGCCACCTCATTGTCAGCAGGAAATAAATCAAATAAATCTCTCTCCGTGCATCCTCGGGTTATTTTATAGGTTGTTGGTTTGGGTTGGTTTGTTGTTTGGTTGGGGTTTTTTTGGTGTTTTTAAATAAAACGCAAAGCCCTTTGGGAAGCAGCAGCAATTGCGGCATCCTCCTAACGCATCCATCCCTCCCCTGGGTGCGGGGTGGCCCTAGCAGCTTTTCGGCACTGAGCCGGCACGGACGCATCCGCGAGGGACCGGAGGGCACCCGGCATCGCTGACCCAAGCGGGGAGGCAGGAAACACCGCGGCGGCCGGCAGGAAGCCCCGGTGCTGCCGGAGGGGCATCACCGAACCCCGGAGGAAGCGTTGGAGCCGATCCCCCCCGCCCCGGCGTGCTCTTTAACCCTCTTTTTCAAAAAAAAAAAAAAAAAAAAGAAAAAAACCACAACAAAAAACCCCAGTGAAAATAAAATAACACACAAGCAGCAAGCCCTTTGCCGGTGGAGCCCGCGTGTGTCGGGAGATATCCCGGAGCAGAGGCTGCGTGGGAACCGGGCTCCTGTTGTTCCAGGTGATGCCGGAAGGAAGCAAGTTGGCTTAGTGAAAAAAAACCCAAAAACCCTCATAATAAAACAAAAAGGAAAGGTGAGAAATAACATATTAAGGCCTTGTGTACTTGAAACGTGTCATTCGCCCACCAAGCTGGCAAGGGTGAAATAAGGCAAGCAAGCAACAGCGACCCAAAACGCCTTAAACCAACCCAAAAGTGCTTCGCAACGGGGACGAAAAGGCTCTGGAAAGGCAACTTTGCAGCAGACAGCTCTGATTTTACAAGCCTTGCTCGTTTTATTATTAAACAAGCAAAAAGCAACCGCTCTCCATTCTCACAGGCTCCAGGCTCCTCAGAGAGCCAGCACCGACAGCCAAAACCATAACTAAATAAGCGGCATTCCCTAGAAAATACAGAGGTGTTTCTCAATCAGGCCGGGATCGGCGCTGCCGATCCCCCGCGTGCCCCGTGCTCCGCCGCCGGCATCTGCCAAGGACGAGGGGAAAGCATCGGCGGGATGCCTTCCCCCAAATCCAAGCGGGAGCACCGGAATAACGAGGACTCCTGCCTTTTGGCAGAAAACCCAGCGCCACATCCCCGCCTTCCGTGGGACCATCCCGCCTTTAGCTACCGGATTTAAAAATCCTTACCCTGGAGTCAGGGAAAGCTCTCTGGGACAGGGAGGAAGGAGGGGGGGGACAAAAAGAAAGCCGCCGACGGGGAGGATGCTGGTACCCGACGGGAGGTACCAGGAGCGGTACCCGGGCTGCAGCCCTTGCTCCCAAACCTGATTTCCAGCGATTTATTAATCAGCAGCGTCAAACCTTCCTCGCTAAGCAAAGCCCGGGCAACGCACGGGAAGAATTAAGATAAAAAGGTGTCTAGGCAACGGGACGTCGCTTTTTTTGGCTGAGCCGCCTCGACTTTGCACAGAGGCCACCTGGACTCCTTTGCCGCCCTTTTTAAAGGCCCCCAGCGGGTCCCCTCGCACATCACGCCGGTCCCTGGGCGCGGCAGCTCGCGGCACGAAGGGGATGCTCAGGCTGCCCGCTGTGGCACCGAGGGGTTTTATCAATGAGCATCAATGGAAAGAGGAACAAAGCCCTAATTTGCAAGCGCCAGCGCTGCCGGTTGTGCCGTCAGCTCGCTGCCAGCAGTTTCAAGGTCTGCGAGCATGCTTACTGAAGAGTTTCCTTTCAATAGCGGCAAAGAAGGAAAAAAAAAAAAAAAAAAAAAGCCATAAAGGATGGAGATAAAGGCGGGGGGGGCATCTCCAAAGAGACGACCGTCCTGCGGAGGAGCTCTCCTCCAACACCAAAGACTCCCTGGCTCACCAGGAAGCGCCACGGCCCCACGCTCAAACCCGCCCCGCCAAATTTGTCACCCCGTGCTATTTCCACCTCCTCCCCGCAGGAGGTTTTGCGGCGTGACCCCGCGCCGGCCGGCAGCGGTGGAGGGGTGGGAGGGGGGGGTCCCAAGGGCGGGAAGCCCGGGGTGGCACCCCGCTCCCAACCCCGGGAGGCTCAGCGCCACGAGAAGCCCGGCCAGGGCGTTTCGGGAAGGCGAGGGCTATGATTTTGTGCTATTCATAGCTAACCACCGGCTCCCCTCCCGACGGGAAAAGCTGGCGGAGCAACGGGATGGCTCCGTTGACGCGGGGCTGCTTTTCAAAGCCCGGCTGCTGCGGACCACACCTTCTGCAAGACAAGCAGCACCTTATGCGCGCCCGCCGTCGCACGCGCCTTTGCACGCTCGGTGGTTTCGCGTGCGGTAGCGCACGCGGCTCGCTCTCCCGGGCTCTCTTCACCCCCGCCCCGCTCTCCAAAATAAAAGCAAAATCAAACAAATCCCAGGGGGGTATTTGCTCGCTACAGAGACCTGCCGGTTATTTTTAGGCTTCGTGTCATTCGTGCAGAGACATAATCACTTCCTGCCTTCCAGGAAGGAAATGTCCCACCGCCGCTGCCTGCCTGCCTGCCTGCATGCCTGCCTGCTCCCTCCCTCCCCAGGCAATGCCTGCACGCTCCCAGCACAGCCACCCCAAAACCCGCTGGGGGGGGGGGGTTAACAACCAGGACGCAGCTTGGGATGTCACGAGTGCCATGGTCCCCACAAGCACAGTGGGGAGAAGAGGTGGTGTTCACACACACACACACGCACACGCACACCCCCGCCAAGAGGAGCGATGCACTGGGAAAAGGGTGGAGGCAGGGGTCCGGAAAAGTCCGGCAGCCATAGGAAACACAGCCTGGACGTAGTTTCTGGAAGTTTTCATCCCCACCAGCTACAGATGTTGAGCAGGAGCTCAGCGAGAGCACGCAGCCTGTCCTCCTAGGACATCGTCCGCATCCCGGCTCTGCCCAGGTGACCCCATCCTACACGGGGGCAGGAGCCGACCGCGCTCTGCGACGTACCCTGCACATACGTGCCAGCGGAAAGCCCATCGCTGAGCGATCCCAGGTTTCCTGCACCCCCCACGCTCCCCAAATGGGAGGCTGCGGAGCCAAACCCCAGCCCGGGATGCTCCCCGAGCAGGGAAGGGACTGCGGTTCCATCTGCTCCTCTTCCTCCTCCATCTTCATCCTCCAGCAGGGAGCCATCCCGCAGCTCCCCATTTCAGACCTTTATCCTTGGATGATTTTTTTTTTTTTTTTGGGGGGGGGGGGGTGTAAGGGAAGCAAACAAGAGATGCAACCCCCAAAACTCACTTTGGGACACTCCGGCCGCAGCGGGCATGGCCGGCACCGGCTGACGGCCACGCTGGGCTCCTCGCCCGGGTCAGCCTCCTGCGGGGCTGGCTTCCAGGCAGCGAGGGGGAGAGAAAAAGCCCCTTTTCAATAAAAAAAAGGGAATGCAAAGGCACAAGAGCTGGGAATACTCTGCCACGGGGCAGATGCCGGCCCACAAAACCAGTTACCCGTCTCTTTCTCTGGAGGCTCGAAGCAGAGCGCTGGCTGCGGGTATACCCTCCCCGCCAGGGTCTGGGCACCCCACGCTGGGGGGTTCGTGGTCTGGGGGCAAAATAAAGCTTCCTCCCTCGGCTCCGGGCCGAGGGGAGCCCTGCCCGACAAGCCCCCCGGACCCCGCGGGAGGAAGGCTGCTCCCAGCAGCGGCACCTGCCCCCATCTCCCGATTGGGGGGGGGGGCTGGCTGCAAACCCCCCCTTCCCCCCAAAGTTGGTGCTGGGAGGTGAGGGGGGGCACCCACCTCCACGGCTGAGCCTGCCTCCCCCTTCCCCACGCACCCGGCTGGGAAACGACCCCACACACACACCCCCCCCCGGGGAGGGGATGAACGGGGGGAACCGGCCCCGGGCTGGGGGGGGGATGCCGGTCCCGGGGGCGGAAGGAAGGAGCGGGGCGGGGGGGGGGGGGGGTGTGCGGTACCTGGCGGCGGCTCCGGGCTCAGCTCCCGCGCCGGGCTGGCCGCGCCGTCGGGCGCCCCATGGGGCCGGCGGGAGCGGGGTGGCGGGAGCGCAGCCCCGCGGCCGCCCCGACCGCCGGAGCCTCGGCGGGGGGAGGAGGCGGAGGAGGAGGCGGAGCGGAAGGAGGAGCAGAACCGCGGCCGCTCCGCCCCACGCCGCGCCCGCCCGGCACCGCCCCCCCCCCGGCCCGGAACGTCCCCCCCGGGCCTGCCCCGCCGTGGTGCCCCAGCACGTTGCAGCATCCCCCGGCACCGCGGGGATCCCCCCCCCACACGCACCCCGGCCACAGCACCCGTCCCCTCGGGGACCCTCTGGCATGGGGCATCCATCCCCCCGGCTGGCATGCAGCATCCTCCACCCACAGCACCCGTCCCCTCGGGGACCCCCTGGCACGCGGCACCCCTACGCTCAGGGGCCCCATGGCACGTTACGTCCCCCAGCCACAGCCCCCATCCCTGAGGGGACCTCCTGGCACACGGCATCTGTCCCCTCGGGGACCCCACCGCATCCTCCAGGCAAAACCCATCCCCTCAGGGACCCGACCCCCAGCACACAGCGTCCCCCAGCCACAGCACCCATCCCCTCGGGGACCCCCAGAACACAGCAGCCTGCTGGAGATGGTCCTTCCCCCCCCCCCCAAGCGGAGCTGGACACATAGCGTCCCTTTCACAGACCCAAACGCAGCTGGTTACAGCAGCCTGGCCTAAGAGACATCTGCAGAGACTCCACGCTTGGTGTCCCCACCTTGCGGGAGGTTTTCGGGAGAGGGCGTAGACCTGGAGGCATCCTCTGAAACATCAGGGTGGCTCCAGGCCCCCAAATCTCCTTGCTTGGGCCAAATGCCTGGGGAAATCGGGCTGCTGCCCACCCGGCTGCTCCCCAGCACGTACAGGCACCGTGGTGGGTCCCTGCGACGCCTCTGCTGGCACCAGCAGGACCAGCGTCAAGGGCTGCTCATCTTCCACTGGTTTCCAGCACAGCGCGCAGTAAAGCCATGAGATGACTTCAGGCTTCCCTCATCGCCAGCAGGCATCGCGCTTACTCCGCCGCCGCGGAAAGATGCTCTTTTAGCTAATCCATAAAAACCCAATTAATTCAGCTCCTCGCTGCCTTCCCCCATTCCATTTGGGTTGACGTCTTGAGCCCTCAGAGGGTCCCATCTAGGAGGACCCCAACCCCACTCCTCAGAGGACCCCCCCCGCCCCAACGCCCCGGCACTACAGCCTTGCTCGCACCCGGCACCATCCACGGCTACCGGGCTGCTCCGGGAGGCACCGCCAAATCCGTGTTTATAGGACACCAACGGGCCGAAGGAAAAAGAGAAAAACGGCATTAACACGTTCACCGGCGCTGGGAAGGAGGGCCAGGAATGTAAACGGAGCCCGGAGGCAGTCCGAAAATGGTAACGGCTGGAAAGCAGGGCTGGAAAGTTTGTTAGTCGGGATCCTAGATACTAGCCAGGCTCACCGGCCTTCGGCGCGGCCAAAATACCCTTTCTTGAGCCGCTCCGCTGAATTTTACAGTCCAACGCCACAGGGCAGACCCCCGCAGTCGCGCACGCAGACGGCAGCTACTCCAGTTTAAAGCTCGAATCCAGAGCTATAAATCCAACCGAGGTTTCATTCACTCCGCTGCGCGTGAAATTACCCCGGATTCGTTCGTTTACAGCTCGCTGTCAATTAAGAGCTTCGGTCCTAGATTGAATTTTTATTATTTTTTTGAAAAATTCTCCCTTTTTAGCTCCCAAATCGGCATCTAGAAACTCCTCCTGCCCTAAGAAGCGCGCCAAAAGCCAGGGCTCTCCGCGCACACGCACCTCGCTACGGACTTTGTAAGCGAGCAGTAAAAAAAAAAAAAAAGCACCCGAAAATTGAGGAGGAAACCGGTTGTCGCTCCCCTAAGCTTGGCATCGCGTGGGCAAAGCCAAACCCGGAAGAGGGGAGCTCCCAAATGCCTCATCAGCTTTTTTTTCATCTTGCTCCTCTCCTCCATTACACACGCTTCAAAATTCGCTAACGCTTCAGAATTAAAAAAGAGCAACCCACGAGCCACCGCTCCCGTTCAGCGGCGGAAGGAAAAATGTCTTGGTTTTATTTTCTTTTTTTTAAAAAAAAAAAAAGCCTTGCTGCCTGTTTCCAAGCAACACAGCTTTCCTCTGGATTTTTTTTTTTTTTTTTTTTTTTTTTGCCCCTACAGGCTTTAAGCACCCTTTAATAGAGACCGCAGGTAAGAAACAACTCGGAGAACCAGAATTTGGGGAGAAACTGCAGGAGGGAGCAGCCGCGCAACACGCAGCGGTGCTCTGAAGGAGGGGGTTTCCTCGCTGCCTTCTCCACCCCCTCCCTCCTACATCCCATTTTTTTAACTCAGGATCAGGCCGGAAAGGAGCGCAAGAAGCAAGAGTGGAGCAATAAAAATCATTGAATCATCATAATTTGATAATAACCCGGGTAACGGCGTGATGTGACGGCCCTTGCCCAGGCTCCCAGCGAAGCGGAGGCGCTGCTGGTGCCACAATACGCGCCCGCATCCACGGGATGTCACGGCAGGACCACGCCGGGGTGCGCGAAGGGGCCCCCCCCTCCAAACACAGGTCAGTGGCACCCTTGGCGTCGTCCTCCCGGCTTCACCCGCGGGACCCCGAGTAGGCGCAGGCGGTTTGGGAATGCGCCACGCCGCTGCGGTATTTCACACGCGGAGCCTGCATCCCGACGTGACGCGCTTTCCGGGGTGTCACAGCACGGGGTGATGGTATTTTGCTGAGACACCCGCAAAAATTGGAGGCTCCCGGGATCCGGCTGCTGCAGCCGGAGAAAGAGAGAGAAAGAGAGGACGCCGCGCTCCCACCCGCCCCACAGCACCCTCCCTAACTGGGGGGGAAAAGGCTTTTGCTGCTCCGACCCCCCCGTACAGAGCGGATGGTGTTAAGAAAAGGCTGCCTTGGCTTAAAACTCAAATACGCGGTCCTTTCGGCATCGGCCGGAAGGAGTCACGGGCTGGGGGGTACCCCCAGGTTGGTGCAAAAATGCATTTAGCAGCGATGTGCGAAATTGCTGGGGGGCGTTGCAATTTAAGCCCAGCTTAAGTTCAGGGGTTTATTTGCACCTTTGGAGTCTGGGTCAGAGATATCCCAAGCGGGACTTTCTTTGGCACCTCTCTAGTTCGATGTCCAGGTTTTTGCACCCGGCGGTGCGGGATAAATGACCAATTTGCAGCGATTCTGTACGTGGGAGAACTTTCTATGGTAAAATCGGATTTTTTTATTATTTTTTGTACGGGAAATTTTGCAATCGAGTCCTTCCTTAACCCTTGGCTGTTGGGTCTGGATTTGACCCTCCCCTGCTCTTTGTAACACTGAGTTACGCCCGGCAAGAGGCGGGGGCTCGCTCCCGATTTACCGTCCTTGGCCCGGATCCTCTTTTTTCCAAATTGGAAATTTGGAAAGCAACTCACCTAAAGAATTTTAGGAAAAAAACCCCAAACAACCCACCCTACTAAAATATAAAGGAGGGTTTACCTGCAAAGAGGGTGAAGCCCCCGGCGGCGTTCGCTCCGAAGGGAAAATCCCCCCCCCCGCACCCCGAGTCCCACTCGGAAGAAACCTCCAACACCTCGATTTAATAGAACCAAGATCTTTATTGATCTCACTGTAACAGCAACCACTGGCGAGAGCTTTTCTCCTCCCAAACACCTGCTTGAAGAGACAGTAAAAAAAAAAAAAACCAACAAAAAAAAAAAACCCCAAACCAAAACCCAACTCTATACCCTGACTAGCAGAGGAGCTGCCCCGGCGAGGCCAGGCACTCCCTCCCTGCTCTTCAGCCCCGAGCCCGGTTATAAAAGAGAACCGGGAGAAAGCCACCGGGATGGGGAACGGAGACGAAAGGAGGTCGGGAAAGGGGACATTTAAAAAAAAAAAAAAAAAAAAAAAAAAAAAAGTGGTTTCCCTCCGGCTCCTGTCCGTAAGTTAAGTTGTCCTCGGATATTTTCTTTTTTTTTTTCTTTTTTTTTTCTTTTTTTTTTTTTTTGGCTTGGAGAGCAGATTTCCCGAAACGAGTCACTGCGCCGAGGGCGCCGGGTCCCTGCATCTGCGGTGGCCATCCCCGCTCCTCAAAGGACGTCCTCGCCCTCCGCCCCTGCCGCTCCCTCGATCCGAGGGCCTAGCAGACCTCCTAGGATCTTCGCTTTTAAGGAAAATATATTTATTTATATATAATATATATATTTGTGTGTGTCTTATCACCACCCACCCACACGCATATACATATTTCTACTTGCACGCACTCACTCACTCGTGCGCCTACAACGGCCGGCTACGTGTGCACGTCGCGTCCCACCGAGCGCTACCCGGGCAAGGGAAAGGATGGGAGAGACATCCCGTTCCCTTGTCGGGTTGGGTTTTGGTTTTTTTTTTTTTTCCCCCCTCACTTCCCCCCCCCCCCCCAAAACGAGTGGCAGCCCTCGCCGTCCCCCCCAAGAAAAGCAGCTGGAAGATGGGAGCTCGCAACCAGCCACCGCGCCGACCCACGCCAAACACACCTAGAGAAATAAATTACCGGACGGAAAGTGCACAACGCCTGCAGCACGGATACCGGCACGGGGCGTACCCCGTCCCCGGCACGCAGAGCCACCGCCCCGGCAGGCGATGGGTCCCCGGGGAGCAGGGGGGGACCCCGGCGAGGGAGGGAGGATGGATCGAGCAGGCACTCAGGTGGGGGCTGATAAAATGGCACTTGAGAAGGTTGCAAAGCTGTCGACGGCTCCCAACAGGTAGTAAAAAAAGAAAATAAAAATAAAGGGGGGTGGGGGGCTGGCGGGCTCGGGGGGCACAGCACGGCACCGCCGCGGCGTCCCCCGCCACGCGCGCCCTCACCGAACGCCGCTCTTCAAGGCAAGAGTCGCACCGAGAGAGGAGGAAAAAAATAAATCCCATTGCCGGGGGGTTTCAAGATGCCGGGCACAGGCAGGATGGCCACGACGTGCCAGGCCGGCACAGCCGCCGGCGGCGGGGAGTTTAACGCCGAAACCCTTTAACCATGGCAGCGCGACCCCGGCACGAAAAGCAAGCGGAGGACGGCACCGATGCCGGCACCCTGTGACCGGAGCGCCCCGGGTGCAGCCGTGATGCTCCCGGCCGCAGCATCGCATCCCTGCAGCACCTCAGCCTGCATCTCCCCCCGTCCCGGGTGCCCGGCTGCTCCCGAGACATCCAACGGCGCCGAGGGATTTCGCTCCTGTATTATTCACATTTTAAAGGGGGGGATTTAAAAAACAACAACAAAAAAAAAGAGCACTAGAAAGCACTTTCCCAGAGGCGCTCGTCCCCAGCCTGAAAAAAAGAAGCGTTGCCGGTAAAGTGCCCCTTTTTAGTACCAAAAAAATAAAAGCAAGGAGGTTTTTTTCTTTTTTGTAACATATGGCTACGTCGTTCTGAGTCCTGGCTGGTGGGTCGGGGACGCAGCCCCCGGTCAAAGGGCTGAGACGGAAGAAATCCAGGTAGGAGAGAGACGTGGACGCCCGGAGCACCGAAGGGAACGGGCTGCCAGCGTTGTCCTCCACCGAATGGCAGCAGGTCCCGGGGGAACCGAAAAAATAAACCAACCCGGCCCCGGGGTGCAAGCGGGTGCTGGTTCTAGGAGCAACGCTTTCACCCTCCTCCCGAGAAGCTGCCCGAATTTTCCGGGAGAAGGGGCAAAAGGGGTGACGCAGCTCCGGACCGCCAAGCTGCCGGCAACGGGAGGTTTGGGGTAACGGGAGGGGTTTTTTTTGGGGGGGAGCACGAGGCGGCGGAAGAGGCAAAGGGATGTTTTAAAAAGAAGCCCGGTGGAGATCAGGCTGCCGGCGGGCGGAGGAAGAGGGATAGGGCCGGATCCGGAAGAGATGCTCCGTGCGGCACATGCTGGGACCGGTCACCCGCAAAGGGGGAGAAGCCAGAGCCGCGCTCCCCGGAAACAGGGGGGGGGAGGCAGGCGGGGAAGGGGACGCCGGCGGGGACCGCTGCCGCCTCCTCCTCGCCGGGACGGATCCTGCTAAGCCGAATGGGGTGTGCGCAGGGCTGGGGAGTTGCTGCCTCTCCGTGGTTCCCGCTCAGATATCCATCTCGAACTGAGCGTCGTCCCCTGGCGAGAGGCAAGGAGAGAAGCGTTAGGGAGGGGGTGGTCACCCCCCACCCCAAATTCCCCCACACACACCCCCACCCACCGCCCCGGGGGTCCCTTACCCATGGATGGCTTCCCCTCCTGGTGGTTCAGGCTGTTGGTGTCCGCTTTGGGCTCCTCGCCGGCCGAGCCGGGGCTGGTGACGCCGGGAATATTGGGGAGGTGACAAGGCGGGGTCTGCGCCATGGGCGAGTTGCGGCGGTCCAGCAGAAACTTGCGGTCGTAGATGATCCGGGTGCCTGGGGGATGAGAGGAGGATTGGGGAAGGGGGGCAATCCGGCCTGGCAGCGGCTGTTTGCAGAAGGAGTCTCCCGGCAGGACGGGTGCCACGGCCAAGGACCTCCGCCGCAGCCCAAGGATAGGCGGGAGGGCAGGGGGGGTGCGCGCCGCCACTCTGCCCGCTCTTATCTGGGCGCAGCGGGCGATAATTCGGCACTGGATAAACACCCCCGGCGGCACCTGGGTACCAGCTGCCCCCGGGTCGCTCGCTGCCGCCGTCCCGGCGCAGAGGCCTGGCAAACTCATGGCAGGGCTGGGAACGCATCCCGGGGATGCGGACGGATGCGGCACCCCAAAACGTCCCCCGCGTCCCTCTCCCCTTGGCCGGGGACGAGGGAGGCTCCGACCCCGGGGTGTCAAAGCGGGACGGGGCAGAGCCCCCCCCACCCCCGTGTCACTGACACCCCGCGGGGCGCCGAGCGCCCCCCCCCCCCCGGTGCCCGCGTCCCACCCCCCGTTAGACCCCGGAAAAATAATAAACCCTGCCGAAAGCGCTTGCTTTAAGGCCAACCAGCGGCAGGCGATAGATATATATATACACACGCACGACATACGGCCGCGATATGCGCGCGATAGGTGGCGTTTAGAGAGGCGGGCGAGCGGCGGGAGCTCTCCCCCGGCGCGGCCCCGCGGCCGCCGCCCCGCAGGCCCCGTGCGGCCGGTCGCTTACCTCCCGGCGTGGTGGAGAAGAGGGTGCCGCCGGGGGTGGTGCAATAGTCCGGGGGGAGCTGCGCCGCGTCGCTCAGGGCCACGGTGCGGGTGGGGATGGCCCGGCTCTGGCTGGGCTGGCGGCCGCCGGCGGACGACATGGCCCCGCGCTATTGTCCCCGCGGAGGCGGCGCGGAGCGGGCACCGCCCCCCCCTGCCCTTCTCCTCCCTTCCCCTCCCCTCCCTTCCCTCCCCGCCTCCCCCCCCCCCCCGCCGTTCCCCCGCTGCCGCCGCCGCGCAACCGCGTTCCGGGCGCCGCCGGCAGGGGGCAGGCGCGGGGGTGGGAGCCGCTGCCCGCGCCCTCCCACGTGGTCTAGCGGTGAGGATTCCTGGCTTTCACCCAGGCGGCCCGGGTTCGACTCCCGGCGTGGGAAGAGCGTTTTGGGGGGTGTACCGTCTTCCGCCGGCATGCCTCCTCCCCCCATCCCTGTACAGAGCGGGTTGTCGCGTCCGACGCTCCTCTGCCTTCTGTTTTATTTTGGCTGAGCCCAAGCTGATCGATATCGCCAGGAAAGGGGACTCATCCCCATATCCCAAATGTACCGACCTAAAAAGTTGGGAATCACACACGCCCCAAGGGCTACACCACCCCCAGATCACCAGGAAAGGGGGCGCATCCCCATATCCCAAAGTACTAACCCAGAAAGCTGGGAATCCTGTGCCCTGAGGGCCACACCAGCCCCGGATCACCAGGAAAGGGGATGCACCCCCATATCCCAAACCAGGAAAGCAGATGTATCCCCATATCCCAAATGTACCGGCCTAAAAAGCTGGTAAATCCCATACACCGAGGGCCATGCCAGCCCGAGCACAGCCTCCCTCCCTCCCCTGGGAACGCTGATCCCACCGGTTATTTTTAGCATCCCTCTCCCGAGAGGCCGGGGCAGCCGGTTTCTCCCTCCAGCCGTGGATCTCCCCGGCCAAAGCGCGTCCCCGGCGGGACCGGGTGCCCGCATGCAGAAGAGGATGGGCGAGGCGGTGGCCCGGGTGGCCAGGAAGGTGAACGACACGGTGGAGAACAAAACTGATTCCCTTGGTAAGCCCGGCGCTCCGGCTCCGCTCCCGCTTGGGGCCCGGAGAGGGATCGGGTATCCGGGAGCAGGGCTCTATTTTTTGCTACCATGGTCCAAAAAAAGTTGTCAGCCCCTCCTCCGGGTGCTGCACCCAAGGCTCCCGCACCCCCCAGGAAGGGAAAGGCTCCTCACCCTCCTAAAGCTTGCATGGGCTCCCAGCAACAGCACATAATCCCCTGGGACGTGTCCCAGGGATAAAATCCCCCTTTGCAAATGATGGCAGGAGCCAGACCTCTCCCCACGTCGCCTCGTCAGATTTGTGGGTTTTTCCTGCAATCACCCCGTTCCTCGCTAATATCAGAGCCCCGCACGCAGTTCTTCAAAAGAGGGAGATGAAAGCCGCTCATTTTTATTCACACTGGGTTCCCAGCCCTGGGGTATAAACCAGCGTACGCTGCGAGTCAGAGCTCCATCGCTCGGCCTCTCGCCGTCCTCCGGAGCGAGACGATAAGCGGGGGAAGGACCGAGCTTGCGCAGCCCCCACCGCGGCTTTGGGGAGGGAGCGCGCAGCAGAGCCCAGGCTGAGCATCGCAAGGCTGGGATACAGGATTTGCATCCCCCAGCACGCGCCCTGGGAGGGAAAACAAACGACTCGGTGCAAAACGAACGTGCCAAGAGGTGAGAAGCACGGATGAATCCTTTCCCCATTGGCAAGCGCCCCTCCCCGTGCAAAATCCAGCCAGGGAAAGCCGTGCTCCATCCCCATCCTGGTCAGCGGTGGAGGGAGGCATCCCTGCGCCGCTCAGCCGTCCCCGGGGGGCGCGGGACAGCGGGGAGGGGGATTACTGAACCTGGGAAGGTATTAGACACGGGCAGGCTGGCTGAGGCTTTCCAAAAGGTCATTGCAGCGCAGACTTATTTGCGATGGGATTGAGGGTTGAACGCACTCGAGGTAGGACGGCCTTAGCATTGCCGATGGGAACAAACCGTCGGTGGTGCTCCTGGAGGTGATCGCAAAGATCCCTACGACAGCAGGGGACCTTAACAGCACCCGTGGGTGGCAGCAATTGAGCGTTAAGGGGTGGAAAACGAGATGGAAAGCATTGCTCCATCCCAGCCGGGGTGCGTTGTAAGGTGCCTGGGTCTCCCCCGGGGGCAGATCTGGCCAACTGCAAGCTGATGACCTTCCCCGTCGGCATCTACAAAGCCATGAGGAGCGTCACCGAGGGGATCCACCGCATCTCCCTGGCAAACAACGAGCTGAAGTCCCTCACCGGCAGGTTCATCACCACCTTCAGCCAGCTGAGAGGTAAGGGGCAGCCCCGCTGCTTCGCAACAGCCGCTTCCGAACCCCCGGGACACAGCAAAGAGCCCTCAGGTTGCCACAGAGGGGGCACAACACCAGAGAGTTTCCCCACCGCAATTTTTCCTCCTCCACGCTCCCGCCTCATTCCAAGCACTAGGCTCAGACACCCCCCCCCCAAAAAATACATTTTTCTTCACACTTTCTGCCCCTTGCAGGAAGAGGGCACTGGTTTTGTTCTCACCCACCCTCCCAAACTCACACCCTGCCACCTTCCGGCCGCCGTGGGGGGGTCACTCACGCTCCAGCTCCCTCCAAGGATGGGCCTGGGGATGAAGGAGAACAAGGCAGGCAGCCTGGGCATCACAGTGCACGGCGGAGATGGGGCATTTCAGGTTGCAGAAGGCACGCTGGCTTGCTGCTGGTGGCTAATTAGTCCCCATCACGGGACGTCAGTGAGAGTTGCTCACTCTCCACTCGCTGCAGGAGATGGGGACGGTCATCAACGCATGGCCGCTGCCACGGGGACGCATCCCTGCGGAGCCCAGCGAAAGCAGCCAGAAGCTAATCGGCTAAAAACACGGTCCTGCAAGCATCCAGAGCATCCCGCGCCCTGGTTTTCAACCTTGGGGACTACGCCAGGGCTTTGCCTGCCTGCAGCAGCACCCAGGGCTCCGGCAGCTTTTCAAAGCCGATATTTTGCTCATACAACGTACTGCACGAGCGCTGCCGCGGTGGGCGCCCGGGGAGGCTTCCCGCGGCGTACTGGAGCCGGAGCATCATCTGTGATAACTCCCCCAGGCTGGAGAAAAGAAACACATTGAGCAAAAGGAAATCAATTTTCATTTTCTAGACAGCATGGTGAGCCCCAAGGAGGGAGGGGGGGGTTCACTTCCCAGCAAGGATTTCAAGCCACTAATGAACAAATCACTCGGGCGATGAATGTGCCAGGCCTCAGCAGGGCTGTGGCTGGGGACAGATGCCCCAGGGCTGGGGACGGCGTCACACAGCCTGAGGCAGGACCTATAAATACCCGATATTAGCAGGGGCAGGGCAGCCTGCGCCGGTATTTATAGAGCAGAAAGCCCCGTGTCACTGGAGAAGGGCACTGGGACAGAGGGATTTGGGGTGCCCGTCCCCGTGGCTAATGGCCTTGCATGCAGGAGTGCTGTTCCCAGCCCCACAGGACCTCGTTTCTGAGGACGCAAAAGCATCACAGGGAGTTAAATTCTGTCAAATAGATACTTTTTGCTTATCAATGCATTCCTTCCGCCACCCTGTTTATCCCTCAGAAGGGGTTCAGGCACGTGAAGATGCAAAGTAGCTTTAAGCCGTGACAAATGGCCAGCGGGAGGGGAATTGCGCTGACTTCACTAAGAAATATTGCTTATTTCTACAGCCCCTGCTTGCAAAATGCCGCACGGGTTTCCTTAGGAAAGCCTGAGGAAGCCAAGAAACACATCGCTCCCAAAAGCGGGGTTCGCAGCAGGCAAAAGTACGACGGCAAACCGTGGAGATGAGCAAAAAAAAAAAAAAATCCCATTTTCAGAGGAGGGGACCCAGCAGCCTGTGAGGGACAGAGGCTGCAAATTAAGCTATGCATTAATTATTTTTCCCATCTTTTCCCCCCCTCATCCCACCACCCCTCTCCCCCAAACGGCAGAGCTCAACCTGGCAGGCAACTACCTGCACCGCCTGCCCGAGGAGGTCACCTCCCTGCTGCACCTCCGGGCCATCAACCTCTCCCGCAACAGATTTCGGCGCTTCCCCGAACCCCTGGCCGCTGTTGCCACCCTGGAGACCATTGACCTGGAAGAAAATGAGATCACAGGTGAGAAGGACCTTTCTCCCCCCCAGCTGGAAGTGATGATGAGCATCACCCCCCCCCCACCAGGGCAGCTGGACTTCCCAGCAGCAACACCGACGATGCCCGTCCCTGGGCAGGGGAAGGATGCCGGCTCGAAGCTTCGCTCGTGGTCCACCATCCCGTGCGGATACGGCCAGGCCGAGGGATGGTTTAGTAACCCAGAAGTAAAACCAACATGAATTTGGCAGGGGGAAGGGCACACGGGTGCAGGGGAGATGCTGAACGGACCAAGCCTCGTTAGCCGCTTGGTTTTGCTAACGCTCGCCGCTGCCTCCTGGGATGAAGCTGTTGCAGGCGTAGGGGGAATCGAGCCCCGTTCACAGCGCTGGGATGTGGCTTTCGAAGGCGGTTGCAGCTGTGACTCAAAAAAATCACCAGATTTAATTAAAAAAAAAAAATAGACCTGACTGCAGAACCCGGCCGCAAGGATGCTGGGATGTTTGCTGCCAGGCAAAGGAAGGGCACAAGCGTACCTGAACATTTCCCAGAGCAAATAGGAGCTACTACAAAATCACCTAAAAAAAAAAAGTGAAATTAAAGGAATGGTAAGAGCCGCTCGTCCCCTGACTCTGCAGTCGGAGGAAAATCTTTCATGTGCAAAGCTGAAACCTTTGGAGTCCCTGAAAGCTGGGTAAAAGGGGCAGCTCTTGCACGTAGATAAAAGGGGATTTATTTAGGAGCAAGCTTTCAAAGAGCCCAGGCTGGAGCATCCCACACGGATCCCTGGGGAGGCAAAATATCGAGTCCGCTCAATTTTGCTGTTTTATCTGGGATGGCTTCAGCTGCTGCTGGGAAAGCTGCTCCCTGCAACACAAGTTTTATTAACAGCATCAGCTGCTCCCTGGCCATGCCTGTAGAAACACAAGATATTAAATACTACTTCCATAAGAACCAGCAAAAGACATGGTTTTTTTCCTCACCCCTTTTTTTTTTTTCCTCTCCCACCTTCCAGAGAAACTGGTCTCACTCTTAGTTCCCTCCATCACTTTTCGAGCTTAATTGGCCAACTTCAATCAGACTTGATGCAAGAGCTGAGGTCTCCAAATTTCATATTTCCTTCACATTTTGTGCAAGCAGGCTGCTGCCGGAAAGGGAATACAGCTTTTTTTGTTGCTTTTTTTCCCCCCCTCCCTGCTTAAATGCAGGGAGGAAAGGATGCATCGAGGGTTGCCCCCAACTGGATTAATCCTGGGGGAGAAGGCAGCTAGAAAACCCAGCTAGAAAACCTTGGTCACCTCCTGCCAGGCTGCCCTCGGGTGCAGTTATCAGACTCAGGAAAAAAAAAAAAAAGACAGGGTAGAAATTAACAATTTCAAGCTAAAAATGCATCAGGGACATGTCTTGGAAATGAGCACGATGCTGTCTGGCTGCAGAAATAGCTACGGTTAGCTTATTTTATGCATTTTCCAGAAAGGGAAGAGGTAGAAAGCCAGGGGTGCTGTGGCCAATTTTTGCCAAGGAAGCAAACGCTTGGGTAATTGCATCCCTGCTGAGCACCTTCCCCAGCACCTCCCGGGCACCCCAAGCACCCCAGCAGCTCAAGTCCTTCCCACCCAAGGAAAAGCAGCTCATCCCCACTTTCATCTTCTGGGACCACGGGGAAACCTCCTGGAGTGCCCTGAGGACCGAGCTTGCTCAGCCCTGAGCTAGGACCAGGACCAAGCTCCCTGGTCTTCACGGGCACGGCACGCTGGGACCTTGCAGCCGGGCTGGGGGATGAGCCTTGGTGCTAATTATCTGCGTATGAATTTGCATTTTTATATATATGCATTTTTATATGCTACTACAGTTTTATATGTTACTTATGAGCTTGTATTTACGCATCCCTTTTCCTCCCACGCTAGCCTGGCACAACAAGAGAAGGAGAATTAAGGAGAGCCCATTAGCTTGAATTTAACTAGCATAAATTTTGATTATCCTTAACAGCCAAGTAGGATTTGAGCCCTCTACACTTGTTTTACTCCAGGAGATCTTGGACCAGGCTATAGGAGATGGCATCTTCCCTTTTCCCCCACTGCGTGCAGGTACAACTCACCCACTACAGCTAGCACATCCTTAGGAAAAAAAAAACTCTTGAGGTATCCAAAAGTATCTAAAAGTCTATCCAGGTGCTGTTCTCCAGCAGTGGAGCAGTGCCTGCACACCCCCAGCCAGCTCAGCGTGGGAAGGAGCTGCCCCAGGAATAAAAAAAAAAAACCCAAAACCCTGCATTTTGCTGCCTTTTATAATTTGGGAGGCAGGTTGCACCACTTAGCCCAATAACGAGTTGAGGCCCCTGCTCCAGATAAAAGTCTGGTGGGTGAGAGAAAGATGTTTTCTAGGTTATGGGTGGGAGATGGAGATTTGGGGCTTTATTTCTAGTTGGTCTGGGGGTTTTTTTTGGGGGGAGCTACAGCCACGTGCTATTGCCGGTCCTGCCTGTCCTATCAGGGATGCTGAAGGAGCTGGTAGCGGGGCTGCGAACCTCCCGCTGAAAGAGAACCAAGTCGCCTACGAAGGCGTGTTGAACTTGAGATGGTAGGTAGTGTTTTCCAGCTCAAGGAAAATAGGAGAAAAAGAGGGTTAATTAATGCCCGCCTGCAGTCTGGGGGCTCCGAAATGAGACGTTTAGTGCCATGAACTGCCCTTTTCCTCTCAATCAGCTCCTAACTCTGGAGTATAATTATGTATATATTAATGTCAGTGCTTTTAACTCTCTTCCTGCTAATTAGAGGGATATCAAATTAGCATTTTCAGCTCCCAAGTCCATGGGGTTTTTTGGAGCCTGAAGCTTCAGCTTCTATTTCCCTTATTCCTCGATTAATGCCTTAACGCAGAAGATGCCGAGACAGCACGAGACCACTAGCAAGGCTGGCCAGGTTGCTGCTGGGGGCAACTGTGGCTAATTTTGTCCTCGTGAGCATCAGAGCCGCTTTTAATTTGGGATGACGCCACGGAAAACGCATCTTTGTTAACAGCTGCAGAGGAGCCAGCGAGTGGGTTTCCGTCAGCAGGTTTGGAGGAGGCTGGCAGGAGTTGGTGGCCACCAAAGGATGCGGGTAATGCTAAAGCAGGACCAGGATGCGGCTCTGCCGAGCCGAGCGGGGTCCTTCTGCCTTCGGTTGGTAGCCGTACGGGGCTGCCAGCGTTCATCACCCAGCGCCCCTTTCGTACCCATCTCCTCCGACGCCTCGGCAGCCCTTTCCTCTGAAGGAGCTAGCTTTTTCACTCATTATCATATTCTGATCTGAGAAAATTAAGCTTTGCTTTAATTATGAAAAAGCCTTTATTTCCCCCCACACACACACACTTTTTTCCACTTATACTGGCGAATCCAGCGTGAATAATCCAGGATGCAACGTGAGTGCCTCATCCATCGGGGAGCCGGCAAGTGATGCTTCGCGTTGCTTATGGAGGAGCGCGTGGTTCCCACGGCGCGGCCGTATAGCTATAGGCTGCAGTGCGTGCCCTGCCAGTCGCTTCATGCCGGGGGCGCGGGGGGGTGAGGCACTGCTCCTTACCTCGAATTAAGCTCCTGAGCTGGGCTGTTCCCACCCTGGGCATGGCTTGCTCCCTGAAATACTTTTTTTTAACTCCCTAAACTTAAGCAAAGTGGGAGTTTATTTCTCTGCGTAACCTTAGGAGATGATGAAACAGGAAGATCTAATAAAAATAAAATATTTTTGCGCGTCAAGGGGAAAAAAAAAATGCAAAATGATACGGGGGAGTGGCGGTGAACAAATCCACTGTAAAGAAGAGTTACAAAACAATCTGCGTGAAGCTCAGCCTGATGAGAGATGCTCTGCTAAGAAATATGTATGCTACAGAAAATAGCACTGCTCTCTGGAGGAAAGAAGGGGGGGAAAAAAAAGCCATTGAGGTGTTTGAGTCTTTTTTTTCCAGCATAAAATAAGTTTAATGGTTTAAAAACTGCATAATCACCCACCCAGCTATAATAACACCACCACAATTCTGCTCCAGGTATTGGCAGAAGAAATCAGAGCTGGGGATATAAAAGGCTCTTGTCATTTTGGTGGCCAAATTAAAAAGAAACTGTTTTTAGTAGACTCAGGCAGGTAGGTTTTTCAAGCCTAAAATATTGTGATTTATAACAAAAAAGCTAAATTTGTCATTTTTTTATGATCGTAATGGTTAGGTTTTCATATTGGTCTTGTCCCTCTGCTCTCAGTGGATTTGCACTGGGACCGTTTAGAGACCTGCGCCTTTTCTTAAGGTAAAAAGGGTTTCCTTTAGAAACCCTTTCTAAAAGAAAACACCCAAATTCGTGGAAATTGCGAAATAGGAGGGTGCCTGGCGATGGCCGAGAGCCGTTTTGCAGCCTGTCCAACAAGGGCAAAGAGCACGTGCTCTCCCGTTAGCCTGGCGAGGGCTCCTGGGCATTGCAAGGCTGGGGATAAAATAAGGCAATAAATCTTTGAATACCAGTTTAGCACCCCAGCAGGGGTTGTTTTTTTTTTTTTTTAAGGACTGGGAGAGGGCAGTGTCCACGTTTAATATCGTAGTGGTTGCGCCTTGCCAAGACATTTGCTTGAATAGTCATGTAATTTAGTAGTTTATTAAGTTTCTGGTTTGATAAAAGCCTGGAGACCACGGGGAGCAGGGTTTGCTCCGGTGCGCCCATCACGCCGCGGCTTTCGTCCCCTCTGCTGCTCCGCGTTCCCCAGCAGCCGATGCCGGGACGGATGCTCACCTCGGTGCTCTCTTTTGCAGAGGTGCCGGTGGAGAAGCTGGCCTCCATGGCATCGCTGCGGAGCCTCAACCTGCGGGCGAACCCCGTCGGCCCCGAAGCGCGGCTGTTGGTCCGGCCCCTCGTCCCCTTCGACCTGCTGCTGTCACCGGAGGAGCCCGGCCCCGAAGCCTGAGAGGGTCTCGGGGTGCCCGCGCGGAGCCGGGCGAGCTCTCCCGTGGGGCGACTGCCCGCGAGAGTGGTTTGGCTTAGGTCAGTCCCTGCTACGTCGCTGTTTCTGTCCCAAATCTGCAGCAAGGCAGCCAGTCCCTCTTATTTTTTATTTTTTTTTTCCCCTTAAGAAAAAGCAAGCAGCGGGGGCTCTTCCGCAAAGGGATGGCTCTGCCAGCTCCCGAGCCGAGGAATCTCTCGCTTTGTGTTTTGGGCAGGCGGAGGAGACGGGATGCGTGTGCCATGCGAGGTTTTGGGTAAAATTGGGGGAGTTGGATGTTTGGCTGCATCTTTCCTGCCTGGTTGGTGATGGGGAGCAGCTGGGACGGTGGGGGGCATCCCTGTGGCATAAGGGTTCCCCCTGGAATTGCTGACATCGCGGTGTGCTGAGTGCCTGATTAAACGTTTTCCTGTTATGTGGCTTTTTGTATATTAAATTTGAATTATCAGTTGTCTTCTCCTTAAGCTGTGGGGCTCAGGATACGGCCCGGGGAGGGCGGCTTCTTGGTGGTGGGGAGGCCGCTGCCGGGCACGCTGGTGTGCCTTAGCAGCTGGGGACCTGCAAAAAAACTCGTGGGGGAAATTGCAGGTGTTATCTCGAAATGCCTTGTTTAAATATTTCCTGCGTTCGCTCCTTTGTGCTTTTAAGGGACAGACGCTTCCCAATGCTGGGGGCAGCCGGGGATGCTTAATCCTGGAAATATTTGACTGCTAGCCTTGCCAAAGGTAAACTTGGGTAGGAGACCACGGTGAGGGGGGGGTTATTGGTGTTGGCGATGATGGAGGAGCTGGAGCAAAGCAGCTTCGGGCCAGGACCAGCATCCCTAAGGACCGTGCTGCCTTCCCCACCACGTGGGTGATTTACACGGGGTGGAGGATGGAGGTCCTCCCCACTCATTTTGGGGGTCCCTGCGTGTTTCCCCCCCGAAAGGTAGACACCGACCATTAGCTGGAGGGGAGGGGGACACCAAGCGCCATCAGTGGGGGGATCTGGGGGGTGGCAAGGGGGACCCGACCCTCCCCAGCCAGCAAACCTGCTCTGTGGACTGCCCCCCCCCCCCGCACTGCCTCAGAGGTGGGGGGTGCGTGCGGGTACCCCGGTATCCATGGCGATGGGAGGCTGTTCCCCCGCCGCCCACCCCCTCTCCGCTGCAGCCCCGGCGAACAGCCGCAACCGGCGCGGCGGCACCACGGGACCGGCACCGGGGCTCGGCACCGGGCGGGGGGGCACCGGGGGAGGGACGGGGACAAACTTCCCCCTCCCCCGGCGGCAGACATCCCCCCCCCGCTCGCATGCCGGCGATGCAGCCCCCGGAGCCGGGTCGGGGAGGCGGAGGTGAGTACCGAGACCTGATTTATTTTATTTTATCCCCAAAAAAGATGTCCAGCCCCCCCCCCGCCCCCATTCCATCAGCCCAGCCGTTCCCTGAGGTGCTTTCCCGCAGGGAGGCAGGTGGCCCATCACCCCCCGGCCAGTCCCCCCCATCCCCTCGTCACCGCGTCCGAGATGTCAGCGCGGAACAGAGGACACCTCCATCCATCCGGCACCCACCCGGGCGCTCGGCAGCCCCTTATTCTCCTTTCCTCATCTTCCCCCCTCGCTTTTGAAACCGCCCGTGACGCCTCATCCGTAGGATACCCACCTCCTGCTAACGCTGCAAGACATCGCAACCCAAAGAGACAAAGTCCAGTAAAGTTTTGGGCTTAATATTGCAGATTTCGGGCAATCTCATTACAGTTTTTGCTACCACCTCTGCTTAACGAAGCCAATTCGTGCGGCTGCACCTGATGCCGACCGGCCGGAGCATCTTGCCCGCGCAGCCCTTGCCTTCTCCCGTGCCTGCAAACCCCCCCCTCCGGTGCCTTTCTCAAGGCCGGCTGGAAACGTGTTGGCCAAATCCTGCACAAGGGGTACAGAGGCCGGGCAGGGCCTCCCTGCGTGCCGGAGCCTCCGGGGAAGCCGGTGGTCCCGGCGACTGGGAAAAGCACCTTGGCTGGCGAGCTGAGCACCGGCACGGGGACGGGGGGATGACACGGCCGCCCACCATGCAGCAGCTTTGCAGTGCTTTTTGCAGAGCGGAGCTGACTTGCAGGCAATTAGGCTGAGCCTTAAAGCAAAAATAGACCTTTTTTTTATTTTTTTTATTTTTTTTTTCTGCCTTAAAATTGCAGCCTGGGTTTGCCCGGAGTAAGTCCCGTCACCGTTGCAGGCAGCTCCTGCCTGCGCCCAGCATCCTCCCGCATCCCTGCCTGCACAAAGCTGGGGAAACCGGAGGGTGGGTGCTGCGCAGAACTGCTCCCCCTCTTAAATCGGCGTCGGGATATGGATTCTTCTTCCTTGTATCATCCCTAAGAAAATAAAAAATTCCCATGAGTACAAGATGTTTTCTGGGCTGCTTTAATTCCTCATCAAAATAATGGTATAAAATAACAGTGATATGGTATAAAACAATAGTGATATGGTATAAAACAATAGTGATATGGTATAAAACAATAGCGATATGGTATAAAATAATAATGATACAAAATAATAATTCAGCCAAGGGGCTGGAGTACCTTGGGCTGCGTAACCTGAGGAGGAGGAGGCTTGTTGGGGCATCGAGATGGTCCCAGCAGGACACGGCTGGGCTGGGCACTGGTATAAATCTGAAAACCCACCTCCGAGGGCGTTAAAAAATGAAAGGAATAATCGCTTTATCCTCTCTCAGCTTTGTTTTCCTGCCTTCCCTTCCCCAGGCCCTTCCAACGGCAGTTGGCCCAACTCCACCGCAAGCAAGAGCCACCTCCTGAGGGAGAACTACACCTTCTCGGCGTACTACCAGCACTCGTCCCCCGTGGCGGCCATGTTCATCCTGGCCTACACCTTCATCTTCCTCATGTGCATGATCGGCAACATCCTGGTGTGCTTCATCGTGGTGAAAAACCGCCAGATGCGGACAGTCACCAACATGTTCATCCTCAACCTGGCCATCAGCGACCTGCTGGTGGGCATCTTCTGCATGCCCACCACCTTGGTGGACAACCTCATCACGGGTGAGCGGGGCAGTGGAGGGGCAAGACGTAAGGGAGGGAGAGAAAGTGGTGGGTGATTTTTTTGCTGAGGATGAGGAGGGGAGGTGGTGGCCACTCAACCACACCTGATGAAAGGTATCATTTCATTTAGAGCTACTATTTTAGTGAGGAAAAATCCTTTTTTTTTATTTTTTTTATTTGAGGTTTTGAACATTTTTGGCAAAATAAGTATGACCTGAAAGCTGCATTCACTTATTTATTTAAAGTTCGCCCATTCTCCATCAAGCAACACCGGAAAAAATCATTTTCTTCTTGCATCGATCTTCTCCCGTGCTGGCTCAGCTCTGCCCGTTGACCTTTCCAAAGACAAAAGGTGACGTTGGCACGGTTGGCGGCGTTTAGCCCCAGCGGTAGCCAGGGCGCGGGGCAGAGTCTGTATTTATTTATCATGGGGCGCGATTTATTTATTTATTGCCGACGCCTTAGCGTTGGGGTCAAGAAACAAGACGAAAGCCCTCCTGATTGAGGATCCCAAGGTCGGTCCCCATGATAACAGCTCAAGCCCTACGTAAGGGTTGGAGAAATGACAACCACCGTGCTCCTTGAGTTTCTAAGAAGTGTAATATGCATCTTTTTTACCAATTTTGGGTTTTTTTTCCAAGCATCTGTGCTGCTGAAGGCCATCTCTGTATGGGCCAAAAATGCAGCACCCCCCTTAGGAGCAGGATTTAGCATCCCCCAGCAACGACGTAGTGGATGGGGACATCCAGAGGGAGCTGCTGATGGACCCAGCCAAGGCAAAGGCACCTACAACCTCCACGGTGTCCCCTCACAGGTTGGCCCTTTGACAACACCATGTGCAAAATGAGCGGCCTGGTGCAGGGCATGTCCGTCTCCGCCTCCGTTTTCACCCTGGTGGCCATCGCCGTGGAGAGGTATGTCGGTGCGGGGATGTGGGGACACGAGGACCAAGCCGCCCCCCAGCATGTTCAGGTGTCCCATGTGGTTTCCATCACGGGAATGCTCATGGGGATGTCAGGAGTGTGTCCCAGCTCTCCAGGAGGACCACAAAGCAGTCCATGGGGCATCCCAGCAAGGTGTCGTTCCCCACCTTGGGCTGAAAACACCAAAGCTGGAGAGATCCCAAGCTATCTCTGCCACCAAAAGCCATATGTAAAGAGCAACCCACCTTACCGTCCCTTCCCACCCCTGGGTCCTGGCCACCCTCCTTCCCAGGAACGTGCCCAAAGCAACCACCATCTGCCCTCCTGCAGGTTTCGCTGCATTGTCCACCCCTTCCGGCAGAAGCTGACGCTGAGGAAAGCCCTGGTGACCATTGCTATCATCTGGGTGCTGGCCCTGCTCATCATGTGTCCTGCCGCCATCACCCTGACCGTCACCAGGGAGGAGCACCACTTCATGGTGGACACCTACAACAACTCCTACCCCCTCTACTCCTGTTGGGAGGCCTGGCCTGAGACGGGGATGAGGAGGATCTACACCACCGTCCTCTTCTCCCACATCTACGTGGCCCCTCTTGCCCTCATCATCATCATGTACGCCCGCATCGCCTTCAAGCTCTTCAAGTCGGCAGCACCCGACCGTGGCCAAGGGGAGCCGGAGGGGAGGAAGGTCTCCCGGAGGAAGGCCAAGGTCATCAACATGCTCATCATCGTCGCCCTCTTCTTCACCCTTTCCTGGCTGCCCCTCTGGACACTGATGCTGCTGACGGACTATGGGCGGTTGAGCGAGGGCCAGCTCCACCTGGTTGCCGTCTACGTCTTCCCCTTCGCCCACTGGTTGGCTTTCTTCAACAGCAGCGCCAACCCCATTATCTATGGCTACTTCAACGAGAACTTCCGACGGGGCTTCCAGGAGGCCTTCAGGGCCCCCTTCTGCTCGCGTCACCACCGCCATCACCACCACGGGCCCTACGCCCCCAGGAGCCACGGCCGCGGAATCCTCTTCGGCGCCCGTAACCGCGTCTTCGCCCAGGCACGGGCCAGTGACTCGCCGCCTGCCTCCGAATCGGGGCCGTTGGCGCCCCGCCGCACCGGTGTCCCCGCGTGGGATGGCTGAGCAGCCACGGCCACCAGGCACCTCTGGACCAAGGGCTTGCAGGGTGGGGAACAGGGATTCACCACATTATGGGCCGTGAGTCACCAAAATAAAGGCGCGTCCTGCTGACGCCATGCCCTTGCCTTGGCTCCTCCACTTCCGTCAGAAGCGCCGTCCTGGATGAGGGACAGAGGGGGGCCACCAGCCAAGCCCCCTGGCTACGTGGGCCCCTGTGTCCTGCCAGCACCCTCTCTACCCGGCGCTGGCCAGGGCACGGGGCCAGGGAGCACAGGGAGCGGTGGGGGAGAACATGTGCGAACGGGCTGTCCCGTGCCATGCTTGGCCACACCATGGAGAACCATGCAGCCCGTTGCTGGACCACTCCATGCTGTGCTGGACCATGCCACACCATGCTATCGTGGCTGTGCTGGACCATGCCAAACCTTGCTGCTGTGGCCATGATGGACCATGCCATGCTTGCGGCCATGCTGGACTGTGCCGTGTCAGACCATGCCAAATCATACTGCTGTGGCCATGCTGGACCATGCCATGCTGTGCTGAACCAAGCTATGCCATGCTGTTGTAGCCATACTGGGCCATGCTGTGCTGAGCTGGGTCATGATGCCGTGGCCATGATGGACCAAGCCATGCTGTGCTGGACCATGCTGTGCTGGACCATGCCATGCTGGACTACCCCATGCTGTGCTGGACCACGCCACGGCATGCTGTCATGGCCTTGCTGGATCATGCCAAACCGCGCTGCCGTGGCCATGATGGACCACGCCATGCTGCTGTGGCTATGCTGGACCATGCCATTCTGTGCTGGACCGAGCCGTGCCGTACTGTTGTAGCCATGCTGTGCTGCACCAAGCCACACCATGCTATCGTGCCCGTGCTCAACCACGCCGCACCATGCCGTCGTGGCCATGGTGGATCACGCCAAACCGTATTGCCGTGGCCATGCTGGACCATGCCATGCTGGACCATGCCATGCTGTGCTGGACCAAGCTATGCCATGCTGTTGTAGCCATACTGGGCCATGCTGTGCTGAGCTGAGTCATGATGCTGTGGCCGTGCTGGACCATGCCATGCTGTGCTGGACCACGCCACGGCATGCTGTCATGGCCTTGCTGGATCATGCCAAACCGCGCTGCCGTGGCCATGATGGACCAAGCCATGCTGTGCTGGACCATGCCATGCTGGACTACCCCATGCTGTGCTGGACCACGCCACGGCATGCTGTCATGGCCTTGCTGGATCATGCCAAACCGCGCTGCCGTGGCCATGATGGACCACGCCATGCTGCTGTGGCCATGCCGGACCATGCCATTCTGTGCTGGACCGAGCCGTGCCGTACTGTTGTAGCCATGCTGTGCTGCACCAAGCCACACCATGCTATCGTGCCCGTGCTCGACCACGCCGCACCATGCCGTCATGGCCATGGTGGATCACGCCAAACCGTATTGCCGTGGCCATGCTGGACCACACCATGCTGTGCTGGCCCAAGCCACGCCGTGCTGTTGTAGCCACGCTGGACTAACCAACACCGTGCTTAATTACCGGCCGCGCGCCCCGCCGCGCCGCGCCACGCCACGCTTGCGTGGCGTGGCGTGGCGCGGCGGAGCGCGCGGCCCCGCGGGGCGGGGCAAGAGGAGTGAGGTTGGCGCCTGCGCAGTGCCTACTCTATCAACTGCCGGGGGGGCGTGGCGCTCCGCGCCTGCGCAGTGCGGTAGCCGGCGGGCTGCGCGCGGCACGATGGCCGGCTACAGCGTGGAGGAGCGCGCCGCGCCTCATAGCTTGGAGTACCGGCTTTTCTTCAGTGAGTGGCCGCCGCTTTTCTCTTCCTCCTCTTTCCCCTCATCCTCCTCATCCTTCCTGCCCGGGGCTTGCGGGGCTGAACTCCTCCGGAGGCGTTGGGGGAGCCCCCGCGGCCTGAGGCTTGCCCCCCCCCCCCCCCAATTCACCTGAGGCGTTCCCTCAGGGAGGGCCTGGCGGGGTGTCCCCTCAAACCGGGCCTGACTCGTCCCCTTTGCCTTGCAGAGGACGCTGCCGGGCGGTACATCTCCCCTTTCCATGATATCCCCATCTACGCGGATGCCGGTAAGGTATGAAGTGAGGAGAGGAGCCGGAGCGAGGAGCGCCAGGCCGGGTGGCTTGGTGCGGCCTCGTTGGCGTGGGCCCAGCGAGAAGAACAACCGCCGGAGCTCTGGGCTTTGGGTGTGAGCGCTGTGTCGGTGCTCCTCAGGGAACGTGGTCCTGCGAGCCTGAAATGCCTGAGAGAGGTTCCCGGTTCCTGACGCTGCTTCTCGGCAGGAGCACCCTAATGGAAGCATCGCCAGATCTCGCAAAGAATGGATGGGCTTTCTTTGCGGTCTTAGCCTCGGGTAGAGCGGTGCAGGAGAAGAGGACGGATGATCTCATTCTCATATTCGTGCCTGAGATACAAGTAGTTGTCTTGAATTTGCCCGTGAGGTCACATGAAAGCGTTTTGGGTTAAAAGAAGCAGTTTTATGTTTAGCTAAATATCTACATGCACTCCTGTGGAGGTATATGCTCAGGCTGCATGATATTTCTGGCTTCAGTTTTGACTGCAGTAAGGCCGCTTTATGCCTGCAGCATAATCAGCTGCTGAACAGAAGGCGAGGATGTTAAATTCTTGCTGTAGCAGCTCCTGGGGACCTCTTGCCTTGCAAAAAGTGCAGGTGGGGAACCTGCCATATGCAGTGCTTTTACATCCTTCCGGCAGCCAGCGGTTAGTCAAATCAGGCTGTTCTGAATCACTATCTAAAATGCGCTGGCTCTAGGAAACCCAAACAGCTGTGCTTCAGTTTTCACTGAATGCTTTTTCAGTGACCTGAACTCGGGCTCTCTGACTGTGCTCCTTACCTTTGTAGCTTGTCTTTTTCTTTTAACACATACTAAAAAGCTGTGCAACTTGAGAAATGTAGTAGATGAACTGTTCTAATGTTGCTGATAGAGAGGTGTAATTTGGAGGTAAGAGAGCGGTTATGGGAAAGGCAAAGAGTACGCAGAAGTGAGATATGAACCTCTAAAAAGTAGCTGATTTAGCTTTTGCGGTGTGGGTGTTGTCAAAATACTCTCTGGGAAGTCTGAGGTGGCTTTTGCCTGCTCAGAAGGGAAAAGAAGGATTTTAGTCATGGAGGGCAGTGGCAAAGCAGTTTCTGTGGCCGACTGGGAAAGCAGTTTTCAAAAGCAGGTGTCTGAAAGGTGATAAGGAAAATCCAGATAATACTATGCTTTGCAGATGCTTGCAGAACAGGGGAGGAAAGAGCAGGGGAGTGAGTATAGGGGTGAGGAGGGTTTCTGCGGGCTGGTAATGATTAACAAGGGAAACTGGACTACTGGTGTGCCTTCAGGCACTTAGTGCTGCTTGCCAGCATCTCCGTGCCAAGTCATATCGCTGAAGGTTGCGGTCCCTGAAGTTATGCAATAGTGCTGATCACATTAGCCCTCTTTCTGTTGCTGGAGTGCCTCTCCGCAGAGATTTTACTCATTACTTAGCAGGTTCATTGCCAGCTATGGTGGTGAGCCCAGCTTGGAGCAAAAGGTTGTCTTACTCTGTCTGGGCTCCTTGATCTTTATCCTTCGACTTCTAAGACACTGAGAGGATTGCAGGGTGGTTTTTTTCAGTCTAGGGCTGGGATATGCTGACCTTATCTGTATCTGTGTGTCTTGGCACGGCAAAGGAATGACCTTGGGCTACTCACTGGGTGTCTTAGACCAGATCTGTCAGCTGGGCTGTGGGGAGACTGTGAGCCTAACAAAGATGCACCCCCAAGTCATCTTTCCTTGCCTGCAAAGCCATAAGCGCCCTGCCTAGCCGGTTCTGATTGCCTCATTCCTTTCTTTGAGTTACTTATAAATAAAAATAGTATATACCTTTTTACATAGAAATTGCAAATGGGCAGTGACCCGCTGCAATTAAGGGGCTGTCATAAACTTCTGTAAGGGAGGAGTGTGGGCAAAGTCAATGTCGTATCAGCGCTCGTTGCACAATAGCGATCTAATTATGGCGCCATACAGGTGCGAGGGATTTTGCAATCCTAATGCTGCTTAACGTGGGTATTAGAAACCTTGTTGATGCTAGGGAGCAAGGTTTGACCTTTTGTTAAAAGCTGCAATCTCTTCAAACAGCAAATGTTAAGGTTCAAGTGTGGAAAAGCTTGTTTTCTTGAAGAGCAGACTGACATTGAACTCTCAAGAGTCCTCTCAGCCCAGCTGGAGTCAACAGGAGATGTTTTCAAGCATCACCTGTAAACTAGATTCTGTGTTTCTCCCCCACATCCTTATCCTTGCACCATGCTGCTAACAAGGTCTGCTTTTATAGGAGTGTGAGCTTGGAGAGAGAGAGCTCGAGCATCATTTCCTACTTCAAGACAGACTAGAATATTTGGGTGTGATGTTCTCGGTCGTTCAGGGTAGTACGTAGGTACCCACGTTATTAAATAGATGGCTTACTCCTGTAAGCTTTGTCTCTTCTAAATTGCCAGGGTGGCTCTTGCTGTAGCATTAAATGCTTTGTATTTAATAAATAAGCTTGAAACCTCGTTTTGTTATGTCCACGATAGTTTGTATGCAGCTGCCTTCAGTTCATTTAAACGTACTGTTCTGTAATCTAGGAACATGGTGGAGATGTTCATAGGTGGCAACTGATGGAGAATGTGTGGGTAACCTCAATGTAGCTTTTGCTGGTGTCTTCCATGAGATTCAACTTTGAGTGATGATATGTGACTGACTGGACTTCTATCAGCTGTATCAAAACTGGCACTGGGGGAAAAAAAAAAGTGATGGTTTTCACATGAACTGGCTGGCTTTCATGCTTGCTTATCTGTGTTCCCTAGTTTAAAGTGTGGTATTGAGATTCCTTCCCGTTCACCGATATTTTGTTTTCTTCAGAATGTGTTCAACATGGTTGTGGAAGTACCTCGATGGACAAATGCTAAGATGGAGGTAACTATATTACAGTTCCTAGCTTAAGTGCTTGAGCTGACTAGTCTATTAATCTTTGCCTTTACGGATTCCTCCTCAATTCCACCTCCGGAACCAGAGTGGTTTCTAACTTCTCCTGTAAACACTTGCTTAATGCTAGAGGTCTAGTGTGGAGGCTGAGACTTGCAGAAGTTGAGATAACTTAGTAGTCTTCTGTGGCTTCTGGTTAAAGCAGCATCTTATGACTCTCAGCCCCATGTGGTTCTGCAATTTGTAGGTCAGTTTTCAGCAAGCTACATCCCAGGAGATGGTGATGCAACAGGAAATGGGGTTGTCCAATATCTGCTGTTGGCTTCAGGGTCAGCTCCTGGTCTCTTGGCTTGTCAGTTAGCAGCTGGCTTCATTAAAAAAAAATCGCTTGGTTTTTCTTAGAGAGCAAAGGAGAGAGATTTATGTAACTTTTCTTTCAGATTGCAACGAAGGATCCCTTAAACCCAATTAAGCAAGACGTGAAGAAAGGAAAATTGCGCTACGTAGCTAACGTGTTTCCCCATAAGGGTTATATCTGGAATTATGGTGCTATCCCACAGGTACTGTAACTTGTCTCAGTGGCTCATCCTTTCTGGCAGGGTGGAGGGAGGATGCCTCTGTGTGTCTCTGACTAGCACTGTATTAATAAGCAAAAGGTCAGCTGAGAGTCTGATCTGGAACACAGCATTTGCAGCTGCGTATGTAATCTTGCTAACGAAGAGAATGTGTCAAGAAAACAGGGGTGCTTTTAAGTAGAAATCTCCAGAGGTAGGCTTGTAGCTAATGCTGTAAACAAGTTGTGTGAGGACGAGCAGCTGCTGCTAGTGCTTTACAGAATATTCTTGGTGCTGATTAGCTGATTGTTGTAGACTTTGGATGTGGACAGTGAGAATCTGAATAGATCTGAAGACTGTATCTTTCCCGTTTCTGCCCCTCTTATTGTTCAGTGTCTAAACCATGCAGCTAGACTAATGTGTTGACCTGTTGGATGGTAGTAGATGCCCCTTTTTCAGTGTTGGATCTGAGAAGGGCACTCGCAAGTCCAAAGACTGCGTGAGGCAGACGTCTGCAGCTGCACAGACACGCTTTCTCTGAAACAGCTGGCAAGGGGCGGCAGGCAGATGGTGACACCTGGACGCATGTGGTGACTGCTAGATAAAGAGGAACTTTGAGCAAGGCTGTTTGCCTCTGATGTTCTCTAAGGTTTGAGTTGCCTTTAGAGAAATAAATCGTCAGTGACAGTTCACAGGGAAACACAGTGAATTTTGACGTTTTAGTCTTGATAGCAGTGCATGTTGAGTGTTTTCTCCAAGTGGCTTGAGATGTTGTTCTGAAGTTGAATTGTTTTCTACTCAGATTCTGGAGACAGTTTCTTTGTACAGAATTATGGCTTTTGAAGCCTTCGCTCAGTCATGTGTTAGTGGATCAAAGATATTTATGTGTCAAGAGTAAGAAACCAAACTTAACGCTTCCTTGTAGAGAAGTGCGATAGCGATTGTGAAGAGTCCTTCAGCACCGCCCAGGTTTCGGTACATCTTCCTGAATGCATTGTGAGGTCTTGACTATACTAGTCGTGTCCGGGCATGCAGAGATTTGGGAAAAGTATTCCTTCTTTTTATATCTCAACAGCCTTAGAGGTAGATACTCCTTACGATGCGAGTGGGCGCAGTGTCCTTTGGCTCCTGCATCAGAAGTGTGTGCTTTAAGCAGCTTGTTATTTTTGGAGGCATAGCTCAAATGCCTTCTGGAGTCTTGTCAACTTATACCCGCCGCTTTAGGTGAGATGCACTAGGATGCCCGGTAGCCTAGGGTATGGGACTCTGCGTTCTTGTCACTGCTCTAGTGTAACAGCGTGTCTTTTTAATTGTTTAATTAAAAGGAAACAATACACCCTGTCTGCCTTCCATCTCTGTGGGACTGCTATCTGGAGTTCAGGAAACTTCTGTTTAAGAAATGAATAGGGAGAGGAACAGGCAGGCAGCCAAATCAATGAGTGTTCTTTGTAGATGTGAACTTCACCTTTATGCAGCTGTGGAAGGGAGGAGGAAGTCTGGAATGTTGTTGTAAAAAGGTTTTTCAGTGGGAGGGCACAGCTTACCCTTGGCAAGATAAGACACTGTGAAATAGTAGCCCAACCAATAGACCTGAAAGCAAGTGTGAAGTGGGCCATCATCTGTATCCTCCAGGCAACTGCATGCCTGAAATAACCCTGCTTTTTGTTATCTGCCTGAAACCTGAGAGTTCTTATTCCTGTGTGTGGGTTTTTCTGCAGACTTGGGAAGACCCAGGTCACAAAGATGAAAATACTGGCTGCTGTGGAGACAATGATCCCATTGACGTGTGCGAAATTGGAAGCAAGGTAATGCATTCTAGAGGGTAACTGTCTTACAGGAAACGTGTAATTAATGCCTCTAAAGTCAATTATCCAGAGACATTATTCAGTTCCTACCTCCTCTGCCTTAAGAATGTGATGTTTCCCTCTGCTGCCTCTGGAGATTGTTGATCTTTCAGCGTGAGCCGCGTGAGCCAGGGCTCGTGAACCGCTGATAAGCGACAGCTAGTTTCACAGCACCCAACTGCGTGCTGAACTCTCACAGCTTGCGCAGCCTCCTGCTGAGCGTTCCTTGGATGCAGCGGTACAGACAACATGGTCATCGTCCTTGCAGGTCTGCTCTCGAGGAGAAGTCATCAAAGTGAAGGTGCTGGGCACGCTGGCACTGATTGATGAGGGGGAGACAGACTGGAAGATAATTGCTATCAATGTGGAAGACCCTGAAGCAGACAACTATAATGGTAAGTAACAGGAGCGAGGAGCAGGCTTAGAACTTGCCTTTCTCTGTTGAGATCCTGCAGGAAAGTTTCAAGTCAGGACGTGGGCTTGTTCCTTCTATGCAATGGTATTCATCAGGTGTGATGCTGGAAGGACAGCAGAGTAGGATATCAAACCTATAGCAAAACGCTGTCCTGCTGTTTATCCCAAATTCAGTCCTCTGCACAGCCTGGCGTCTTGAAGAAGAGGGGTGGCTGTACAGCCTGTCCTCTTAAGTGGAAGGAAAGGGTTTGTCCAGTAAGTCTGTAATCAAAGCTGTTTAAATCCATCCATGCTCCTGGGGGCAATCGGGATACGCCCTGAAGATGACACGCTAACCTCCCTCTGCAGCTATCCACTCTGTGACTTCACTGTAACCTGTCTGAAATGTTGCTGAGGCTGCTTGGGGAGGGGCTGAGAGAGGGGTAGTAGCCAAGTAACTTCGGTTACTAGAGCTGGCTAACAAACCTTTTCTCTGTGGCTAGATATCAATGATGTCAGAAGGATGAAGCCTGGATACTTAGAAGCTACAGTGGACTGGTTCAGAAGATACAAAGTACCTGATGGAAAGCCAGAAAACCAGTTTGCTTTTAACGGTGAATTTAAAGACAAGGTAGGATCCCCTTTCTTCGTTACTGTGAGCGTGCAAAGGCACGCTGTCCAAAAACTGAGCTCACGATGCGTGGGGACACGGGTGAGTAGTCACTGAGTAAATGGATTTCCATGGGGCTGCTGATAGCCGACTTCATTCTTCCTGCTGTTTCCCCAGCCTACCATCCTGCTTGTTTCCAGCCCAGTGCTCGCAGGAGAAAAAGCGCAGGGTTATCACCCTGCTGCTGTTGGAGATCATCAGTTTTTGTTCTATATGACGTTCATGTGGGATCACTTCAGGGCTGGGAGCTTCTGTGTCGGAGCCAGTATGGAAAACACCAGGTTTATTTGCTCCTGCTTTGGAGCAGAGGGTGCTCGACATCACCTTTTGCCTCCCTTGCTCACTGGCTTTGTTCCACTGCAGCCTGGTGCGAGTTGAAGTTAACTCGGGAGTTAAAGCACTTCTTCCTTCAGGCATAAAGTGTTCCCTCACGCCCTTTGAGTAAGGCTCTGCCTTGGCAGCATTACTCCTCTGCCTCTTCTCTGGGCTGGGCCAGACAACTCACTGCTCCCGAACAGGAGAAATCCCTCCTGCCAGTCCTGGTGTGCCGCGAGTGGCTTACGGAGGTGACTCAACTCTCGGAGTTGGTGCAGAGGAGGGTTGGTGCCCAGGGTTGGTGCAAAGCCTGGTGGTGGGAAGGGAAGGGGGTAAGGGGGACTGAAATTGTCCCCTTTGACTGTAGCACGGCACTTGGTTGGGTGGGCTGGGACATCTCCCTGCCCCTCAGGATGAGCGAGACCAGAACGGAGGCCAAGGTGGAAAGTAGGGACAAAGAACCTCACGTGTGTTCCCACGGTGTTTTGTTTGGCTCTGTGTGGTACCAAACCAGGATATTTATTGCCACGTTCATGCTAACAAAGGATTGCGTGTGCTTCCTTCTCCAGCTGACAGGTTAATGCTTGAGCATATACTGCTTTTTCTAAGGGGAAAAAAGCTGCGGTATGCTTGGAAGCGGGTTCACTTTTACATAGTTGCAAAGCTAGATTGGGTGCGTGTCTCTTCCTGTTGACCTGCACAGCAGTCGAATGACTTGCCTGGAGTGGAAGCGAGCTCACAGATAGGTCGGGATCAACTAGCTGCTGCAGACAAACAGAGTGGGAGGATCAGCGGGGTGGAGGTGTTTTTATAATATAGCGCTGGCCCGAGACTAGAATATCTGCGTTCAGTTTCTTTTGGCCTCAGAAGCTCGCTCGGTGACCTTGGCATATCCTCCCATCTTGAAAGCAAAACAATCTGTATTGTAAAATCCCCGGTGTTGAGCTGTTGTGCGCTGGGAGGCTGCCGTTGTTCCTGAAAGGCGCGGTAACGGAAGGCATCTCTGAGTCTCTTCCAGAGTCTTTACACATAACACGATGTTTGTTCTCATTTTCAACTTCAGGATTTTGCGGTGAACGTCATCAAAAGCACTCATGAACACTGGAAAGCTTTAATAGCAAAGAAAACTGACGGAGGGGAGATCAACTGGTAGGTTAATGCTTGCGGTACTGTGTGCGTTCCTTCCCTCTGAACAAATAACCCCGAACCTTCCTTTCCTGAGCGTTGCCGTGCTTTCGGTGAGCTGCTGGCTGTCACCGCAGGCCTTCCCCTTTGACTTGGCAGCTATAGCAATGATTCCTAATATTCTATTATTCCAATATATCTCTTGGGGGAGAGACTTGGCTTTTGTGTTCTCACAAGCGACCTTTGTCTTCCAGCGCAAATCTGACGGTGTCCGACAGCCCTTTCTGCTGTAGTCAGGAGTGTGCGAAAGCTACTGTGGATGCAGTAAGTACAAATCCGAGTGTCCTACCCCCGACATCAGCGCCGGGCAAAACGATACGGTTTGTGTGGGACCGTACACTGTGCAAATAGCGTGTTGCGCGCTCAGAATTTTTTCGGATGGCCGAACACGGCACCTGTTTCTGGTTAAATAGGATGGATGTGGAGCAAGCCACATGTTCCTCCAGAGGCTTCTCCTTACCCTTAAGTCATCTGGGGGGTGGAATCCAAAGCAGGGTTTACGTGAAGGGCTAAACTTCTGAACCGTAGCTTGGCCGCCAGCTCTTCAGAGATGTTCTTTACCGTGCTTGGTAAAGACTTGTGTGGCTCTGATGAGCTTCGGGTGGAAGGCCGTCCCCTGCGTGCAGTTGCTGTCTAATACACCTCTCGTTCCAGGCACCGCCGTGTAAAGCTGCCAACCCGATCCCACCCGAAGGTAAGTCTCCCAACCACATTAATTCCTCAAAGGAATTGGCAATAGGAAAATGGGGATTTTAACTGACAGCCAGGTGTGGCTCTAGCCCTAGGAGAAGTTAAGGACTTCGTCGGACCTGACTTGTGTCGGTTTAATTCCTGAACATCTCCTGTTGTTGCCTTACTTCCTCATTTGCGTACGCGAGTGGTACGTGGGAGACCTGCGATGCCGTAGTTTGCTCCGGAAGAGACTGGATTTATAGCAGGTCCTGAAAGAGCCGCACTGCAGTGACAGCAGGAAAGCGGTGTTAGCTCCTCCAAAATGGGGGTTTCCTCAGCGCTGCCGAGCCGAGGAAGGGAATTACTCCCTACCCATGCTGAGTGGGGACAGAAATTGGTTGTGTGTCTGGTGCTTTAGTTGCCACCGGACAAGTGTCTGCTGCGAGACAGTAACGAGCCTTTTGATGCCTCGGGACACGACTCTAAGAAAACAGTGGCTGTGGGAGGAATCCTCGCTCGGCTGTCCTCTTTTCCTTCCGCCCGAGGGGGCGATGGGCACCTTCCGCCTGAAATCCGGACGTTTCTGTAGCAGGGACGAGACCCGAGGGCCAGTGTGAGCTAATGACGGCATTGAGAGCTCACGACTGTTTGGCAAAAAGAGGACTAACCCGCTCTTTTTCTGCTTTTTCTCTGCCCCACGCAGTTGACAAGTGGTTCTACTACCAGAAGAACTAAGGCCTGAGGATGGCTGGCGGAACAGCTCCGTCCTTCCTACCGAGGAGTTGCCCCACGCAGGAGTAGAGCAGAAAAATAGCTTCAGTGTCACCAAGAAGACCTTGCTCGTAACTTTGCCGATTAGAATTACATATCTAGCAGTGACGCGTCTGCTGCGTCGAGGTCTTGTGGAGGCTAGAAGACATCATCCGTTTTAAAAAAAACAAATCAAACCACCCTGCTTGTGCATGGTCGTACAGTGTACTTTGTAAATCGTGGCTGGAGATCGCTCACCTGGTACGTGTATGGATGCTAGAAATAAAAATGACTGAAACTCCAACCCTGTAGCGAGGTCAAGGGGTGACGGGTCAGTGCTGCGGTTTTGGGGGGTTTAGGGGGGGATTTGCGGGGTGATGCGCTATCCCGTCCCCCGCAGAGGGACTGGGGGCGGCCTCGAACCCGGGGCTTTGAGGTCGGAGCGGACCTGCCAGGGGGCGGCCTGGAACCGGGTGCCTCCGGGAGCGCGGTGGGCCGGCCTCAAACTCTCGTCGTCGTGGCGTCAAGACGCACGTCCGACGTGGGAAGCCAGCGCGGCGAAGCCGCCGGACCGGAAGTGGGCGGAAGGCTGGGGGAGGGCGACGTATTTCCGGCGGGGAGCTGGCGGCTGCCGAGGAAGGGGAGTCGGTGGCGCGGCGGCCCGGGGGCAGCCGGGGGTGAGCGGCGGGGCGGGGGGTGGTGGAGGGGGGGGGGCGGCCGGGCGGGCCCCGGCGTGAGGTGAGGTGAGGGGGTGCGGAGCGGCGGGGGCCGGGCGCGGGGCGGCGGGGGGTGACACGCAGGCAGGGTGGGGGCGGGGCGGGGGCCAGGCTGCGCCTCCCGCCCTTGAGGCCGCTGCCGGGGCCGCCCACCCCCCCCCTCACCTCACCTCACCTCACCGCTGAGGAGCCGGGGCTCTCCCCGGGGACGGGGCGGGCGGATCGGTCCCCTCCCGGTGGAGGCCGCTCCCCTGCCTGGCTGCGCTCGGTGTGCCGGCCCGGGGCGGGGGGGGGGGGGGGGTGTTACAGCCGGCTTCCAGCCAGCCCTGCCGCTTCTCACTCAGGTTTTGGGTTTGTCCCCCCGCAGGCGATTAATTAATCTTCAGCGATGTCTTTCATTTTCGAATGGATCTACAACGGCTTCAGCAGCATGCTGCAGTTTCTAGGTAATGCTGCGTGACGTCACTTCTTACACACCTCGGCTCGGGCTGCCCCGGGGGCCGTTTGCCTTGTGCCCCTTGCCAGAATCACTTCACGGTTAGCCGGTAAAGCTCGTCCCTTTCGGAGCGTGCCGTAGCTCTGCCTGGTGCAGAGCCTGGCCGGAAAGCTGCACATCAGTAAAGGGCTTGGTTGGGGTTTTTTGGGGTTTTTTTTTTCCCACACTAGAAACTTTTAGAACATTTTGGAGGCATTTGGCTCCCGCTCAGCCTTTGCTGTTTAGACGCGCAAGAGCGGCTGGGCTGATGCCAAGGGCAGGCGTGCTACCCAGGCAGGGAGGGAACCCCTTCGTCCTCCTCTTCCTCCTCCTCCTCTTTCTCCTTCTCTTCCTCCTCCTCTTCCTCCCCGTATCCCAGCTCACCCTCATTTCTCCCTGCTGCCTTGCTTCTCCTCAAACGCTCGTTTCCTACCCCAACGTGGCGTGCCTGGGCGTGCTGCTGGCCGCTGACTAAACGTCCCCGACGTGACCCGGGTCGAAGGCTCTTTTGCAGAGATGCTGTGACCAAAACGTTGCCCAGCTCAGGGCGACCCGCGCGGCTGGGTTGGCCGCCTCACCATGACGCGAGCGGCCCTTTCCTGAGGTGCGGGTGATGGCGAAGCGCCTCCTGCCAGAGTCCTTGCTGGAGGACGGGGTGCGGGGAGGGATGAGGAAAAACGCTTGGTGGAAACCTAAGGGAACTTGCGGGGGAAAAAAATCAGTTTGTCTAAAGAAAATGCCGGGTTGATTCAGGCGCTGCACTTTTTCTTCAACAGCTCGCTGCTGTCTTTTGTGGGTTTATTCCATTTTTACGTTTAAATACCCCTTTGGGCTGACAGGCGGGTCCGTAACTCGTTGCCTGTAAAGAATACTTCGCGGCACGCTCTTTTGCTGTGATGTATCTGAGAAACGAATACGTTCCTCACAGAAGTACGTCCGTTGCTGTAGACGTTACCTTGCGTTGCCTTGCTAAAAGCCAGTTCAGGCTGTACTGGTTTTTTTTCCCTGCTGTTCCGTGCCCGTGCTGGAAGTGCTGTAAATGTACAGGTGGCAGTATAGCTCTGGGAGAGGGGTTCATACAGAAACCACGGCAAGCGTCACGGCGTTTCTGCTCATGTCCCGAGACAAGCCTGCTGGTTTTTATTTTTTTAAAATTTTTTTTTTTTTATCTTGCTTCTTTGTTTTCCTTCCAGGTTTGTACAAGAAATCTGGAAAACTTGTGTTCCTGGGTTTGGATAACGCGGGCAAAACCACTCTGCTGCACATGCTTAAAGATGACAGGCTGGGCCAGCACGTCCCGACACTACATCCCAGTAAGTCTGCCAGCGATCCAGCCCCGCCTGCCTCATTGGGGTGGGTTTTCCGCTTGGATTGTGGGTTCCCGGTGTCAAAATACCTCTCGGTGATAGCTCTGTATTCAGGCGACAGACTTTAGAGGTCTTAAAAGCGCATCTGAGGAGCTGAAGTGGGTTTGTGTTTTCCGCTGAAATATAAAACGGGGATGCTGAGAACTGGCGTGGTCCCTCTCTTGGGGAGGGAGAGGATTTCTCCTGAAAAGTGTGATAAAATATAATCATTGCAGATTAATAAGCACATGCTTAAGTGGGGAGGTAGGAGAAACTGTGTTCTCCCGCTTGTGATTTTGTGAAACGACTCCGTTTCGCTGACTGAATTCGCCAGGGAATTCCTGAATTCTACAGGATATCTTAGGCGAGGAGCGTGTGTGATGTTAACACGAGCCCCCAAGAAATTCTGGCCGTGACAGCTACTTTATTTTCCTGCGAAACAGTCTGTATCTTTACTTTTCAGCGTCAGAGGAGCTGACGATTGCCGGAATGACCTTTACGACTTTTGATCTGGGTGGACATGAACAAGGTAAAAGTGAAATCGCTGAGTGGGAGGCACCGAATGAGCTCAACCTTCTGATTTCCGCCACGTTCTCCAGCCACCCAAAGAAAAATCGACCCAAAAGTGACACTGAAAAGTGACAGCAGTTAGCAGCACCTAATTATTTGTCGCTTTAAATTATTCACGGAGCAATATGTGGAAGTAAACCTCCTGGCTCTAGGGTACCAGTTGTTTCAGTGGTACAGTTAATTCTGCTTAATTCTGGCAGCTTGGAAAAAAAATGCTCTGCTGCCTGAAATATTTTTAGATTTGAATGTCATGGGCTTATTCTTTTGAATAATTGCTGAATTTTTATTTTTAGACTTTCTAGACCTTCTGAGAAAAGTTTTTTCCTGCCTTTTTTATCTTTTTTTAAATACAAAAATACTGGAAGAAACGGTTAAAAATGCGTCCTCGCTTGCCGAGGCTTACTCGTGAGAGCAGAGGGAGTGCAACTGCCTCTCCAAACTGCCTGCCTCGCCGCCTCGGCCGGTGTTTATACCGCTTCTGTGTTCCAGCTCGCCGGGTGTGGAAGAACTACCTGCCAGCCATCAACGGGATCGTCTTCCTGGTGGACTGCGCAGATCACTCGCGTCTTATGGAATCCAAAGTTGAGCTTAACGTAAGTGGGTCGGCCTTCGAAGCCGTTTTAAAACCGCCCGTGGGTTTCGATAGGACCTGCGGCTGAGAAACCTTTCTCGAGAGCCTCCTCTTCCTCAGGAGGACTGTGCCACCAAAACCCAGCCTGTGTTGGTCGCACAGCTTAAAGAAAAAGGTTTTCTTCAAACCATTAATGTGGGGTTTTTTTGCCTCTGCTTAACTCTTCCCCCCCCCCCCCCCACCTTGCCCGCAGGCACTAATGACAGATGAAACAATATCCAACGTGCCAATCCTTATTTTGGGTAATAAAATCGACAGACCGGAGGCCATCAGCGAGGAGAAACTGCGGGAGATCTTTGGGCTCTACGGACAGACCACGGGAAAGGTAGGGGGGCATCCGCATGGGTCGTAGGAACGGCCTCGCGCAAGTTCTGAAACCGCCAGCATTGCACGAAACGCGACGATTAGGGAATTGGGCATCAGGCTGGTATTTTAACGTGTCTCCTGGCTCTGCGCTTCCGTCCAGTTAACTTTGTAATTGTGTTTTATGTGTTAAAAAACCCGGTACGGTTTGAAAGACCCGATCAGAAATGCTGGGTAACGGTAGTAAAACGCTGCAGGACTTCCCTTGGCGCGAGCTTATTATCCCCGCGGCGACGATCGCTCTTTGCGTCACGCTGCCAAGCGTTGCAGGTGCGTCGGGCCGCGTGCCTCGAAAATGGTTCGCCCCCGTGTTTCCGACGGCTGTTCTCCCACACCGCTGGCTCCCGACGTCCCGTGGGCAGGTCCCTCTCGCGAAGGGGTCGGGAGAGGAAATTCCCAGGGCGGAGAGGGGTTTGGGGTTTGGGGTTTTTTCCCCCCTCTGATTTCCCTTTGCATTTCCCTAGGGAAACGTGCCGCTGAAGGACCTGAACGCGCGTCCCATGGAGGTGTTCATGTGCAGCGTGCTGAAGAGGCAAGGCTACGGCGAAGGCTTCCGCTGGCTATCGCAGTACATTGACTGATACTCGGACGGACATAAAGAGTTTGTTACTCCTCTGGACTGATCCTCTCCACAGCTTCCTACGGACTTTTCTATTCGAACACGGAAAGGTTTTTCTCGACCGCATCACCGTCATCGACCAAGAGACTCCTGGTTTTCGGCTGCCCTTATCGCGCAGTGGTGACGCAACTCTTTTCCACGCGACGGGGAGATCCCTTTCGGTTCAGTTACGGTGCGACCCGGGGAGTAAAAACGCCGCGCGCTGTGCTGTAACAGCTGAAAAAGAGAGCGCGCCTCACCACTGTGGTTAATTGACTTCAAAAAAGGAAAAGCAATTATATTTTTTAAAGAAAGTGTTAATGTAAACAGCGTCCCTTCTAACTTTTTAGTTTAACGTTCATCTTGTTTAGTCCAGAGTCTGGTTAGGGGGTTTGGGTTGGGGTTTTTTTGGTTTTTGTTTGTTTTTTTTTTTTTTTTAAATATATTTAACGGTATTTAGATATTTCGCAAATTACTGAACCAAGGTATCACGATACTAGACGTCCTCAATAAACATAGCATTTGGGCTTAACCGAGCTGTAGGGTGGCTGTGCTGCGTCACAATGCCGACCGACGACGAGGAGGGTGCCGGCGGGACGGACGTCCGCGATCCGACCTTTCCGTCACGGGGATTGATTCGGTAGTTGTTGGGAGAGGAGCGCCCGCGAGCACGCCCGCTTTAAGGCGTCGGGGTGCGGTGACCGGCGCCTCGCTCCCGCACGAGGACGGCGGGACCCTCTTTGCGCCGTCGCGGGGAGAAGCCGTTTTCGGCGGTTGTAGCGTGGAAGTGCGTGACGTTTGCGTATCGTGACGTTATCGATGTAGACTAAACCAGTTTCTTTTATACTCCGCGGATTCTCGTGTTTTGTGGGGACGTCCGCCACGGCCACGGCCACGGCCGCCTCCTCCCGCGGGGGGGCGATGCTGGGGCCGCTGCACCGGCACGGAGCAAAGGGCCTTCTGAGGGCGGGGGCGTGCCGTCACATGTCGTCACTGCCACGTCGCTCGCCCCGCCCCCCTTCCGCAGCCAATGAGTGAAAGGGGAGGGGGGGAGGGGAGCGGCCCCGGGGCCGCGGTGGGGGCGCGCGGCGGTGCGGGAGGCGGCCCGCGCTGCGCGTTGCATTGCGTGGCGTAGCGTTGCATTGCGTTGCACGGCCCCGCGGGCCCCCCCCCCCCCCCCCCCCGCCCCGTATGCAGCCCGCCCCGCGGCCGCCGGCATGGCGGAGGAGCAGGCCTGCTGCGTGGTCAGCCTCTCCGCGCCCCCCGACGCCCCCGAACCCTGCGCCGGCCCCTGGAGCTGCAGCGGGGTGGTGCTGAGCCGCGGCCCCGGGCTGGTGCTGTGCCAAGGCGCCGTCTTCGCCCCGTTCCTGCGGGACGGCCGCGCCGCCTGGACGCTGCACCGCGCCCTGCTGCCCGACGCCCTCCGGCCTCGCCCACGCGTCTTCGTCCTGCGGCCCCCGCCGGGGTCGCACGCCCAGGCGCTCCGCCTCGACGCCCCGGCGGCACCGCGGAACCCGGCCGGCAGCTTGCGGCGGCACGAAGCCCGGCTCCTGGCCCTGGTGCCCTGCGGAGCCTTCCGGCAGGCGCTGGCGCGGGCCTTCGGCCATGCGGAGCGATGGCGCTTCGGCGGGGAGGCGGCGGCGGATGACGGGCAGACCCTGCACTGGTTCGCCTGGCTGCGGGTGCCCGACCTCGACGGCGCCCGGGGCGGCTGGACGGCGCGGGCGAGCGCCGGGCGCTTGCGGAAGGGCGAGGGGCTGCTGGCCTGCGGTTCCCCCTTCGGCGCGCTCTGCCCCGACCTCTTCCTCAACACCCTGAGCAGGGGGGTGGTGAGCAACCTGGCCGGCGAGGAGAACGCCCTCATCCTGACCGACGCGCGCTGCCTGCCCGGCACCGAAGGCGGCGGCGCCTTCCTGCCCTCGCCCGCCGGACCCCAGCTGGTTGGCGTCATTGCCGCCTCACTCTGCTGGAAGGGCGCCGAGTGGGTCGGGCTCACCCTGCTCTGCTCCCTCGACGCCGTCCTGCGCAGCAGCGCCGGCGTGCTGGATGAAGCCGGGGTCACGGTGCCGCCTGCGCCGGGGCGGGTGGCCGCGGTGCGGGCAGGAGGCAGGCAGGACCCCCTGGGCTGGGTGGCGCTGGTGGAGTGCAGGACGGCGTGGGGCTCAGGGGTGCTGCTGGCCCCCCGCCTGCTCCTCACCTGCCGGCACGTGGTGGAGGCGGGTGCCCCGCTCCGTGTGACGCTGGTGCCCGGCCCCGATCGGTGAGTGCGGCTGCGTGTCCCCCGCTGTCGTGTCTCCCCCTCCCGCCACCCCCCCCGTGGTGACATCTTGCGTGCCGTGTCCTTAGGGCTGCTGCTGTCCTCGGGGGGCACGTGGTGTTTGCCACCGAGGAGTCGTCCCCCTTCGATGTGGCGGTGGTGGAGCTGGAGGAGAGCGTGCCGGGCTTCGCCCCCCCGCGCCTGGCGGACACTTTCCGCCCAGGTAAGCGACCACGAGGGTGGGACGACAACGTGGGGTGCTGGGCATGGGGTGGGGGTTCACCCCCCTCGCACCCACCTCCTGCCTCCCCCACCCCAGGAGAGGAGGTGAGCGTGGTGGGCTTCGGGGCGCTGGGGCGGGCGTGCGGCCCCTCGGTGACGACAGGGGTCCTCTCGGCCGTGGTGGCGGTGGCCGGGCGCCCTGTCATGCTGCAGACCACCTGCGCCGTCCACGGAGGCTCCAGCGGCGGCCCCCTCGTCTCCTCCCGCAGCGGACACCTCCTGGGTAAGCCGAGGGTGGGGCGGGGGGTCCCACAGGTGTTCCCGGCCGGACGCGGTGACGCAGGCATCACTCCTCTCCCCCCCCCCCAGGGATCGTGGCCAGCAACACCCGGGACACCAGTGTGGGGGCCACCTACCCCCACCTCAACTTCTGCATCCCCGTCACCGTCCTGCAGTCCCCCATTGCCCGCTACCGCCGCACCGGCGACCCCGCTGCCTTCGCTGGCCTCAACCGGGCGGGCGAGGGGGTGCGGGCGGCCTGGCGGCTCCAGCGGCAGCCGGGACCCCCCAGCAAGCTCTGACACCCCCCTCCCCCCCCCCGCCCGGCGGGATGGAGCTGCCACATCCCCTTTTTGGCCATGCTGGTATTAGGGCCAAGCGCCTGGACCCTGTGGGGCCAGTGGAGAGTGGGGGTCTGGGGTGGGGGGGGGGGGCGGCACGGCACAGTGCCTTTGGTGGCTGCTGGCGACCCCAAATTGGGGGTGGGGGGGGGGGGGTGGGGGGGTTTTGGATTATTTTCTTTTCTCCCTGGAGCCATAAACGCTGTGACGTGAGGTCCTGGTGTCCTGTGGTGCTGAGCGGGTGGTGGAGGTCCCAGGGGGGGGGTGGGGGGGTGGGGGGGTGAGGGTGTCCCTGTAAGGGATGTTCTGGGTTGGGGTAGGTTGGGGTCTGGGGTGGGGAGGGGATGGCAGTTCTGGGTCCTGCTATAGCTGGGGGGCAGAGATGGGGGTTAGTTTGGGTCTGGGGTCCTGGGGGGGGGACGGCCAGGGGCTGGGCTGGGGGGGGGTGGTGGCATATTTGGGGCCAGGCCCCTGCAGCGGGAGATCAGTTCCAGCCCCACGTCGGCTGAGTGCAGGGTCCAAACCCCGGGGTGCTGGCAGGGGGGGGCTCCCCCACACCCCCTCCCCAGCCCCCCCCCGACCTGAGGGGCAGCAGCCAGCACCACCAGCAGCCCTGACACCCCCACCCCCCCCCAGCACCCCATGCGGGGGGGGGGGGGGGGAGGAACGGGCGAGCGTTTGACACAGCACGCGGTATTTATTTCACAGCCGCTACACAACGCCGGGGGCCGGGGCAGCTGCGCAAGCACAGCGTTTGGGGGGGGGGGGGGGGGGGGGGGGGGGCAGCTTATCTATGGAGTTTTTTTGGGTTTTGTCCTTTTTTTTTTTTTTTTTCTCTCCCACTTTTATTAGCGCCATTTGCCCGGTTGAAGACCACGCAGCAGCACACTAGGCCTACAAGGCTCTACCCCCAAAAAAAAAAAAAAAGCTCAAATTCACACAAGCGCGCCCCCCCCCCCCCCGCCCTGCCCCCCCGCCCCCCGCTCACCCCCTTCCCGGGCGAGCACCCGGTCACCCCGTCCCACACGGGGCCGAGAAGGGGGAGTGGGGGGGTGCACCCACCCCATGCCACACCGGCAGCGGGTTGGGGGGGGGGGGGGGTGTCACGGGGACCCCCCGGCTAGGGGTGCTGCCGCCCGGCCATGCCGCCCACCGGGCTCTCCTGCTCCTCTACCAGATGTAGCCGCCGTCGTCGCCCTCCCCCGCTTCGCCCTCCTCTTCCTCGCCTTCCTCGCCCGCCTCCTCCGGCTCCTTCTCCTCCTCGTCCTCCCAGCCCACGCTGCTCCCGAAGTCACCCGAAAACCCCGCCGCCTCCTCTGCGGGGGGGGGCGAGGGGCAGAGGCTCACGGCCGGGTCCTGCGGCTGCGGCCCCCACCACCAACCCCCCCCCCCCCGGGCAGGGGGGCTCACCCCCACCCCCACCCCCGGTACCCCCTCCCCGGCGCTCACCGCAGTCGGGGCTGCCGCGGCCGCGGGTGCCCGTCAGCTCGGTGCCGTGCTGGTCCACGCACCAGCACTCCCCGCCGCCCGGCTCGCACTGCGCCCGCCGGTAGTACCCGTCCTCGTCACAGCTGGGGATGAAGGTGCCTGCAGGGAAGCGATGACACCCCCCGCCCCCCAAAAACACGTGCAGTGCAGTGCAGGAGCCTCCCCCCCCCCCCGCTCCGCAGAGTGCAGCGCCCCATCCTCATCCCTCCCCAGCCCGGCCGTGCAGGGCCCTGGCGGGGGACAGGGGCTGCGGGACCCCCCCCCCCGCCCCAACACTCACCTGGCTTTTTTTTGGCTGCTTCTTGGATCTGAATCTTCTCCAGCTCCCTGAGACAGGGCGGCTCTGCAGCACCCCCACACGCCGCTCAGGGTGGGTGTGCAGCCCCCCCACGGCGGGCGTTCCCTGACCCCACGCACGCAGCACGCCTCCCCCCCCAGGGTGCGCAGCCCCCAGCCCGATGATGTGCACACACACACACCCCCCCAGACCCTGCAACATGCATCCCCCAACCCACGGTGTGCTTCCCCACAGCCCCACAGCGTGCACACCCCTACCCCCCCCAGTGTGCACCCCCCGGGCCCCACAGCATGCGTTCCCCATGGCCCCTCAGTGCACACATCCCCCCCCATATCCCATAGCGTGCATCCCCCCCACACACTGCTGTGCATCCCCCCAACCCCACACTGTGCACCCCACGGTCTACATCCTCCTCCCCTACCCCAACCCCCCCCAGCATGGATCCCCCGTGACCCCATGGCACGCATCCCCCCCCCCCCCCCCCCGCCCCGGCACGACGCACTTTCCCTCCAGAAGCAGAAGCACCACTCCGGGGCGGAGACGCGGCCGTCCTTGGAGGTGTCGCAGGAGTTGAAGAAGGCGCGGATGCACACCTCGTACTTGTCCAGGTTGATGGCGGCCAGCTCGGCCGCCTCCAGGAAGAGATCCCCGCTCGTGTCCAGCCGGGCGAACATCCACCCCACCGCCTCCTTGCAGCTGGCCGCCACGCTCTTCTCCAGCGCTGCGAGGCAGGATGCGGCCCGTGGCTGCCTGCCCCCCCCCCCCCATTCCCCACGGGGACAGCACCCCTCACCCCCTCCCCGTGCGGCGGGGGGCACCTACCGGTGGCGGGGCTGGCGGGGAGGCCGCCGGAGCCGTTCTGCTTGGCGTTCTCCCGCAGGAGCTGGAACCAGTCGCGCAGGCGGTCGCCCAGGTCGGCCAGGTCCTGCCCGGTGCACGGTTCTGGGGGGGTCCGGGAGGCAGCGTCAGGCCGGGCAGGGCTCAGGGACACCCCCCCGGTGCTCCTCCGTCCCGCTCACCTTGCTTGCCATCGCTGGCGGGGCCGTGGGGGGTCAGGCAGGGGCACTGCCCCTCGCACCGCACCGTCAGCTGCTTGCTGGCCAGGCACGCCTGCTGCTCCAGCTTGCACTGTGGGGCGGCAGCGGGACGTCGGGACACCACACACACACACACACACGGCACGGTGTCCCCCTCCCCGCGGTGGGGTGCCACCGTCCTTACCGCCGAGCTGTAGGTGTGACCGTCGGAGCCGCAGACGGCGGCGAGCGGGGCGGCGTGGCAGGGCTTGCAGCCCCCGTGCCCCTTGGTACCCAGCGGCTTGATCCTGCACGGGGCGAGAGGCGCAGGGGGACGGTGCTGAGCCCCTGGCTCAGCCCCCCCCCACCCCGCCACCGCCGGGGACCCACCGCCCTCCTACCTGTGCTCCAGCTTCTTGCGGCTGATGCACATGGCGCGCTGGTAGCCCTGCGCCACGCACACCTTGTGCCGGCTGCACTTCACCTTCTGGCAGGGGTCCTTGGTGGTGTCCAGGGCTGGGGGGGGGAGAGAGGGGCCGGGGCGGGCAGAGAGGGGCCGGGGCAGGCGGGGACCCCCCCGGGGGAGCCCCGGCAGCGCTGGCCACCAGCCGGCCCGGCACAAAGCGCCATTCAGGCTGCAGCTGGGTGGCCGCCTCGGCACCAGCTGCCGCTTCCCAGCAGGCACCGGCCCCACCGCTGCTCCCAGCCGGAAGGGAAAAGCCGGGGAGGAGGGGGGTTACGGGCAGAAAGTGTCCCCCGCTCCGTGCCAGCTGTCACTGAGCCCCCTGCGCCCCATCCCAAACCCACCCCAGCTCGGTCCCAGCGGTACCTTCATCCCCGGGCTGGTTGTCCTCCCAGCTCTTGATGTAGTCGTCCTGCAAAGGGGGCAGAGCCTGGATGAGGACAGGCGGTGGGAGAGGTGACACCGGGCCAGGCGTGACACCGTCCCGCTCAGAGCCACCGGCCCCGCGAGGCTCCCCCCGCACGCACGCTGGCATTGCACACCCCCCCCCCCCCAGGACACCCCATGCCAGAAGGGGGGGTGTGGAGCAGCCTGCCCCCCAAAAGTAGGCTGCCACCAGGGCGAGGCAGCAGGATCAGCCCCTCGACGCTCACCTCCACCTCCTGGCAGCGTGGCAGAGAGACGGCCCGGCCCACACCGAAAAAAGAGAGAAAAGAAAGAGCGAGAGCGCCCGCCGTCAGCCCCCGGGCAGCCCAGAGACCCCCGCTCCCAGCCCACGGTGACGGGCGCCCTGACCTTCTGGGGTGCCCAAAGGTCCCGTTACCAGCCCCAGATGCCACCGGTACCCACCACCGAGATGCTCCCCCATGTCTGGCTCCAGACCTGTAACCCTGGAGAGCATTTATGGCGGGTAAAACCTTTCCCCATCACCCCCTGGCTGGCAGGGAAAGGCAGGGAACAGGGATGGAAGAGGCGTCGGGTGGAGGAAGCCCCCGGGCACCCAGCGAGGTCCCCCCCGGGATCCCTGTGGGGTGAAGATCCTCGTGCTGCCACCCCGGTTTTTCAATACGGAGCCCAGAGGGAACAGGCTAACATGGACGTCACTGCCTGGGGAGGCAGAGCTGCTCTCCCGGGGCCCCGAAAGCATCCCGGGGGTGGAGGGGTGCAGCGGGGACTCAAACCCTCCTGGCAGACGGCATCGTTCATCCCGCGGGATGCTCCGGGCTGGGTTTCATGGTAACAAGGCAGGAGCACCCCTGCTGCCCTGGGGAGGGCAGGGTTTTTGGATGGCAGCTCGAAGCAGAGGTGCAGGAGGCAGCTCCGGAGGGGATGTCTCTCGCTCTGGCGCGGCGGCGTTCGCACCGCAATCGATAGCCCGCTTTCCCATGCCGTGATTAGTAACACTGCGGCGCCCGGCAGCTCCCTGCGGCGCAGCTTTCGGCACGGCCGTCGGCCTCCTCCCCGCTGCACGACGGGTCGCGCTACCCCCACCGGTGCTGCTCAGCCGAAAAACCCACAAATCCATGGGATTTGCTTATTAATCCGCACTAACCGCCGGCAGGGCCGCAGCCCCCCCAGCCCGCCAGCCCTGGTGGTGGCGGCACAGCCGGGGCGGGCCCCCTGCTTGCTGCTAGCGGGATGCTGCTGGCACCCGGGCTGGGGGGCTCTCGGCCCCAAACCCCCCACCGGGGATGCCCAGCGTGGTGGGGCCACGTCCACACGTGGTTCCCCCTTGAGCATCCGCAGCCAGCCGAGGTCCCAGGCACCCAGTGCCAGCCGGGTACGTCGCTGGCAGGGGTCTTTGGGGAGGCGTTTGCCCCATCCCTTGCACCCTCGCCCGTGCTCTGTCTCCCTGATGGGTTTATTTTGGGGGGGGCGGTGCCCCCCGCCCTGCCCACAGCGGGGCACATCTCCCGACGGCGCATCCTTGCTGCCAAGGTGAACCCGAGTGCGCATCTGAACAAAGACCGGAGGGGCTGGCTCGGGGTGGGGGGCGGCTCGGTGTGTGCCCCCTCCTTGCTCGGCTGCCGCAGGTCCCCCGGACACCCCCCCACCCCGGATGGGGATGCCCCCACCCTGGAGAACATGAGCTGGGGGGTAACGTGGGGGGCAAGGGTGTAAAATGAGCCCAGGAAAAATCCCCGACTGCCCCATGAAATTAAAGGCTGGAACTGAGCGCTGTTCAGGGCCGTTTTTAGGAGGGGCTGCATCAAACCAAGGGGTTACGGGATGCTGCGCCGAACGTGCCGGGTCACCTGCCCGTCGCTCCGGCAGCCTCCGCATCCTCATCCTCACCCCCCCCTCCGCCTCCTGTGTCCCCCCCCCTCCCCATCCCCAGGGACCACCGCCCCGCAGGGCTGAGGGGAGTGGGACTCCGGGGGCACATCGGTGCCCTGACCCGCGCTGAGCTGTCACCCACGGGCTGAGACCTCCCCGCTGCCTGCAAAGGGCAGGCAGGGCCTGCCTGTACCTCTGCCTGGGCCCCGATGTGGTGCATGGGGACGGGGTGCGGGGAGCAGCACCCCCAGGTCCCTGGCGGGGCTGGCTTTGGCGTCAAGCCCCGGTGGCCTTGGCATCAGCCACGCCACAGCTTCGGCGATGGGCACGGCGGCATCGGGCACGGCGGCCTCGGCGCTGCCGCTGCCGGGGAAGCATCCCCCGGGTACCGGGGCCGGCAGCCGCCCACGGCCGCGGCGGGTGGCGGCGGGATGCGGGCAGCGCCGAGCATCCCCGGCCGGCTGCGACGGAGCCGGGGGCCGGGTACCGGGCACCGGGGCCGGGGGAGGGTCGTGCTGCGGCAGCCGCAGCGGCGGGGCGGGGAGGCTGGGCTGGGGGCTCCCGGTTGCCCGGCGGCGCGTCCCGTGTATGTCCGCCCCCCCCCCCGCCCCGCTGCCGGCGCGGACTCACGTCTCGGAAGCGGTTCCAGTGCTTGATCCTGCCGCCGTACTGGGAGATGGAGGAGAGCCATTGCTCGTCCTCCATGAAATTGCCGGGGCTCTCCCCCGCCGCGCCGGGGCCGGTGGCGGTGGCGGGGCCGGCGGCGGGCCCGGGGCCGGCGGCGGCGGCGGGCAGGAGCAGGGCCAGCAGGGCCAGCAAGGCGCGGCGCCCGCCGCAGCCCCGCATGCTGCCGCAGCGCCGGGGGGAGCGGGCGGCGCGGCGGGAGCGGAGCGGCGCGGTGCGGTGCGGAGCGGTGCGGTGCGCACGGGGAGGCGCCGGCGGCGAGTGCGGCCGCGGGGCGGCACCGGGCGGCACCGGCGGGAGGGCCGGGGCGGGGCCTCCGCCGCGCCCGCCGCACCTGCGCGCCGGCACCGGGGCGGGGGAGCCGCCGGCACGGCCGCAGTCCCGGTCCCTCCCCTGTCCCCATCCTGCATCCCACATCCCTGGTCCATGCCGAGCGCCCATCCTGCAGCCCCGGGCTGTGCCCTGTCCCCATCCTGCATCACTCATCCCGCATCCCTGGTCCATGCCCGGTCCTCATCCTGCATCCCCCGTCCCTGCACTGTCCCCAGCCTGCATCCCTCGTCCTGCATCCCTGGTCCATACCTTGTCACCATCCTGCATCCCCCGTCCCTGCACTGTCCCCATCCTGCATCCCTCGTCCTGCATCCCTGGTCCATACCCGGTCCTCATCCTGCATCCCCCGTCCCTGCACTGTCCCCATCCTGCATCACTCATCCCGCATCCCTGGTCCATACCTTGTCACCATCCTGCATCCCCCATCCCTGCCCTGTCTCCATCCTGCATCCCTCGTCCTGCATCCCTGGTCCATGCCGAGCCCTCGTCCAGCATCCCCTGCCACACCCCCATCCCGCACCCCTGGTCCCGCATCCCCCATCCCTGCCACATCCCCATCCCACATTCCCAGTCCCAACTATGTCCCCATCCCACGCCTCCTGACCCTGCCCTGTCCCCATCCTGCATCCCTGGTCCCTGCGGTGCCCCCACCCTGCAGCCCTCACCCTCCACCCCACCAAATCCCTATCCCCCCACCTTCCCCTCATCCCCGCGACGCCTGCCCTGCGCTCCCCGTCCCTCGGCCACCCCAACACAGCATTTTTGGGGCCCACTCCCTGCCCCAAGGGAGGCCGAGGAGCAGAGCCGGGACAGGGAGGTTTCAAATCGTTGTTTTTCCTTGGCGAGGAAGGACGGTGACAACTCGCCCTGGGCTGCAGCTGCGAAGGAGCAGCGGGGGCGCGGGGTTCCGCGCCCCCGCTGCTCCTTCGCAGCTGCAGCCCGGGAGCTCCGAGCACACACACGGCTTTTATTCTCCCTGTGAGCATGCTCGGGATGGAGAGAAAACACAACGCTGCATTTCCTTACAGGAAAAGCAGGTGCGCACGTTATTCCTGAAGCAGCAAAGCCGAGCCTAAAGCGAGGCTTAGGAAATACAGCTTCCAGGCACTGCGTTTAAGAAAACGGTGTTATTTTCAACTTTACGTTTAACAACGAGAACTCCCGACCTGGGCTCCAGCGAGGCTTGCTGCTGAGCAAAACGACGGTGTAAAACAACTTTTTTCTTCCTCTGCGCGATATGGATGCGGGGATCTCCAACGCAGCCCAGATGGGGGAAAGAAGCAGAGCAGCAGGTTTCAGTTTTAGTAAGTTTTAGGCGAGTTCTAAAGTTGTATCTTGCAAACCCGTTAGCGCTGCCTGGGTTAACGCGATTTCAATTCATCGGTGCAGGACCCTGCGTAAAACACAGTTTTATGGTGTTCAGTATGAAACTGTTCTATTTATGAATAATGACAGAAAAGGGAAAACCCTTGGTAAATCCATCGTGGTGCATTTTCTTCTGGCCCTGACCTCCCCCCTGCATTTATGCGAGTAGTTCCCTCGCACGAGGGGAAGGGGATACAACACCCAACTCTGCCCCTCTCATTTGTACAATAAGCATTTTCGTTCCAAAAGTGCTACGGGCAAAGCAGAGCTGCCACTCCACTGGACTCACGTGCGCGCTTAATGTTATACAAGGGGATCAAGCGAGGTGTAAATTTAAGCACACGTACAAGTTTGCTGGATCACAGCCTAACCTACAACTCTGAGCGTAAGAGGAACAGACCAGAACCCTTAATTCTGCCCAGGGACGGAGAAGCGAAACGAATTTAGCCGTGCCAGGCTACAGCAGCGGGATAAGCCGCTTACCACCGAAATTCGACCAACTTCCAAACAGTCACAGAAATAACTGTCATTAAACCATGTCTACATTAGTGAGAAGCGAGGAGTATTCTCAGATCGGCCTTTCTTTGTAGAAAAACTGTCTTTGCCTCCACGTCAAGGTCAAAGCTACTCCTGTGTTAGGGGAGGTAGAAAGACTCAAAGTCCACCTCAGCGAAGAAGAAATGAGAATCACCAGTATTACGTGACAACGGAGCAAAGCAGGTGTGACAGAAACACCACGAATGCCCCGTTAAGGAAAATTACAGCGCAAACAGCACCCACGTCCTGCGGCGCTCAGCTTTTCAGTGAGAGTTGTTAAAAACCCAGCAGGCAGCAGCTTTCCGAGGTGCGTCTCCCCTTCCTGCGGCAGGCAGCACGGCTGGCGGCCGTGCGAGCAGCTCCCAGCTCTGTTCTTTGGGCGGCTGATGAGATTTGCCAAGTACCTCTTCAGGCTGGCGGAAAGATGACAGCAACCGGTGTTAAGTGCTCTCAGCACCTCCCTGCATCGGGGTTCCGCTCGCCGAGCAAACGGTTTTGAAGGCGGCCCCTTCCTCCTCCGCTTGGAGAGCACAAAAGCATTCGACTGCAAGGAAAAGCAGAGACAAAAAGCCCGACGGCTGTAATTGGGTACAAGTGCAGACTTCAGGGTAAAGGGCAACCGGCAAAACCCACAGATGATTTGATTTCCTGGCAGGCGGGCTTGAGAGCAGAGGATGGGCAATTTGGTCTTGGAAACGCAACCGGCAACCCATTTGGGGAAAAAGGAAAGCCACCCCGAATCCTGACTGCCTCCCACCGCTCTTTGTGCATGCAGAGCGCGGCCGCACAGCCAGCTCGCTCCGGGAGGGAGGAAAACGGGATGAAAACCTCTTAAAAACGATCACTAGTACAAGTGGATGGATGCTGCTGGAGCGGCCCTGTCCCTAGCAAACACGCTCTCTGCCTCGATGACAGCGCAATTCCACGCTCACGGCAGCAACTAGGAACGGGCAAGCAGCAGCCGCCGCCAGGTTGCTGAAAAACAACTAACCACCAGCATCTTCCATTTTTCAAAGCGTTCATCCTCGGGCGAGTTGAAAGCCTGTGTCGCTATTCTTACCGAACGTGGAGATTTACAGGAAAACACAGTCGTCTTCAGATCTCTGAAGGATTCACAATGGTATCAAAGAGTTTTGTGCTTCTTTTAATGGAGAAACCACCTACAAGGCGTATGTTTTTTGACAACGGTCACCGGAAAGAGCTCTTGCCACGAATGCTTTCTTATTAACATAGTTGCGTGCCGGAAGTTTAATTACAGAAACTATCAATGCAACAGGAGATAAACACTTTGCTTTTGAAGGGAATTAATTTATTTGGAGATCTACATCACACAGGCACGCTGCTGGAGATCCAAGCACTGCCTGACCTCAATATCATTAAATTGTGCTCCGGGGAGCTCTCTTGGATTTTAAATACTTATTTTAAGAACAAACTTCCTCCTTGTGAAATAAAGCCACGCTTAAACATCGGTGATGCCCCAGAAAGTCACCTGCACCAGTTTTTCTACATGTTTTCTCAGAAAACAAACAAGCAACAGACATCAAACAGGCAACTGCGTGATGTTTTGGTTACCAATGGGGAAAGGAGGCAGAAGGGAAACACCATGGTTCCCAGCTGCAGCGTGCCATCGAGGAGTCACGAGGCATCCCTGCCTGGAGTTCCCAGGTTCCTGCTCAAAACCTGTGTCCTATAAAAACACATTTCACCGATGAGCGGACCCCGTTGTTGCCGCTTCAGGAGAAGGTCAGCTGCCCAGATGTCGCGTAGTAGCCAGTGGCATCCGAGGAGAACCTCTGGGAAAGACGCACCGAGTCCAGCTGCACCTCTCCGAAGTAGAAGTTCTCGAAGAGCTGAAAGAAAAGAGAAGGAAAAAAAAATACAACATTTGAGGAGCACCTAGAGAAACACAGCCTACAGCTAGCCCACAGATCTGTCGCAAATGCTGGCCCTGCAAAGAGCCTCTACTCATAGACCTGCTTTGCTTTTAATGAAACTATTCTTAAAAAGATTTTTTCCCCCTAGAGACTGCATTTCGCCTTTAAAGCAAACAGGGTATGAAACGATCACCTCTGGTTATCTACAGCGGTAACTGCTCAAACCTTCCCAACCTTGCCTTCCGACTGCCTCTCATTTAAGGGAGCTTCACCACCCCAAAAGGCCACCACCTCGGGGGGGGCTCTCGGGGTTGCAGGCTCCGCAGGAGCAAGGATTGAGGCCAGGATGTTTTTACCAATCCAGGCCACAGGACACACGCCTTACAGTTACGGCTCAGTCCTAATTCAAACTAGCAGGCTAGAGGCGCAAGGCTCTTCATCCCAGCGCTGACCCCGCTTTGTTCAACAAATCCTCCTTTGTTCAGCGAAGACTTGAGTGCAAATTAATGAAAGCAAGCCAACTCTGGGACCCAGAGGGCGTGTCTCTGCTGATTAATCCAATCTATGAAGCAGACCAAAAAAATGACATCAGAATTTCTTATGGGGAAGATCAGCAATATTGCTGGAAAGGCATCGTGTCCAAGCGTAAAGTGCTTCTCCCGTTCCATTAAGACGCAGGAAATGGCTCTACCTGGAAACATCAGTCGTGCCTTAGGACAAGCGCTTCAGTGGAGATGCTAATTTCAAAACTCTGCTTAACGGGAGCGCTGTGAGTCACTGAGGGCCTGAGCAGTGACATATCCCCACCGAAACGTCCATTCCATCTGTCTCCTATTGAATTTTCTATCTGTCCCTGCAGGCATTGGCTCAAGACAGTCGCACACCCCTTTATCGCCATTACAGAAAGCAGAAACGCTAACGGCCTGGGAAAGCCGATGCATTAATTACAACACGTCCTCCTAGAGCCAATGGTGCATCAATTCCTCCATACAGCGAATGATCGAAACCCCAGATACCTAGTTAGCATCTGAAAGGCTGCACTTGCTTCCTCCAAAAAGGCATGTGGCTCTGCCTGGCACTGATTTGGGCAGGACTATTCTTTTGTTGGTTCTCCCAAGGGTATTCTACTTTGCAAACATCCCTTTTTGCAAGGGGACCAGCTATGTTGCTTTCCGGACAATTCCTGGTTTCGCTGTCACTCCTCCACAAAGGAAAAGTGCCTTAGGGAAAGTGATTCCCTGCCCACCTTCAGGGCAGGGCAAGCAGGGCTTGGGCCTGGAAGCACTGCCGAGGTACGTGGGCAACAGAGTGGACGCCAGGCACCGTGATGAATCCAGCCCCTGCTCCAGACTGTCAGCTCACCCAGACAACGCTCTGCTCAGGATTTGGCTGAGGCCAGCAATTCCCCATCGACACACGACAGTCAGAACGGCATCTCTGAAGAGAAGGGGTATTTATGCGTGCCTAGCCAGCTCACAGCGATCGCTAAACCCCTGCTTCACTTTGAAAGGGCTGCAGCTGCAGTCAGACGTGCTGCAGAGTTCTTGCTGCCAGCAGCCCACCTGCCAGGGACCACTTCCTCCTCCTCCTCCCCAGACCTGCCTGCGTGGCAGCCGACCTTCAAGCTGCTTCTGCAAAAAGCATCTGGGTTAGCACAAACGCTACGAAGAACTGGGTTTCTCTGCACCAGACCGTTTAGTCACAACGTGCCTGCCTAGGAGAGGCGGCGGGCAGCCTCCGGCTCACCTGCACCTCATCCTGCCTTTGGGGTGATGCTTGTCCCTTAAGACCTGGAGCACAAGGACATACTTTGCACAGGGCCCGAAGTAATTCGCTGCTAATCACTCAGACTCAAATTAAGCCGCAACTTGCTGCCAGTTCTTCCGAGCGCGTACTCAGCAGAAGCCAGGCGCCCCGCCACGGGGGTCACGCAGGTCCTCGTCCCAGCAAGGGGCCCCGCCGCAGCAGCCTGGCTTCGGGGGACACTGTGCATGCGGCTCCGTGCCGCCGCTGCCCTAAAGCGGGGCACCTTGTTCAAAAGAAGTTGTGCTAAGAGAGCGTCTCAAATCGGGAAAGGAGGAAAAGAGAGAAGAGGAATGACTACAGCCACACAAACTCCATTTTATACAATTAAAGATTTATACAATTAAAGATTAATTATGTTCCCAAAAGCCTGCGTAGTTCATGTTAGAGGACTTAGGATAAAATGTCTCATTAATAAGAGATGGTAGTAAAAAGGGGTTGGGCTCCTTTCTCTCTTTGTTTTGGCTGATCTGAGAAGGAAGGATGATTTCCAGCTCTCCAGGGCTTGCTGCAGTGCTTGCCGCCAGCATGCCCACTCACCCCAAATCTCAGCACCCCTCTCTGTCAAAATGGTTGTTCGTATTGACACTCCTTTCCTTCACAGAGCACTCTCCACCCAGGAAAAATAGAAATCATTTCTCTTCATTCCTAACGGAGGAAGCTGTAGGTGCGCTGTAAGCAAGGAGATACTAGGATCTGAGAAGGATTTTTTTTTTTTTAAAAAGAGAAGCGGGACGAGATAGATGCATTTATTTCTGTAGAATGAAATCTTTGCAAACATGAAGAAAACAAACGAAATGCTGGGATGTGCCGGTCCCATCAGCAGCCCTGGAAGTCAAATCTTTACACAAAACAGCCAAAGGCAGAGTCTTTCAAATATTTGTTTATATTATCTCTGCACATCGTAACCTGTTTTTCCTACAAAACACACGTACTTCCAAGCAAAAATTAGTTAATGAGACAAAGCCCCCTGCCTCACACAGCCTCAGGCACATCGGACCAGAAAGACAATCAGAAAGTCCCAGAAGACACTGCCCAAGTCAAGGGCCCTCCATTTGTACGCTGCTAAAAGAGAAGCAAAAGCCTTGTACCAAAGCACTTTGTATTCCCTTGGCTTTTTTAAGACCTACCACCTCTCGCGTGTCCGAGCATGTATGTGTTTCCCAGGGAGAAAGCTGCTAGAACTATTGATTTTTGGTAATGTAGCTGTACTTTCTGAGAGTAAACATGCTACAAGATTTAGAGGACAACCACAGACATTTTTTTCTGCTCTTGTTTCAAGCTGGCTTCTCACCGATGCTTCTTTGCTCCCTGAGGCTTCCCACGAAGGAAGCCACCGGACACCAGGCGTGGGGATGACAGCTGAGCCACTGTACGGCCAAGATCTGCCTCGGGCAGTGGGAAGGGAGGCCCCTCAAACATCATCCTCCGAGACCCCCGAAACACCGGGAGCTGGCTCCCTGTCACGAAAGCATCCCGCGCTCGGGTCCCCGGGGGCTCGGGAAGAGATTTCAGAAGGCCAAGCCTCCACTTTTGACTTTCACTTCTATTTATCTTGGGGAAAAGCCAAGCAGAGCTCAGAAAGATATTTATATCTCCCCCCTCTCCCTAGCCACCACGGAAACGCTCTGGTTTCGGAGGAGGCCTGTAGCACAGCTGATGAAATGCCTCCTATAAAAGCATTTTAGCATTTTTTTTTATTCTGGGCCAGGAAAGAAGATACCTGGAGGTTGTTATGTTTCACGCGCAAATGTTGATAACCCTAAGACTTGCCTAGTCCCCCCCTCCTGTCCCTTCCCATGGGTGCCAAGGGCCCACCTTTCCCCAAAAAGGCTGCAGGGAACATGAGGAGGTGCGGATCGGGAGCAGCTAGGAGGGAGGCAGGGGGAGGAAAAACGCAATCGCCCGCACAGTTACCGAAAGCCGTGTCATTTGAGCGGAGGGGGAAGTGAGGCTCAGCAAAAGCACAGTAATTCTATAAATCCAAACACGCTGAAGGATTTACGTCCTCGCTGCCTAAAGAATAAATAAGAGGTTGGGGGTTGGGATTTTTTTTTTTTTTTAATATTATAATTGAAAATGAACCTGATGGAGGTAAAGGTCAGCTTAGGAAGTCAATACCATGCACACCATGCAAGCTACTAACTCCCATTGAGGGAACAGCACTTACCAGACTAAGTGCCCCCTGTCTCCCTGCTGCCTTCCCAAATTAAATTAGAAGTGAATAAGGAAAGAGCGTTGTTAACTTTTAACCCCAGGCCCAGCACCTTTAAGCAAATGTGCCAGAGATGTGCCCTGCCTTTCGAACCACAGCCAAAGGCTCAGCAACTGCTCAGCAAGGGTGCCTAGAAGGACACGGTATCTCCCACCGGGAGGGAGCGGGTGCCTGGAGAGCAGCACAGCATCCTCCCGGGAGCAGCATCCCAGGACCCGCAGGGGAAGGCAGGGACTTGCAGCCGCACCGCCTTCCCCAAAAGCCACGAGCCCCCGAGAGAGGGAGCGTACCGGTCCGCGGATAACCTGTATTTCACACGTCAGCCTGCAAACTAACCATAGGCCCACGTGTGCAGGCGCTCCTCCTTCTCCCTCTCCCTTCTGGGGGGCTGGGTTCAAGGACACAGCCGCACAGGTAATGACGAAAGGCAGGCAAGTTCTGTGGCAGCTCCCAGAAAGCAAGCTTTTCTCCATTTCTGCCCCTAAAGTCACTTATGCTGAGTCAGAATAAGCCAGCAGCACGCCTGTCATTTCTAACACCCCAATTTCTCTCATTTAAGACAGTCCGGTTCAGATGTTGGAAACCCTTCCTACTCCGAGGTCCATTTCCCTCTACTACCCACAAATTACACAGCAGGGCTCCCTTGGGGTGCAACAATCATTTTCTGAAGGAAGACAGATGCTGAAGACTTGTTTTGGGAGAGAAAGAATCACACATCAAACCACTCGCTCCTTGCAAACCTTAGCCAAAAACGCTAGCACAAACTTCAGCCCCCAAACCACAACAACTGCCTTATCAAAGGCAGAGCAACAGATCAAACCCGGGATGCCTCTTTTCTGCATTTTTCCCCCCCTTTTGCCTAAGCCTGTAAAGTAGGTTTTACCGAAGCACTGTAGAAACAAATGCAAAGGAGGGCGATTCTTCGATGAAGCAGTTAAAGCGTGTTTCTAAATAATGTCGTGTTCCCAAGCGCGGGTATTTGTCAAGCAACCATCCTCGGGGGCTCGCTTCCCGCAGACAACCCTCCCAGAATGAGACAGCACCTTTGTGTTCAAACCTGGAAACAACAGTAATAAATCACGGCGCTAATCCACGTAAGGACAGCAGCGACGCGTTTCAGCTCCGGTTATGAAGAGCGGAGATGCCAACACAAACTGGTGCTTTTAAATCACCTGTCACGGGCTCAACAAGCATGAGAAATATTAATGGAGAGGCATTGGGCAGCGGGAGGACAAAATAAGTCCAGACAAGGGAAGGGAGTAAGAGGTATTTAAAACTTCCTTCACGTAATCTCTGGCTTGCACTCATGCCGCCTGGCCTGGATTTTGCTGCTCCATCAGGATTATTGATCAGTTTTTAAAGCCTTATGTCGTCTACGGTAGTCAGCCAAAAAGGACTCATCCTGAATTAATAAAAAGTCCAAGCAGCTCTGCCGAGAGCCTCGGTGCTCAGAAATGCCGAGGGAATGACAATTCACCACAATGCCTTGCAATTAAAAACTACCACCAAAGAGCAGTATTATCACAGGATAAAATGCACACACGCACACACACACGTACCACCCCCCCCGGCCCCGATCTGTGGGGAGTTCGCTTTGTTGTGAACTCCAGCCACAGAAAGCAGTGCCTTAGGGTAGGGGTATTATAGATTAACAGTACAAAACTGTCCCCGATGAATCAGTGCTGCGGGAGAGCAGAGGCATGTAATGTCATTAGCCTGTGACCAATCAGCCTAAGAAACCCGGCTGCCCTCGGCAGGGAGCTGAGGGGGGGGTCCTGTTTTTCCTATCTGGATCAAGCGTGGAAACTAGCAACTTCTGAGACGCGTGAAGGAAAAGGCTCGCAGCTCCGGGAACCTTCGGCTGCGGATGAGGTCACTGTCATTCCTGCTGCGCGGTCCATGCTGCGGATGGGATGCCAGCATTCCCTTCTCCTCTGTTTCACCCGAGTTGAAGGTGTTTATCCACCAAAAGATCCCTTCCAGGAAGGCATGCCAACAGGTCGAATGCCACTCATTTCTGCCTCCATGGCAGAACATGTGCAGGAGGATCGCTTTTGACATGCAATCCAGCGCTGTGGCCATGTGAGATCATGCTGGGAATCGGGGTCCGGCAGCAGACAGCAGCGCGGAGAGCGCTCAAACCAGGCGATTAAACTCAAGCTTCAGAGGAGCCGCAGGCTTTACAGCTTCATCTGCTCCGCACGCAGTGACAACAGTCACCAGCTCGCCTGGCGGCAGCTGCCACCCCCAGCGTGTCCTGATCGGGAGCAGCGGTGAATGAAGGAATGAACTCAGAAAGCCGGGAGGGATGGGAGGTTGCCTTCCGTGGGAAATCAGCATGCTACGGTGCTGTTATCCCCTTCGGGGAAGGGAAGAAGCAAACAAAATCCCAGGCAGCCGCTGACAAGCATGGAGAAAAATTAAGTGGCGTTTCTGAAGCGGTGCCTCAACACGGAGTGATGAAACCTGCTTGTTTTCAGACTCGCTGCAACCTCCCCTGGATATTCCCGGTGTACTCGCAGCACAGCTTGACCCCAACCCCCCAAACCCTTCTTGCACCATCTTACGCTACAAGGGAGAGGAGGGACCCAGACAGCACCAGACCATGGGCTGCGACTTGCCCAAATAAACATCAGGCTATTTTTCCATCTCATAAGGGATAATACATTTGAATTAATACTTGTATAATGCGTCCACAGCTTGGGTCGGAAAGCACTGAAGAAGAGCAGAGAACAATTGCTCTTCTAAATCATCTGGCTAAAGCACAACTGCGGTACCCATGCCAGCTACAGCAGGGAAGGCGCCGACTCTTCGGCAAGCTGCTGTGTTACAGAGCTGATACCAGCATTAAGCAACAAGGATTGATAAAGGAAAAGTTACTCAGGGCAAAAAACATGGATGGATTAAAAATTTAAAAAAAAAAAAAAAAGAATTTAGAAGTGTGACAGCACCTCTGTCACTCCTAGGCAGGCTGACTCGTGAACACAGTTCAGCAATGGAAAGCTGTCGGTAAAAGAGGGATCTAAAAGGCCAGCCTGCCTGTGCCCCAGTTCGGCTTTGCGGATTTACGCTACCAACACCTCCCCGTTGACCACCCCAATGGTCTACAGAAGGCCGTTACCTCTGCAGCATAGAACTGCAGAAGCTGCCCCAAACTACGACAGACAAACCCCAAATCAAAGTCCTTGGTGGCTCTCAGAAGATGAGACACAACCGGGCAACGTGTCGAGATCGGGGGAGCTTGTTCAATTAATTTCTTCTATTTTCAACTTTCAAAATATGTTTTCTGAAACAGTTTGGTGCCAAAAAAGAAATATCTGATTCCTGTATTATTCACTCTGGACACCACTTTGCCAATGATTATCTGTCAGAGGTTTAATTGTGCTTGGAAGCTTGCCAGCAATAATGCACGAGAAATGTAGGCAAAGCAGGTACGAGAGGCACTCATCCAGAGAGACAGCTCTTCCCGGCATTCCCCACCTCCTCTCCAAATTAGCAATTGCTTCCTTTTCATGGTTTTTTTTTTTTTTTTTTTCAAAGGACTGCTGGTTGGGCATCCAACACCTTCCATCCAAGCATTAAGACATTGTGCAGAGTTCCAAGGCAAGGGTGGAAGCGAGGGCTAGGAAAGCAGAGAGAGAAGGCAGTCGTCATCTGGACCGTCACCACGAGCACGCTGCCTGCGCCAAGGCCTCCGAGCATCAGCCACAAAGCTCGGTGGGCGTATGCGGATTGTTTGTTTTGTTCTGCAAGCGTGCAGCTGGCTCTGGAGTGTCTCTCCATCACCAGTACAGCATCAAGTCCTTCCACCCAGATGAGGCAAGGAACAGCCCTTTCCCTCTCATTTTCTTTCAACCTCTGGCAGATTGTAAAAGGTGGCAGCAGAGACCCTTTCACCTCATTTTCCTTAGGAAGAATAAAGCATGCAGACTTCAGGAGGGAGAAAATCTGGCCACGAAAGTCCCAGCAGCCTATCTTTTGGGAGCACGGCTGATCTGTATCATAAGCAAAGCACTAACTCCTTTATCGTTCGCTTTCAGCTTGCTACTGCTTGAGTCATTTATATTCGCAAGCTTTGTCATGAACCACCAAGACCTGAAACTACAAACAAAACAAACAAGTGAGCATCTTGGGTTAGCACGAGACCAACAGGGGATGCAAGTCAGGGGTATCTCTTCCTGACGCAGAAAAAGCCCTTCCGATTAAATCACCGGTGCCATCCCTTGGAAAGCAATAACAATATTCTGCCATCCAGAGGGACCTTGACAGGCTGGAGAGGTGGGCCCGTGCGAACCGCATGAAGTTCAACAAGGCCAAGTGTGAGGTCTTGCACGTGGGTCGGCGCAATCCCAAGCACGACTGTAGGCTGGGCGAGGAATGGATTGAAAGCAGCCCCGAGGAGAAGGACTTGGGGGTATTGATTGATGGGAAGCTCAACATGAGCCAGCAGTGTGCGCTTGCAGCCCAGAAAGCCAACCGTGTCCTGGGCTGCATCAAGAGAGGCGTGACCAGCAGGTCGAGGGAAGTGATCCTGCCCCTCTACTCCGCTCTGGTGAGACCCCACCTGCAGTACTGCGTCCAGCTCTGGGGGCCCCAGTACAGGAGAGACATGGAGCTGTTGGACCAAGTCCAGAGGAGGCCACGAAGATGATCAGAGGGCTGGAGCACCTCTGCTATGAGGACAGGCTGAGAGAGTTGGGATTGTTCAGCCTGGAGAAAAGAAGGCTCCGGGGAGATCTAATTGCGGCTTACCAGTACCTGAAGGGGCTACAGGAAAGCTGGAGAGGGACTGTTTATCAGGGAGTGTAGTGACAGGACAAGGGGGAATGGGTTCAAGCTGAAGGAGGGTCAATTTAGATTAGATGTTAGAAAGAAATTCTTTACTGTTAGAGTGGTGAGGCACTGGCACAGGTTGCCCAGAGAGGCTGTGGATGCCCCATCCCTGGAAGTGTTTAAGACCAGGTTGGATGAGGCTTTGGGCAACGTGGTCTAGTGGAGGGTGTCCCTGCCCATGGCAGGGGGGTTGGAACTAGGTGATCTTTAAGGTCCCTTCCAACTCAAACCATTCCATGATTCTATAACCACCTCTCTGTCTGGAAAATTACCACCAATATAAGAGCAAGAAGCATGTATGGAGTTTGGGGAGAAAGATCCTAGGCATATCTGATGGGTGGTTTCTTTTTTATATTTTTATTTTACTGAACCAAAGTAAATGCCACGTAGCTTTTGGTACATTCACAAATGCCATCTCATGGGTGTTTTGCATATATTTCACGTAGTAATCAAAGCAACAAGCTGAAGAAAGGACCAAAAGAGGTCATGGGCTCCTTTGTCCTCTCCTTCCCCAAGGCAGGAGCAGCTCATTGCTGGCAGATTCTGGACTAACATCCTCCAAACAACCGGGACTCCCATTTCTCCTGCTCCTTTAGGGCAGCGTTTCATTCTCCTTCCCATTACAAAGATCTTCCCAATGCCTACTTTGAACCTCTTGCTGGAATCTAAGCCCATTATTTGTTGCCCTACCATGGAAGACTGAGTATCCATTACTGGCAAAAGCTTTCACATGCTTAAAGAGTTTTTCCTATATGTTGTTCTCCTCCTTCCTTTATTAGCCTCAAAACAACTCTAAGTCTTCCAGTCTCGGTTCACAGGCATTTTCTCCAATTATCTTATTGTTGCCTTCTGGGCTCTTTGCACCCATCACGGTGCCCAGAACTGGACAAATACTTCAGCTGGTGGCCAAGTGCTAAGCGTAGTCAGAGGATTACTTTACAAACATTTGCCTCTTTCTTTTATTTCCACAGACCCGCTTGGCTGGCTTGCACTCTGGAGCAGTCCCCCATTACCAGCCCTGTGGACCAGGGTTTGGGTTTCGAGGCAGGTCTTCACCCCACACCAGTGCCTCCCTCCTGGACCTGCCCGTTTGTTTCTGCCCGATTTCTGAAGATCATTTGGAGCTCCATTCCCTCCATGTGCAATTTTCCTGCCTCTCCCCAGCTGGTTTCATCTGCAGACCTAAGAGGAGCATGTTTCATACCATCCGTAACACCCTCCTGACCTCCACGGGTGGGAAGGGTACAATTGTTTCCAGCTGAGCCCTGTGAACACAGAAGCAGCCCGTCCTTCTCCTCTGAATTCTGCCATGCGAAACCCCAGCTCTTCGTAAAACTGGAGCAAAGCCACCTCAGCTGCCAGGGGGGTGATGCAGCAGTGGGAAGGGTGACATTCAGCAATAATCTAAATTAATCTGTCAGGCCTGATTTCTTGCAAATAAAACTATTTGTGGCCAGATGCAGGCCTTTGTTCAGCTGAGATCCTGTCCCTGCAGGCTCCCTCTCCTTCACAAGCCAAATCTAGCAGTGCTCCTGCCACACTGCAAAACCTTTGCTTTAGCTCAGGGTTTTGGGTCCGTTTCCTGCCCCCCGCCCCCCGCCACAAATCCATGAAAATTCATGTGCTTGAGGAAATCAAACCCTAGTTGCTATGGTGAAAGGCATTCTGCAAACTGAGAAACAAATACAAGTGGGACATTTGGAGGTTACCGGATTTTTGCACATCTTTCAGACAAGAATAAAAAACCCCCTCCGGCGCATTAAAGGCTCCGCTAACTTCCCAGACCCTGCCACGCCTCAAACGTGAGGGATTTACAGTACAACTTGTTTAAGGAAATTAATAATCAAGCACTGCGTTTCTCCAAAGAAGCCTCATCCCCGTGGCTCCTAGCACTGCCTATTATAGCAAAGGCAGCAACAGTTTTAAGAGCCGGGCTTTGGCTTGACTGCAGAGATGCCAGGAGGCTTGAGACGCAGCCGGGAATGCTAGGACGAGGAGCTCCCACCAACGTGACCTAGTCTCTACGCTCACCAAACCACTAAGAGGAGGAGCCCAGCTACGGAGCCAGGAAATTAATTCAGACAGACCCGGGAAATTATCTGGCAGAAGGGTCACAGCACCTTTGGGATGATCTGCCTACTTTTGCTAATCAATGTGTTGTTTTGTTTTTTTTTTTTTTTTTGCACTTAATGTGCTGGGTCCCTGTCTTCTATTAAGGCGCCGCTGTAATTCAACCCCTGCCAGCTCCATCGAGAAAAAAATTGTCCTCTTAACATCAAAGAGGTAATGCTGTCTCGGCTGGCTGGTGGCAGAACAGCAGTCTCGGGGAAATGAGGAGGCGAGATGCCCACTGGGTGGGAGGCAGAAGCACCCACAGCACCTCCAAAACGGCCGAGCTGCTGGGGACTGTGGCGGTGCAGGCAGGGCTGCCTGCAAGGGGCAAGAGGTTTCAGAAACTTTATAACCCTCTCAGCAAATCCTCCCTCTTCCAACACTCACAGTTCCTGCTAAAATTAGTCAGGTGCTGAGCACCTCTGCAAAAAAAGAGGCTTCTCCCTTTTATGGTAAGGTCACCAAACGGATCTCTGTCACATGTGGGCAAGTTAGCACAAACCTTCTGCGCTCCCTGCACTGCCTTCTCCTCAGTGCGGCGTCTCAATACCTCCAACGCTGCCTCGTTGCTCTGCTCCAGGGCCCAAACACTCCAACAAAGATATTTTCCCTCTATTGTCTAGTCTGATTTTTTCAAATGCCACTTCAGATTCCCATTTCATCGAACGCGAATAATGTGAATAAGCCTTTTTTTTTTCCTGAAGAATATCACTCGTAGGAAAGCATTTTCATGGCAACCCCAATTTAATCTCCTTTTTTCCCCAAGATCATACAAACGTTGATCTCCAGTCTCATCTGCTCAACTGTCACATCCTCCCATCCCACTGTTGCTCTAATTGCACGCTGCTGAGCCCCCTCGATCGTTTCAGTATCCCTCGATAATGGCAGGATCAGAACTGAAGACAAAAATCCTCTCCTCTGCAAAGCGGCATTACAGCCTTTCATTTCTGCTTTTGATTCTTCTGTAAAGCCGAGACGAGGAAAGCACTGGCTTATTTCTGATACAGTGATGTTGCACCACAATCTCTTATTCAGTCTGTTCTCACCCCAGTGGATTTTTGTTTGGTATTTTTAACTCTAAACTTTCCGAGCAGCCACCTCCCGTCAGGTACTTGTTCCAACTGCCAGTCCTACTTGGGATATATACCTTTATCACCTCGCTGAGGAAAGCGAGATGTTCTTACCCTTTCCGGACACCAGGCAGTCTTTATCCTCACCTAACACCAACTCTTTGGCCCTTTTAATTTCACCTCAGCTTAAAAATACACCAGGAAAAGGCTCTGTCCCCTTAAATTCACTAACAAAAGTCACACAGAAAAGGCCTGGGTACCGATAGCTGCAGAACACGAGAAGTACTCCTCATCTTGCAAGTAGAGTTGGCCACGGTGGCTCTACACAGGGTTCAGATGTTAATTTTAGTGCTTGGTGGGTATGGGGTATTTTGAGGAGTGAGGAGGTTTATCTAGGACAAGATTTTTCTTTTTCATTGTATCTCTCTATACGGCACTGCATCAAATGTCTTAAACTGAATTACTACACACTCCAGCCACTGCACTGTTCTCACCCAGCAAGATAAAAACGATAACAGATAACACCACCAGATTTGTTTGCTATGATCGGCTCTCCACTGGCCCTGGTATATCAGTCAGTAAATGCACTCTCCCCCTGCTCCAAGTGAAAGCAGATACGGTCCCATAATTTAATACCCTTATGCAGGCTTCAAAAGAGAAAGAACCTCATCAAATTATACCTTGTCCGACCTAGAAGCACTCTCAGAGCAGCTCTGCAGCCTGGATGCTCTGCTCCCGCTGCTGGACCAGGGCATGGCTGCACGTGCCACTGCCCCGATTGATCTGGTTCCCAGTCTTGCATCCCAGCTTAAAGCCTCCCCTAATGCCCTAAGACACAAGATGTGCAGCTTTCCTCTGTGGTACCTCAGTAGCTGTTCCCTCAATATTTAATCTTGGAAGCTGTTAATGCCCAGATCTGTGCTAAGAGGCAGGGTTCATCATTTTCTGTACTCAAAATTTGCTTCCCTCTTGTTTGAATGTGGCAAAGGCCACCCTTTTATTCCTCAGACCTCAAGGCAAAAATAATTCCATTTTAACCCAGGTGGTTTTCTTCCTGCTGTAAGCCTTGCTTTCCTTTAAAACTAAAATAGAATATTTTGGCCAGGTGGTACCTTTGCATTTCTTTGCATTTTTATTTATTCACTGCAGCCTTAGTTTTTTCACTCAGTGAAATAAATAAAAGCCCGGAGGCAGCCAAGCCTCGTCTCCGGAGATGCAGGCAGCTGCCCCAGCCGCCTCTGTGCCAGGGCTGTGCCGCTTGGCCAGCTGCGACGCAGGGCACACAGCCACCGCCCGGGAGGACACAGAGGGGGGCAATGCAGAGGGGCTGCCAAACTGGCATCTCCCCGAGGCCTGGCCGCCCACCCGGCCTGACCTTTCTCTCACGGGGAAGGAGCTGCCGCTGTCTTTCAGCTGTGAATTGCTGCCCCTTCCCTCTGCTCTCCAAGAAATGATCCACGTTTGTTTCCGACTGGAGCAAGATTTCGGTACGTGATTCGGATGTTCAAAGGAGCAGATCAGCTAGCTGCTAGCCACCCTAGAAGAAATACATATTGCTCCATATGAAGCAGTTCATAAAGCATCCCCAGCTTCCTGGGACTAGATGAGACAAACACGATGCTAAAGTGTCTAGCTAGGGAGACACAAATCACTCAGCTGTTGGGTCATGCACTCCCTTGGGCTTTCAGCACCAGCTAGGCCAGGGAGCCTTTTTCATGGATATTCTTCAAGACAGAAGTAATTTAAACTCTCAAATGCAACTCATCCTACAGAATCTATTTTCTGAGCAGTGTGGGAAGGTATCGGCCTGCACAACCATTTATTAGCACAAATAGGAGTGTATGTTTAACTCTGCGGAACGGGTAGAACAAAGGATTATTAAATAAAATTCCGATTAGTTCTGCTGAAAGCAAAATACCAGCTGGAGCCTGGGGTAACGCAGACATGCTATCAGCAAACATGTGCTGCCAGCGCATCTGCACACACACACACACCAGCTCTGACCACGGGGGAGCCTCAGACGGGAACAGCAGAACCAAGGCGTCTCCATCGTGCTCTACGCTCTGATAGCTCAGGTCCTGCCCTCCACCAGGCAAAGCCTTTGGCCCCACAGCACCAGTCGTAGCTGCACAACAGGAACGAGAGCAACGAAACCCAAGTTTTCCAACTTGATGCCCTCCTACCAGTAGCTGTGCTTTGTTGGCTTTCCAAGAGGGAACACCGCCGCCCAACACAGATATCGCAAAGTCCCACCGCCTGGAAACACACGCATGGCACATCGCTCTACCTACAAGGGGACGACGCCCGCAAGCCAGCCGGCCTAACTGCAGCAATATTCATTAACAGCCCGTCGTTTAGATCCTATTGCAAAAGTTAATGAAGCCACTTTGCGAGAGGGCAGCCTCCCTGAGCAGAAGATAAATAATGTATATAAAAGGGGGCTGGGAGGGAACTGGTGCATCCTTGCAAGGTCATGCTAGAATGCATCAGTGGCTGGCTGAGGCTGGGCTCCTCTGGTAAGAAGCCTGGAGCTATTTATGACTCATGTAATTAATTAATGCCAACGGGCGTTCTGCTGCAGGCACGTGGGAGACCAAAGGGAAATACGAAGCAAGCAGGTTAGGAAATGTAGTGGAGGTGGGAGAGAAGGATGACATTTCTTGCGGCAAGACATGCTTTGAAGTAATTATCAACAGTCCAAACAGCCAGCAGCTCTTTTGGCTACATCAGTACAAAATCAATTAGGAGCTTTAAAAATGCATCAGCTCATATTTCAGAGAGCATCAAGAACAAGAAGTAGCCATCTGAGGTAGGGCAGTTGCATTTCTAAGCGCCGCACACCACAAGGCCCACAGATCCTCAGACCCCGCAGTGCAGTCCACAAATGGTGTGACCAGTAGAGGGAGCATCGTTAATGCCTTCCCAATCGTAAATGTTTTTGGATGAGAAGCATTAAAGACCGACAGCTTGATTTTACGTGTCTCTAAAGTCTGAGGATAAGTTTAACAGAGGCAAGAGAAAGGAGCAAAGGGCAAAGCAAATCATGAGCGTACGCCTTGAAAGTCGAGTCCCTGCAGGCACCACCTTCCCTTTCAGGATCCCAGCTCTCAGAGAGTGGTAGCTAACCAAACCTCACAGATCACATTAAGAAAAGGACCGCATCTGTGGCTTTCCTGTTTCAGTTTGCAACGCTGCAGCCTCACACCGAACACTCAACATGTGGCGATGCTGAGTCATGACACCGCACTTGCACAGACCGTTTGAGGACAATGAGAGCTTAACCTAATTTTGTCCCTTTGTCCTCTGTGCGGAGGAGATCAATCAGTTCCACTCCCTGCCTTCACATCCCTGTGCATTCAGTGCCTAATACAGCCAAACTGTAAAAACAAATAAAGCGCAGCCTTTCCCTCCTCTGGTGCCCTAAAGTCCTTCTGGGCTGTGCAACTCCCACCCAGCCTGCATCCTCTCCTATGTCTCTTTGTTGCCAGAATATCTTCTATCAGTTCCCAAATGTATTCATGCATTGTCCTGTCTCCCTCTTATCATAGCCGCCCGCAACAAATCCCCTCACACAATGCGGACTGCAAATCTGCTTACAACCCAGTGTTGTTTTCCGTTTCTACTTCTCCGTGCTTGTCTTTTTCTCTCTGGATACTTGCGGGGGCCAAGCACCACAGCATCAGTCTGACACTGCCATCTGGATGAGCAGCACAGGCTGCCTGCAGTCTCAAGCCTGGTGGGCAAAGGCTGGGAGGCTGCAGGATGTTCCCCTTCAAACCTTACCCACCTCCACGGTCTGGGGGATCTCGCTGCCTACCCTCTGATCACTGCCAAAGCCCTCAGATCCTGGCTGGTGGGACTCCCCAGTGCTATCTGCTATTTTTCTAGAGCAAAACCATGCAAATCGATAGCAGAGATTAAAAAAAAAAAAAGAAGAAAAGAGTAAGTGAAACGGCAGATTTAGTTTCATAAATATATATGAGTGAGTAGAACAAGAGCAACAAAGTACTCCTTTATGGTGGGCTGAGAATCGACACGAGCCTGAGTCTCCAGGGTAAAACACGAGCGAAGTAAACGACAACACGAACACCCACTTAGCATTCGTGCTACATACTCCTGATCTGAGCCTAACCAGCTTTAAGAACGCTTCTGTTAAATACTGTAATGCTCCCAATTACAAGTGATCTGGATTGTTTATTTTCTAAACAGATTTCCTCCCCACTGGGAGATCCCATAAGCCTAAGACAAAAGCAGTCCTGAAGAGGTGTTTCACCTCTTTTGGCTATACAATATCCACAGCTGGCTCTACTGCCTAATTGTTTCGTACTGACCTTGAGGATATTTCGGCCATTAAACGACTCCCGTTCCTTGAAAGATGATTTACCAGTCATTGCGTTGTTTTGCTCTTCAGCTGTAAAGAGAAAAGCCACCACCAGAATGAGCTTCAGATGGGAGAACTGTGTGTGCTGTACTTCACCGCCCCACTCTCTCCCTCCCCAAAGTCAGCTGCCACCTAATAAACCATATTTGTCCAGTTCTTAGTGCAAAAACACTTCCACTTTCGAGGCCGAATACACAGGAATTGGTGCCTCTATCGGGATCACCTGTGTTACCTGGAGGAAAGACCCTACCTCCTAGCAACTACTAGAGTGATTCTGTAGGGCTGATGCCTCAGCGCAACACATCTGCTCTCTCTGCTTGATTTTAATCCCACATCCTGCCAGGGTGAGAGTCAGCATTGCGAGCACTTGCATTTCCTGGAACAGCACCAAATACCAGACCAAGCATGCCAGCACAACGCCAGGCGTGATCCAGACAGCACCTATACAAACCCCTGCTGCCTGCTCCGGGAAGCACATACATGTGGTGTGCGTGCTTTTGTGGGGTGGGCATGCAGCCACACACACAGACATTAAGAATAGCAACCTAGGTCTACAGCAACTGCCAAATGCCTACGTCTTAGATCCATTTCCCCAGAGCTTGTCTGGATTTTTATATAATCCCTAAGTACATGATCTGTTCTTTCCACAGGACCTCTGCCTTGCTCAGTGAATATATTCAATATTTCTTTTTCATCTCCAGCATTAACTGTGAAGTCCCACTCACACCTAGCACGCTATTCAAATCCCATATTGAATATAAAGCGACTTCTATGGCTATCTGTGTAATGCGCTCACCATTGTGTCTGAATGCCTCACATGCCTCATGGGGCTGTTCAGAATATAGACTCGTAATGCCAGATGCCTCCCCTAACAGAGAGCCACATCAGCACTTCAGGCTTACATTTTCACCAATTTTCAGACAATTTGAGAGCTAAGCCCCATCTTTTCAGGGTTTCTACCCCTCCCCCCCCCCCCCCCGAGTACGCTTATCTGACTTTAGTAGCAGTCATCCCCAAAGCCTGCTGCTGGGTACACAGAAAACCGTAACACAAACCATCTGCTGTTATCCCTGTCCACACAGAGACTCACAGAAGCAGTAACTGGAGAATGCTCGACGTCACCTATCGGCATTGCACAGAGGCCGCTACACCAGAGAAAGCTATGAAAAAGCTTTAGTGCAATGCTGTTAAGGCTTGCAAACTACGTGCCAGCGCCAGAGCATGTGTGCGTTTGCACAGGGAGAACAAGGCTGTAATATGCTGCCCCTCCCTAAAGGCAATGCATCTGAGGCTGCTCCATAAAGTAACGCGATAAGAACGATGCTACAGACAATCTTTTGGCAGAGGCAGCAGACACTATACGCTCTGTAATAGCTCACATTCAGCCTCAAATCTGATTTAATGAGAAAGACACTGGAATCACGTTCCTAAACCAGCAAGCAATCTTTAACTTGACCAAAAAGGACCACGTTTTTGTCTTGTTTAAAGATCAGCACAGCACGTCAAGTTGTTACTGAATTTCAATTTAATGTTGGGGCGCAGAGAGTCCAAGACCTCACACGGTACTTGAACACATTCCTCTCTGGCCCAGATCTTACGAGTGCTACTGGGCGACAGTGTTTCTGAAGCTGTGATGAAGAATCTTAGAAAAGATCCAGAAAGTGCTCAAAGCATGTCTGCCTTCTCCAGCTCTGCTGACTGCTTTTGAATTTTCTTCTGGGTTTTATTTAGTGACAACCCTCCACAACTTTGTGAGTATTTGAGATTAAGAAAAATCACAAAATTAAAAAAAATAAAAAATAAAAGCCAAGAAAAGCATTTCCTGTTCAAAGGTACTACTTTAAATGCACTTATCAGTAAGGATGACAGATACCCACCGCTTGGATCTTTCCTGAAGAGAGTGTTCATGACTGTAGCATGCAGTTTCACTCTATCCCATTCTTTAAGCATCAGGCCGGAGGCCACGAACCTTTCCACCAGCTGATCGGCGATCACCTGCAACCTGGCAAGGCAAAAAGGGAAAAAACAGAGCAGTGTAAACCAAGGAGAAACCCCAGCGTTGTCAGCCTCTTGCTTTTCAGCCAGGGAGGGCAGCATGTGGGACCCAGTCTCTGATGGAAAGTGAACACAGCCATCAGGATTCAGTTCTAATGCAAAAAGTTCTGGCTGTTTCGCAAAGCTTCCTCGGTGATCACTTCTGCTGCAAGTATTCCACGAGGAAGGGCAGATTTAGCATAGCAGAGAGCTTGTTCGCAGTGACAGATGTTATTGGGACTTGAAGGATGCATCTTTCTGTGCCAGGAAACACAATGTGACTCTCCTTACAAATGCTAAAATCTACAGATCCCGGGGTAGCTTAAGCACCCTGACTCTTCAAAGACCTGCTCCATTGAGAGACTGCAACCTGTACAGTGCACTGGGCCAGACCTCGGACCCTCTCTGTCCCAAATAAGCAACTCTGTCAGTGGGCTTAATTTCTGGGAGAGCCCAAAACGTGGGTACAGAGGGCACAAACCCAGACAGCACCCTGGTGAATGCTCCAGCTTTGGAGCTACTGAGCAAGCAGAATCAAAGGACTTGACTTATTGCCATCTTCTTGTCTGGCCTCGGTCAGGCATGAAAGCGGCCACGGCTGCTGGGATCTGCGGGTAGACGTGTCCTAGGATAGACAGCAGGAGCAGGCAGGTGATGGGAGCAGTGCGCTCACGTATCCTACATCTGAAGAGCTGAAGGAACTTCCAAGCTGTCCCCTACAAAATTTCTGCAGTGCCCCAGCCTTACCAAAAGCAGCAAGGATGCACTAGAACAAGAGCTTCTGAGCCTCAAAACCAAGGCAAGAACATACGACTCTATGCAGAAGAATTTGGGCTTCTCTCACCACATCCGAGGGGTCAGACAGCTCTCTGCTCCACCAGCTCCCACCACTTTGGCATCTCAGCTGCAGTGGGAGAGGCAGAGCATGGCCTCTCTGAGGCTGGCCCCCAGAGCCCGCGGATGCCAGCTCCTACCCCACCACCAGCTTTGTACTGCCCCTCACAGGCTGCCGGCCACCATGTGACGATTTCAAGACTCTCAGACTACCAATTGTCATGGTTTTCTACCACTTTCTGGCTTTACATCAGTGATTTTTAAAATTAGCAATGACAAAGATTAAATGAATATCATTACAGACAATACTAGAACAAATTAACGGAGAATAGCTCAAGTGAAAATGGTGCTTTATTACGTTATAAAGTTAATCAAGGAAATAAAACAAATTAGAATGAATTATAATGGAAATTATTTGCCACGTGGGAGGCATCAGAGCATGATCCCTCTCTCAGTCTGAGCCATTATATGTGCAGAAGGGCTTGCCAACCCCTAATTCCGTCTGCAGTTATGCAAGCTAAGTCAGGGTAAATCAAATCTCCTGCTTTATAACTTAAGCTGATCAAGATCATCCAAAGATCAGGAAGGAACTCCACCCCTCAGCCATGCCAGGAGCCACACAGAGCTAGCAAGACGTCTTGCATGAGACAGGAAGGCACACACCTCTCAAATGTGGGCTGCAGCAGTCAGATCCAGCACAGCAAACCACGTGGCTGCTGCTCTCCTCTAGTATTGGCTTTGCAGCTGAGAAACTCTGCTTTCCCCATTTCCCTGAGCAAAGCACAGCAGGCTTTAGCAGGCAAGAGGTGCGTGGAGCTGCTCAGCAACGATCCGTCTAGCAGACCAGAAAACGAAGCAGAGTTTTCTGGAGGGATCATCATTGGTCCCTTCTTTATAATCACCATTTGTCCAATGTTGTGCCTGCTGGAACCTCAAAGGAAGCAAAAGAAGCTTTCACTGCTCTCCATTCACACAAGAATATCTTTTCCCCTCTGCACAGCTAAATGTTTTATGGATGCCTGCTAACAGTTAAGGAACTATTTTAGGGGAGAAGTACCAGATGAATTAATTCGCAGGTGAGGGCAGGACTGGCCTGGGCCAAGGATAAAAACTTAAAATTGCTTGGCCCTCTCTGAGCACGCTGCCATGCAAAAAGCAAAAAAACAAGTGTTGTGGAAGAGAAGTCTTGGCAGCCTCCAGGTGCCATGCAAAGCACAAGATCTGGGTTTGCTCATAACCTCAGCTAAAAGATCTCTGTGAAGGACAGAGGAGACACCAGCCCTTTCTTGGGGGGGGGGCGTGGGTAGGCGGTGTTTTCAGTTTCAAGGCAAGGTGGATTTGAAGAGCTCATTTCTCTCCCCTGCCAAAATCAGCTCTGCCATCTCTAACGCACATCAGCATTTTCTGCTAGCATTATGGCTAAGTGAGCTCTCAGCAATACGGATACGGCTGGCATCTGAAGCAGACCACAGTGCCAGTACCAACAATTCAAGCTGTCCCCAGACACAGGCAGACATCACTGCCTGACTTCAGGTCCTACTTACGCTCTACAGCATTTCTCTACAAGTTCCTCAGGTTTCAGACTTATTTTCAGATGCGAGCAGACTCGCAAGCACCATACCTCAGAGATGATCCAGAGCTCAGTGACTCAGGAGAAGAGACACCCATATTTCAGCTCTTTTTCTACAACAAACCCACTGAAGGGCATTTGGGTTGCCCAATGTCTGCCCCCGTCTTGTCTCTCCGAGTGCTTCTGCCTTGTTTTGCCCTGCACTTCTCTTCGGTCTCCTGGCTGATCTCAAGCTTGTCCTGGTTCTCCACCCACCCCGTTTGTTTTATCTCACCTCTTCCAGGGTAGGACAGACTTCAAAGTGGAACAGCCGAGAAGAGGAAGAGATTTCCATTCCTACTGCCTCCCAGCAATTCTTACATTTTCATTTTCCCACCCATTTCCTTATCGCGCTTCCGATCTCTTACTTCAACACAGCCTCCAAAGTGCAGTTTTAAGCAGAGGGCCCTCCTTGTCTCCTCAGCCCTTGGGGAAAGGATATGCCAGAACATGTCCTTTCTTCCCTGAGCCAGTCGCCGCTCACAGCCTCCCTCCTCCAGCTGCACTGCTCCGTGCTCCCCTGCTAGCTCCTGCTGTCCTCTAGCAACAGGAACAGATACAAAAGGGCAGCGCTGCCACAAGAAGAGAAGGCTAAGGCTTAGGGAGAGGAGGTTAAAGCTCTTTTAGTGACTCCACTAACCCCTTCTGCACCCATCTCACAACTGGCAGCACAGAGTACAACAGCTCTTATGTTTCCCCAGTCTTCTAAGAGAAAAGACAGTGCTGCCACTGGTGACGTACTTGTCAAAAGTGAGATGGAGGAAGGTTGTCAAGGCACCGCCACATCCCGGGCAGCGCTATTTGTAGACCTAAAGCCATGAGCCACAGTGGCGAACAGCATGCGTGGACACACACTGACAACCAGGCTTCGAGATTTCACATCAGCGGCTCAGAAAGACATTTCACACCCAGTGCCTGTTCCAGGCTGCTTACTGACACAAAACCCAACTCTGCAACCAAGTCATGCTTCTCTGAGGACCTTCTGGTGTAACTGGGTTTTAAAAATAATTAAGTGCTGCAGAATTTCCAGGCTGTCCAGATTAATCTGGATGGCAGGTTGGGAACTAGACAGCAGAGGCCAAGTTGTCCTGCCTTCTAAGTCATCTCAGGAGTATCTCCTTGGCCATCTTATCATCATGCGAGCCGTGACACCATTATTCAATCTGACAGACTGCTACAGAAACAAATGACATCTTTCAGCCGTACCACCAGTGACTGATTTAAAGAGCAAACACATCACACTGCCTTAACCGGTTTAGGAAGCAAGAATGACTTCATCTTCCTGACTGCTGGCCCAAGGACTGCTGGCAGTACCCACCAGCTTCAGATGGCAGAGGGTTTCTCTGGTACACTGCTACTGCTGCCGTGGCACATCGAGGAGGAAGGAAAGGAAGAAGCGCGGGGAACTCACTTGTCTGAGCCATCCTTCATGTGGACTTTGGCATAAAGGACGTCCATTGTGGCAGGGTCATCGTTCATATACTCCACTCCTGCCACCTCCACGGTCAGGGGCTTGCCTCCAGCTATTTGGCTAAAATGTAAGAAATCCCTTATGTTAAAAAGCAAAACATCACATCTGCTTTTGAAATACAACCTGTGGTACTCCTCAAGCACACACTAAATATTTGGTTTTACTCAGGGAATGACATAAAACACATTTTTTTGCTATAGTTAAACACAAATTTGAAGTTAAGCAGGACTTAAATGTTATACAGACTGTACGGGGCAGTGAACTCCACTGAGGAGTTCTCTTTCCTGTATCTTTCAGGTTGTTTGCACTGTGAAAACCCAAAGACAAAAAAGGCTTCCTAAAGCTTGAAAGGCTGCAGCCGCTATCGCCTCATCATCTCAAGAAATCCTGTAAAACCATTTAAACTCACGCGTTCAGTGTTTTAGACACACATTAAGTCAACTTGTCAGTGGTCACAGCCCATCTCCACACAGAGATCTCCATTTACATTTCAGAAAACCCATCAGCAATAAAATGGTACAACTTCTCATTCCAGAGAAGCTCCTGCCTTCCCTGCGAAGAGAGCAATCGTGACACAAAGTCTCTAGCTCGTTGATTTTTCCCTGGGAAAAGTACTTGATACAGAATGCCATTTTAAGTACATTTCAACATCCACTTACAAACGCTGGAAGTAAATAGAGCTGTTTTAAAACCAGCTCCAGCTACTCTTGCAGGAAAGCGAAAATGCGTGCAGGATATAATATGCACTCCCACACCTGCAAACACACTGCAAAGTGTATCTGCTTCCAAACACGCCGCCTCCTTGCCTTTACCACCAGAACATCACGGGGAGGCAGGGCGCCACAGCGAAAGCTCCCTGTGAGTTAAGTGCCGTTGTCTCATTTAATGCCGAAGTCTCGTGGAAAGCACAGGGAGCGTCTGGGCAGGCAGAAGTTAACACACACGAGTTAACAACGTGAGCGTGACTTTGCTCTAACCTTGCTCGCTTCTGTTCAGCTCACCCAAGAGACCGCCTTTGAGATCCTTGGCAAAGCTTTCCAGGTGGAATAAGGAGAGTGTCATTTCCCCTTCCAGTATGTTTACTGGGAGGAAAACAGCACAAGGGCACTGTCTGCATATGAGACCGAGAGCACTTGAGGCCATATATTCTAAAAAGGGGCAAAAAGGGCACATCTACCTTCATATGGCACTGTTTAGAAAAGTAAATGAACGCTAATGAAGGTTTCTATGGGCAGAAGGAAGCCTAAATTAATTTTCAAAGTATATTTATTTGGGTGTGGCAGGGGAAATAACCTAAAGGTTACATTCAAGTGTCAATTCCCCCTCCACTAAAGGAAATGGAGAGTAAAGATTTTTCTCTGCCTCAGTGCAATCCACTGATGAGGAAGCTGGCACTTTCCAAATACTGTGGGCAGAGCCTTCCCCTGGAAACACGCTTGTATTTCTGTTCAACAGCTGAACAACTGGAGCTGTCATTTTAAAGGCACAGGTATGAATTTTGGCCACGCATTAATTCCTACAGATATCAGCTGGCATGGCGTGGCTAATTCTTCATTTATAAATAAATAAATTAATTAATTAATATCAAGGACCCGTGCTCTATGTGCAAAGGCTTTGCAGAAATAAATAAATAAAACAATCCCTCAGGCCATCTCCAATTTCTAAGCTGAACAAAGATAAGCTAATTACAGTGTCATTCAACCCCATTTACAGTTAAAGCCCTAACATCTGCAACTCTGTAAACAGGCAGCAAGAAAAAGCCCCGGTCCTGGAGCAGTGCTGAATGCCTCAGACTGATTACTCGCACGGCTCGTGCTGGTTTCCCTGCACACAGCTCCCCGCATCAAGAAATGCATGTCAAGGACACCTCAGCATCTGCTCTGAGGCAGGAGGGAAGCAGCATGCCAGAACCCACTGCAGGCAACGCACAAAGGTAATGGAGCTCGTCCCTCCCTCTGCAGCAGGCAGGGGACAACAGCAAAAATTGCTCACACAAAAATAACGGGGAGGCATGTGAGAAAAAAGAAATGAGTAGAGCAGTTTTTCAGGGAATGCTGAGGGTTTGAGCTGAGCTGCACAACGCTGTCAGACTCTTTGTGACCGCTTGGTGATTTCTTCTGCTCCCATTTGAAACGTTTCAGCCTTTTTCTAAATTTCTAGAGTTGAAATAGACTATTGAGCTGCTTTTCTCTTCACTGTCCCTAGTCAGAGACAGCTCACTGCTTTCCCCTACTCATGCCCTTGGTGATGACATCCCTTTTTTTAATCACTTACTCCACAAAGTCCTCTTTGCATCGCTGTAAGAGGTCACACGCTTTCCGGATCTCTTGCTCGTTCAGAAGTACCAGCGTCCCAAGAGTCAGGTGAAGCTTTGCAGGGTTCTGGAACAGGCTGCTGCTGACCCCGTGATCCTACAAATCAGTCAATCAATCACATATAGGCATCTTATCTCATAGACACACACAGCCCTCCATCAGAGGGATAAATACTACAGAGAACAGGTACCAGGCCACTGGCATCAAACCTTTTATCTCTGCATCACTAGTCGGGTTGGTAGTGACTTGAAGTTGAGATGAGTAACAAGATTTCACAGGTTTTCGAGCAAGCGAGCTCAGCCTGGCAGGCGAGGTGCAGCTCCCCACTGCACGCACGCTCCCCTGCCTGCCTTTTCATCGGAGTTGCCAAACGGCAGCCTGGAAGCTCGTTACAACAGGTTCTAACTCAGGACCCAGGAAGAGGAGCACTCACTCGAACGGGATTTCGAGAGGAGATTTCCACAGCTGTCAAGGTGGCAGCTGCCATCAGCAATGAACTCAGCACAAGTCAGCACAGATTTAAAACTTAAGTCCATTTTTTGTGCAATAAAGCTGGAACCAGCTGTAGCGACAAGCTCTAAATGGTCTCTAAATCCTGTCTAAACACAGGTTGCACCTCGCAACACAAGCACAGCTAATACCAGCTCTGATAATTACTTTTTTCTTGTTCCCATGTGCCCTATAGTTTGCCGAGATGAATTAAGTTTAAATTCCCTTTATAATAAGAGTTACGTGTTGTTGCTGGGGAAGAACTGTTCCCAGGTGGAGCAGTGCTTGCATTCATTTAAAAAGCATGCTCTTTTGTTCTAGGATATTTATAAAAATACCTTGAGGATGGTTAACACACCCATATTGAAACAATTATTTCCACTTAGTGGCCATTTCCCACCAGCACATTAAATAACCTCCACTTTTAACTCCAGAAGAAGCCAACACCACTTGCCAGGCCACCGAAACCTTTCTCTGTCTGAAAAAAAGTCCACCAACTGACAGCTTTGAAGTTTCTAGCTGTGCTTCAGAGTTTGAAATAAAACCTTTCAGAGGTTTAAACACTGCAGTATCTCAGCCCACCAGAGCTTAATGCCCCACATCCCACTCAGCATTTCTCCTGTCTAATGACAGCATCCATACTCTTCTTTACAGTGGTACTTATAGGCTGGACTAGAGACGAGCCAGTCTGCAACACAGAGGCTTGCTCCAGCAGCCGCAGGCTGGCAAAGCGAGGTAGTCCCCAGAAGATAGAGAGCACGTACACACCTTCCACTGCTGCTAATTACTTTTTTGCTGACTGAAACCCCAAATCGTATCGTGCTAGCAGTGGCAAAGCGGGCTGCAAATCACACAACAGCCTGAAAGAAGCACAGACTAACTACATCAGGTACATCAGGAGCGGAGGAAAGAGGGATGGCTCCATCTCACCTCCCACTTTCCCCTCTCTGCCGTAAAAGCCTTTCGGCTTTCTTTAATTCACACTGCTGTTAACATGCATGACAAGACATGATTTCTCCCTGTCAGCCTTTTTTCTCCAATGGTATCTGTAGCCAGAGGACATTTGGCCCATCACAAAACAAGAGCTCGGGTAACAGAAACTGGGAGAAAGTTCGATTTATCCTTGCCATGGACAACCAGCTGATGTCACTCCCACAGTACGCACAGATGATGTACAGTAACGAGAAAGTAGTTTGCAGGTCAAAAAGCAAAAGCCCTACCCTCATTTTCTGCCCCAGCACAGTTTGTACTGTAAACATCAACCTTCCCCAAAAGCAGCGTTTCCCCCTGAGCTTTCAAACACCTGAGTGTGGGCTGGTAGCTGACAAAGTGATGGCACGTCACCTCCACAAGCCACGCTACCGCTGCTGGGGAGATTAGCAGGGAAGAGCAGTGCACAGTGAGCGGGCCAAGACCTAGATAATCTTCCTGGTTTACTCCCTAGTATTTCAGAGAGCTCCTAAAAACCCTGCTTACACCCCTACTCTTTCACAGGCCGGCAGATCCCACTTCTCCCACATATAAAATAGATGCTACGTCAGAGGAAGCTCTCCCTGGAACAGGCAATGTTTCTGCAGGCGTCTTAGCAGCCCTTCGTGGCTGGATGCTGCTCGCCGAGACGCGAAAAAGCTTGAACCCGCTTATTTTGATGCCAGATTACAATATGCTATCAGCAACTGCTGTGTCGCCTCATGGGAAGTCGCCCTGTCCAGTGCTATCAGCCCTCTGCAATCTGACCAGCAGGGCCAGACAACAGCAACACAGAGCCTAGAAATACGCGTTCAGAACTACTGCTAAAGAAAAATATCACATCCTCTCCAAGGAGGATGAGCCCACAAGATGTGATCCTGTCAACGTGATTTTTGGGGCTTTACTGACATCTTCCAAATACCTAAGGAACCCTCTCAGGGTAAGCTACAACCACAAAAGCAGGAGTGAGGAGTGAGATTCAGCATCAGAGATGGGCAGAGTGATCCGTCGGGATCTAAGCCACGCTCTCCAAGCTCCTCTCGCAGCGATAAGCTCCTCTTTCACTGGTTTCCTCCCCCGTGCAGTGGGGACTCCTCATAGCACAAGTCACAGTGGCTTGTGGCAAGCGGTGGCTTCCAGCCCTAATGAAAGCAGAGCACCAGATTAGGGAAGGCTAGGTGTCACAGCAGGGAATCCCCGTATTCTACGGGCGAAGCTGAAAGCGGCGTATTTGCAGGAACTCGCTGGCAGATACAAACACATAAAACAGGCTCTATCATCTCTCTAAACATTTACTGTTTGAACTTGGGTTCTCTAAGGATGTACTGAGTGGCAGGAAGAACATCCCCTTTACGCACCATCCGTATGTGATGACTGTCCATTTTACCTTATGCCTCTCCCTGACATTGCCCTGTCAGGGTCAAAAAAAAATAACAACTGATTGCCACTCAGCCTTAAAAATTCGTTTTTTCCTCCCTGCTGCTACTTAAGACTTCTACCTTTGCTCTCCTCGTTTAGAGGAAACACATAAAGGGTTTTATGTGGAGTCTTCACATCTCTTTGCAAAACCCAAGCACATTGTTCCTCCAAGTCTAAGGCCTTATAGTAAGGAAACCACAGACCACAACACACTTCAGGCCTTCTACATGACAAGGCAAAGGATCAAACTCCTTGGCTCTTCCTCCCTGGCTGTGTCCTCTCTACTGCCTTAACAGCTTCCAATGTTTGCAGACAGCTTTATGTTTCTGGTTTTTTTCTTAATAGCAGGATACTGCATGCCAGCTATATGCCCTCTCCCACCCTGATCCACAAACAAAGGAACAAGCCAGAAAAAACAGCATTTCCTCAGAACTGACTGAAGAGCTGCAGGCTGAAAAACCCTGCCCATTTTCTGTCCCTTCCACTCCAAGATATAATATCTCATTACCAATGTCTGATATTTACAGGTTGCCATATATTACAGCAATCATATTTCTTTTCTGTGCTACATCTGCAGCCTGTTAAGACTGCAAATGCTGCATTTGCACAGCTCTGAAAGACCCAACTGAGATTTTTCATGGCAATATTACTGCAAAATCTCTTCCCTTTTCCACCTGCATACTCAGACAGACGTTTCGGTTCTCCTCACTCTGACACCTACATGGCTGCGCAAGGAGAATTCCAAGGTCATGCAATCATCTGGACCTCCCACTGCACCACATCAGTAATGAGCCTTTCCAGGTGAGCCACCTCCCCATATTTATATTAAATTAGCCTCAAAAGAGCCTCCCCTCGGCCCTGCTTCATTGCCTGGCAGCTCTGACCACACAATAGCGTGAATGACACCTGAAGTGTTCCACATTTCAACGCAAGGTTCATCTTATAAAAGGTCTTAAAGATACACACACACAAAAAGTTAGAAAGCATATAGCCACCAACGTAACCCTATGCAATAAAATATAAATGAATGGTTGTCATGGTAACTGCTTCAGAGAGAAACAGTCCCCCTCACAAATGCTCAACGGCCAGAAGAAAACCTCACACACGCGCACCTGGTCCTTTCCCTTCCTTACCGTTACTACCGAGCTTCATTCAAAAACCAGAGTTTACCTAATTCTGCAACGTTTCGCACCAGCAAATTGCAACAGGAAGAGAAGTGCACTGCTTCTGTCACTGAAACCTATTCAGATTTCTCCAAGTATTCTGAGAAATCCCGTTGCTTTGGACAAATCTATAAGCTCTCTTATTGCTCTGCGAGGCACAGTTTTGAATTACTGTTTTTCATTACTGATGTGCTTTCTAGCAGACCCTGCTGTGAGATAAAGTGGCATTAGAGTGGCATTACCGGCTGGTGGAGTGATTGAGAGACATGCAGGGCTGCAATATACTCCTTGAACTAACAGGCAGCAATATATCTAGAAACCCTTTTGCTAATACCAGGAGAAGGAAGGGCAGAAAAATAAAGCACCGTATATTCCTAGGCTAACATACGCAAACCCCCAAATACCTGCTACTGACCGAATTCTACGTTTCAAACTAAAAATGGAAACTCTAGTGCTGATGTAAGCAGTACCAGGAACATTCCAGGCCCTCCTGAGAGGCACAGTGCTAACTAGTGCTAACACGACCCCGCAGCTTCCAGCCCAGGGCACCTTGTACCCACGCAGCGTGGAGAGCAGAACTGCAGCCCCAGACCTCCACCCATATCGACGTGTCCTGCTGTGGGGCAGCTTCAGCTGCCACTGTTTTGGGAGATTCCCAAAAGCACCTTGATGACTCGGCGGCAGCAAAAGGCATGCTAGGTCGTGAGCGCTGCACTCCCTCGGAGATATTACCATTACTGGTATTAGGAGGATTCGAGCCCGGGTGCTGGTTTTGAGTACAGTTCAAGTTCGAGGTTACCGAAAGCCAGAAGTAGTTGTTAGGCTGAAATGTGTTCCCATGTGCACACCCACGCTGCAGGATCCCTAACCATGAAGCAGAGCCTTACAGGACTCAGCGCCATCCAGAAATGGAACAAAAAGACTGAAGGAAAGACAAAAGGTCAGGCCAGAAGAGGAAAAATTAGCATGATGAGCCTGGTCGGCAGTGGTCTCAGCACTCCTCTGACCAAGTTTGTGTTTCTGCAACTGTCCAGGATAAGGAGTACACAAATGTTTGTGGATGTTCCCAGGCAGCTCCTTCTGAATGTGACTGACAACACTGGGGAAAGCACCAAGATAGATTTACGTTTCCAAGTGGATGGCAGACCTCCCTGCTTACCCGGGGACGCAAACGGATATTTAAGTGTGAGCAAGAGACAATGTGACAGAGACAAATCAGGAGGGGTCAGGAGAGTAAGTAATATCACCAGCCAAGGCTGGGCCAATGGAGGGTCGCAGAGATGCAATCAAACCAGCAGGCAGGAAAAATGAGTGCTCTGCAAGAAGACCTAGTCCTGTGCGAGGTCAGTGCGTTGCACGAATAAAAACACAAGATGAGAGCACAGATGACAGCATTAGCCACAAAGATGCATAAAAGAGGCGACATCTTAGAGATGTGACACTGAAAGGATTTGCCTGACACTGAAGCAGCCTGGAAGCCAGAACCCAGCAAGATGTACAGGATGACACTGAAGTTACTACCCTGTGCGGCAGGCAGATCTGGGTTTGCTGTCCACGGGGAGGGACAAGAGAGATCCGCAGGACCTGCTGGCAGACAGCTAGAGGGAGGAGGAGGATCGGATAAATGGAGTCCAGGACAACAAGCCTTCAAGCAGAGCATGGCCAGCCACGTCTGAAAGGACTGGCAGGTTGAAGGAGATCAAGTGAAAGGACTGTAACAGCCATAAGCCCAGGTAGAAAGGGATAAAGGGCAAGAGAAACACCAGACTGAAAGCAGCGGTCTCAGACCAGGGCCAACAGTCTGAACAGCCACTATCAGAGCCCCTGTGCTGAAGTTACTGGCCCCTCAAAGAGCTGCTTGTCTCCCTGTAACTTTGGCGTGTGTCCCCACACGGACCAGAACTAGAAACCAACAGAGGGAGCCAGGCCACCACTGATGCCAGCCCGAGGTCCTACACTCTCTGTCCCGTTAACACTTTCTCAGGCTGTTTCCATTCCCCTGTCTCCAGGGCTTTCCTTTAATAAAGGTAAGCTTTAATAAAGGTAGCTGCTGCTGGCTAACGGGGATAGACAATCGAGCCAGTGATATCCTCCTAGCCTGAGGAAAGGGTGCTCACAGCATTGCACTGGTTGCTAATCCCTGGATCTATTGGCCAATTTCAGTTGTATTTAAGATCAGGTGGAAACCTGAGTGACGGAAAGCTCCTAAGGTGTCATGGAAATAGGCGGCTGGGCGGAGAAGAGGGACTTAAATCAGAACTGCCACGAAAGACAAGACTGCAAAGCCAGCTGAGTTCTGCTCTTGGAGATGAGACAATTGACATGCAAGTGACCATGAAAACTTGAGCAAGAACTCCCATCTCTCCAGATATCAGATAATTCACACCCTCAGCATCAAGACATAGGAAACTAAACCTCAATCTGTGCTATCTGCAAGATTATATTTTCCCCTTCAAAAGGCACAAGCAGAAGTGACGGACATGAAGGTAATATCATCAGCCCACAAAACCCTGCTGCGTGCATGCAATCTAACCTGCAGCAGCCACGAAGAGGAACTCTTCTCTCTTGCCTAGAGATGTCCTCCCAGCACTCAGAGGACATGGCAATTTAATAATATCATTCCCTCTCCTCAGCCTGGCCCTGTGCACTGACGCACCACTTCTGCCAAACTAGAAGCAAGCTAAAATAAACCAGGGAATAGACAGCTTTCACTTCATTCTGTTCCTCATTTCCCTATGCCTAACTCTTTCCTGCTGCTCTCAATGTAAGATCTGAAGGCAAGTAGGAGGGACTGTCAGCACAAAGTCTCATGGGGAAGAAGGGAAGCGATTAGATTTGCAGGATGGCATGTGCTACCAAGTCATTTCTTGCTTAGCTCCAGTAATGACACCCATCTTCCTTCACTGTCAGGAACCAAAGGAAAAGTGAAATAGAAGCAGCAGCAAACTTGTGAATTCCTACCTGGTTTCATGGTTATGTAGAAATCATATCAAATATAGAAAGGTCCGCTACATTATTTAGTGGCTTTCCTATTAAAAACAAACACCTCCCCCCCAAAAAAAACCCCAACAACAAACCAACCCTCTTTTGAATCTTAGATATCCTCCCACCTAGGAAAATCTCTAAGGAGAACAAAATATTTTACTAACAATTTATTAAGTAAGCCATTCCACATTCCAGGAGATTTCACAACAGCACTCAACAAATTCACAGCAGATCCGCCAACTTAAGTAAAAGGCCTGTTAAATACATTCCTAGGAAACAGAATAGAATAAGGCCTTCAAGGTAAACACCAAAAAGCGCTCTCAAGAAATAAAATGGCATTCTGCTAAAGAGCTTCCACTTGATTTTAATTCTCACGTGGATCCTTACCTTTGAGCATTTCTCCAACACTTCCTCCTTGAACTGCAGGAACTTCTCCTGGATGGCGGGCTGGTTGAGAGCAAAGGACAGGAAGTGTGTGAAGGGCTGCTTCTTACGGAAGCTGTCCAGGAGAACGTCGATCCGCGTTCGGGCGGAGATGACACCGCTGCGATGCTGCCCTGTAATCACTACAAGGAAACAAAGCAATACCTGTCTGGTATGCCATGAAGCTACAGTGAGACTGCTGACACCTATGCAAAATAAAGAGCAATTAAATGGATCGTGGTTTTACACAATACTTATCCGTGCACTTTAAAATATCAATATTGGAGGATATTATTTCACCCGGGAGATGCCAGGAGGGAATTAGAAAAACCTGCACACCAGCACCTCTCTACTGTTAGCCCCAGGCTCACCGAAGAAGTATTAAGAATTAAAACCCCGAACCATGCACAGAGAAATCTTGCCAGACTCCTCACTTGACTTAAAATGCCTGATAGGGCTGTGCTTTCCTCTGTAAAGACAGGTTGATGCCATCAAGAGCATACCTCTGCTCTCAAGAAAGCCAGCTGAGTGCCTAAAAAACAATAACTAAGAGTCTATCTTTTCAGTGGCTCTTCAGATTTCTAGAGCACTATTTCGAGTTTTTATAAAAGGCAGTCAAAGTGAAAAAGAAAAGAAAATCTATCAAAGATCAAGATGGCCTATATCATTTGTGCATGCACTTCAAGGCACCGAACAGAGAACACTTGAGCTTGAAAGGAAAGAACTGCAAGGAGCAAAATTTTCTTGGCTTCCTATTATTACATGTTTTCAACATCTCTCAACCTTCCTAATAGTCCTTCATGGTTCTCAGGAAGGAGTCAAGACCCACTTCTTGCAAAGTACTGCCACGTTCCTGTGCAGCACCACAGCTGGATCCTCCTGTCACTTACTCCTCACGGCTCTGTCACAAACGTAACTGTGCACCGTGCCAATTGTCACCAGAGCGCATGTAAGGGGCCCTCCAGATGTCCACTCAGGCAGAAACCCGTAGGGACCAGCCCTTACGAGCAACGCCTCCTTTCTTTTTAAGTCACTGGAAGTGGTGAGAAGAAACATACGGTACAAGAAAGCCTGCTCTCACCATCAGGATCAAGCGATAACACCAGAAAGGCAGCAACGTCATCAAAACACTTCTCATACTATAGCAGATGCTGAAGTTTATTTGGTTCATAAATATACAACACAGTAACTTTTTAAGGATGTATATTACAGTTTCTTATTAATGGAAATGGTATTATTTTAAAAACAAAACAAAAAAATCCAACACATTCAGGCCCAAAGTTCTCAAGCCAGCCATGTAAGGCCCAGAAGTGACTTCAGTGAGACTATTCATAGGCTTAAAATAGATTTATTTTTTTCCCCAAAAAACCCTTAGACAGCTTTATAAGGATTTATAGACAGAAAAAATATACTTGGGAGAAAAGTGAAGTGATTTTCCCAAGGCCATAAAGTGAGTCAGTGCCATGTCAGAAGCAGGAATTAAAGGAAAAACATCTCCTATATCCTCTCCCCACTCAAATCATGTCTGTGTAAGAGCCGATGAGAGAACACCCGTTTTGTGCACGTTAAACTCACCAATTTCTCCTTCCACTCCAGGCTTGGGAATGCTGATGGAGGTTCGAGTCTCTGTTTCTAGTCTCTTCTTGGTTTCCCCTTTCTTCCCAATGATGTACCTGAAGGCATAGAAGTGCAAGAGTCACTCACACTGTGTCGCTGGGCCGCTCTCCATCAAGTGCATACAGCCAGCAGATTAATCACGCCATGGATGAACCAGGCTCTGAGTTGGCTCCAGGCAGCTGGGTCCCCCCAAACTCAGTATCTCCCTGCTCGAGAGATGCACGCACTCAGCTCCACGGTCAGGACCCGGTCTGGGCACAGCGGCTACTCCCAGGACTCCACACGTGACCAGCCCGGGACCACGGGATGATGTTGAGCTGTGGCTCACAAATGGCTTAAGTTAAAACAAGTCAGTTGGTCCATGACAGCTCTGCCCAGGACATCCTGCCACAACCTATTCGTCAGCTGGGTTACCCCTTTTTCCCCGTTACCCCAGCTGACGAAAAACTAAGGGCTCTTTTTCTGCTTTTTGCTTTGCTCAAGGTAGTCACTTGCCAGCATTCAAACGCGCAACAGAACATCTTTCCTTCTCTACACTTCAGTAAAACCATTCAACCAATAAAACTGTCAAAAATAACTACATAAAGCTTTGAACGCTACAGGCTTCCCAGTAAACCCCAGATTCGAGTCAATAGTCAATTCCAGTCCTGTGTGCTTTCTCTCAAAGCTTTCACAAACTCCCCCTGCCAGGCTGCTCGCCCCAGTTCTTCCTCCCCTTCTCCCACCCTCCCTGATGCTTTTATGTTCAAGGGAAGAGATGCTCAAAACCTCTCCTGCCAGCAAGAAAGCACCACCTGCTGTCTCTGTCACAGGGAAGGCTAGGAGTCAAGTGTGGCACAACTGCACTAGAAAGGCATTGCCAATTTTCCCCTCCCGAACGCTAAAATCCACATCCACAAAACTGAATACATTTCAGAGATCCAATGCTTACCCCGACCTAAAATAAAAAAAAAAAAAAAGAAAGAAAATTCTGCGCTCAACCGCTTCCCAGCAGTGATTCAAACCAGAAACACATAGGCTCACTTGTATAAGGGGCTGGGAATCTCTGCTCTGCACTGGAAGCCTTTCTCAGTCTCTTCCACCACAAAGGCATCACAGGGTTCATCTGTGCAGTCACCGGGGCCTAGCAGAAGAAAACAACAGACCTTGTATAACCTCTGTAAAGTTTGGCAACGCTTTATGTAGGACAACAGTCTCGCAGCCGCCTTCTCCCAAGGTTAAATAAAGGAAGAAATGGACTCCTCTCCATTGCAGCTAACTGCTTTTTATTTCACCTTACTACCAGCTCCAGAAAACATAATGATTGCTTCTAAATCCGCCAGGCTGGGAGGCGTAGGAAAGCATTAGTTACAACCCAGGTTTTCTCTCAGCTGGAAGTTGTGCAACTACACAGTGGGAACAGTCTCTTCTCCTGACGGGGTGGAAGCCACCAGCCCATTCAGAGACCTGAGCAGGAATTTAGAACTGCAGAAGAATACAAATAAAAGGTGAGAATAGCTTTGGTTCAAGGGTTCAGCTAGAGTGTTCTGCCAAACAGAAATTCTCACACCCTTGGCACAGAGGAATAGATGCACCTTTCATCCGTGGGCCATTCAGTCATGCCTGTTAGAAACCATGGCTTCTTTCTGGAAGTCATGTTTGGTCCTATCTCCTCTCCAACATATCCAGGGGCAAATTTGGGTGGCAAGCAGCTTATTAAAGCTTTGTTCAATCCGCTGAAAGGCAGAGTGGAAGGGAGAAACAGAACACAACGGCCACAACTCTTTCCATTTGAGAACTGACAGCTGAGCTTTTCTGCGCCCACAACTACTCACGCAGAGTTACAACAGACATACAGGCAGAAAGATAAAGTAAATCAGAATGGGAAGAATTTTGCCCCCAAAATAGGCAACACCTTCCAAAAGCCACATTGTAAGAGGCCAATTTTTTAAGGCACAAACGCTGCAAGGACAGAGGATCTTTAGCAAGCAGCTTCCACTCCCGCTGTTTCTGCAAATAATCACACTACTGAAAAGAAAGGCACTTCAGGAACCTGGGGAAAACAGATCTACAGAGCTAATTTGTTCTCCCCTTTTACTGGAGACCCTTCCTGGCCAGCAAGCAAACTGACAGCCAGCAGCAGTCACCCAAACCCACATTAGGTAACCAGGATTACATCCACTCTTTGGTCAACAGGATCACCAGGGACCAGTGCAAAGCCTTTTTTTTCCCCCCTTGAACACCTCACTCCACCACACGGGCAGGCCCTTGAGCACACAAAGACGTCAGAGAGAACACCAAGAGCTCCCTCGGTCACCAGTGTTTTCGATGCTTTCACCTGTAGCATGTCCCGACAGCACCACTGTCACCTCTTGCTCTTTACCTGCACAGAAATCCTCCTCCTCCTCCTGCTGGTAGGCCTGCTCTTGGATGAGATTCTTCCTGTATACTCGCCCCCCAATCTTTATCAGGGTGGGCCGCAGAACATCCATCCTGCTCCTCCTCCTAATGCAAAAAAAAAAAAACAAAACAAAAACAAACCAACTTTGCTAACTTATGCCAAGGAAAAGTAAAGCCCGAGGTTTCCTCGTGAATAATTTAGAAGAGGCAAATGCCTTCTCAAACCTTAAGACTAATTTTCTGAGAACTTACAAGTAGATTCTGTCAGCTTGTAAAGCACAATCAAGTAAAAAGGGGAAATTTAAGCAATGTTAAGCTACATAGTGCCCCTGCAAGGAGGTCAGCAACTGATCACCGCTTTCCCTGAAACTCACAGGTTTTAGCTAAAACTCACTGCGGCCTCACTCAGTGTGCTGTCCTAGCATCATTCAGGATTCTGAACAGTTCCACCTCGTTACTTTCCACAACGAGACCCCCGCCTCTTGCCAGGAATCCCCTAAAACCTCTTTCAAAATACCTCCCCATCCTCCTCTAGTTCCTCAAAGGCCTAAGGAGCTTTCCAAAAGCAAACCCAGCTACTGCATCTACTCTGGAGGCGGTCGGGGAAGTGAAACAAATCCCCTCCGAGGGCTCGGCGCTGGCTGGTGTAAGTGGTTACACCTCCTGCCCTCCACCACCTCAGAGCACTGCGGGAAGTTTGAGGCGTAAGCATAAAAGTCTTATGTTACCCTGCATTATTCCAAACGGTATTAGAAACACGGGGCACAGAGTTAAACGTTTTACAGTGGAGAACATGTTACGGTGTAAAAGTAACAGGGTGATCCAAAGAACTGGTGGTCACCTGTCAGAGACTTCCCATTTTCAGTACTTAAATTTCTATGTTCACTGAAACTGTTAACATTGGATATTTTGGTTTCCCTTAATGTTTTTAAAACAGAAATTTCTGTTACTCGGAAAACAAAGTCTCCACCAAAAAAAAATTTGCCTTTGTCAGAAGGTTTACCTGTCCGCTACCACAGAACCTGACAGGAAAAAAAATTGAGAGCTTGCCTTCAAAGATGAGATTTATCCTAAACTGGATTTATTATACAGAGCAACATTAGGTTCAGAAAGTTAACGCTTTTCCTCTCAATTAAAGCCCTAGCTTCTGAAATTACGTACAACCACCTGAACTCACATTTAATTAAGAAGGCATTTCTGTAGTTCAAGGAAAGCAGCGCAGACACGAACTGCGCACAGAGGAAGGCAGAGTACACCATGAAAAAACACTGTTGTTGAGGAGGCTTTTGTTCCCACTCAGGCTTGCTTTTGTTTTTTTAAATTGCAGAGAAACTACAATTTCTCGGTACAGAACATTCAAAAACTCAGGTGCGACTGTGCCCCACCACGCTAGCAAAGCCTGGAGTTACAAAGCAGCCGGGGCCGCAGCCCCCAGGTGCAGGATTAGGCCAGGCTCCTGCGGGAGAAGCGGGGTGAGCGGCAACCAGGCCATAACAACCCCTACCGAGCCTCACCACCGCCCGCACCGAGCGAACCTCCGTGGCGCTGCGGGCAGAGAGCCGGCAGGCCTCTACGCTTTAAAACACGGCCAGGTTTAAAGCCCCGAGGAAGGCCCCGGCAGCAGGCCCGGCCGCTCGCCTCAGGCCCGGCCGTTGCCAACGGTTACCGCTCCCCCACCCCGCCGGAAGTAGGAAAGGCCGCGCGCCGCGCGCGCCCGCCCGCCCCAGCATGCACCGCGAGCGCGATCACGCGCGCCGCCTGCGCCAAGCCGTTCGGGCGCCCAGGTGAGGCTCCGAGGGACCGGCGCGCCCCGGGAACGGGAGGGGAGCGGCCAGGGAGGAGAAAGGCCCTCGGCTGAACGGGAGCGGGGGGAGAAGCCGGCGCCTGGGGCCTCACTCACCGCGAAGCAGCTCGCTACGGAAGCCGGGGAGGGGCCATAGCGCGATAAGGCGGGGAGGGGGCGGAGCCTGGGGCGGTGACGCGCATGCGTAGGAGCGGGGCGCGCCGTGCAGGCGCCCTTGCGCTACCGAGGCTGCTGCTGCCCCCCCCCCGCCGCCGGCCGGAGTGTGGGCAAGGGGCACCGCGGCGCATGCGCAGTGCTGGCAGCCCCCCGCCTCCCTCTGCCCCCCGCCAAGATGGCCGGCGCCTCAGGCCTGAGGCGATGGTGCTGCGGGCACCGTCCAGGCCTGTCATCTCCCTCCTTGGTGTTTGCCTCAGCCTATTTAAACTATAAAGGCCCTACTGCTGTACCTGGGAGGCTGCAAGGCTTGCGAGCCCTGGTTGGCGTCGTTTCAGTGCGAAGCGCCGTGGAACTGCACCTGCCTAGGTTTGTTGAGGAAGGTGTTGCTGAACATATTGTTACCGTTTTAAAGGTTTCTTTTGCCGAGGCTTTTTCCGTCGCAGCCCGTAAGCCCCCAGCCTCCTGCGAGCTAATGCCCTGTTTTGTATTGTACGCAGTAAATGAAACAACCTTGAGCTTAACTATGACTGAACGCACAGTTCCTAGTTGTGACAGCCTTTAAAAAAACCCAACGTTTTCTCTGCTAAATCCTTGAGTGGCTTTCCAAAGGCACTGTCTGCATAGCTTAAAGAGTCTGCAGAAATGTATTAAATAGGATAAAAGAAATGTATTAAATGGTCAGGATAATTGTGAAATGCTTATAAGTGGTTTGGAGGAAGAGCAATTTCTGTCACTTATAAGTGCCAAGTGACAGCTTTTTTTATTATCGGGGAGGTATGTGACAAGTTTTAAGTGCTCCATCATGACAAACTTACCACCAATACCTCTTAAAAAGAAGGCTGAGAAAAGGGTATGCAAGAAATACCTCTTCAAAACAAGGCTGAGAAAAGGGTATGTAAGAGGCAACCAGGCTTGTGCTGTACAGGCAGATGCTCAGCCGCTCCCGGTTTAGGTCAAAAGCAGTGTTTTAAAAGCAAAAGCACATCTGGAGTGATGCAGAGCACAGTTGCCGCAAATGAGGCGCAGCGTGGCTTCGTGCAGGATGCGGCGCTGGAACTGGCAGTCCTGCAGGCTTCCAGGTTTTATGAGGCAGCAGGACTTTTTCCATGTTTGTGCTCCTGGAAACAAGGCAAAAAAAGAGAAGAAAGAGGGGAAAAAAAAAAAGCGCGTTTTTATGACCCCAGAGAGCGGGAAAAGTGCCAGGCAGCTGAAAGCCAGTGAATTCAGGCCAGTGACATGTGCCAGGTTATTTTTATGCACGCTCCGATCGTTCCGCTGAATTCCCAGGCCCCCTTGTCCGAGGGGTCAGAGCGTGGGTTACCTTCAGTTTCTGGGTGCCACCACGTGGTGCCACAGCTAACTGCACCCGTCCCCCGCTGCTGGGGCGCAGGCAGCCTGTCCCAGGCACGCAGGGCAACCTCGAACCACCAAGCGCTTTGAGGCTGCGGAGCCACAGAGCGGGGGCGGCAGCCCAAAGCTGCACTCGCTGGCTCTTCCTGGACCTCACCGCCTTCATCCGCCGTCACATACGTGCGTGGTCGCTGGCTTTGCGCCCTGGGAAAGTCCAAGACGCCCTTCCTAACTCTGCTTTGCCCTTTTTTTTTTTTTTTTTTTTTCCTTTCAGGCTGGGACGGGGTGAAATGGCAGCCTCTTCCTCATCCTCTTCAGCTGGCGGAGTCAGTGGCAGTTCTGTAACAGGATCGGGGTTCAGCGTTTCGGACCTGGCGCCACCCCGAAAAGCCCTCTTCACTTACCCCAAAGGAGCCGGGGAGATGCTGGAAGGTGATTTCTCCTGCCCTTCTCCTTCCCCGCTCCTCCTGGTGTGCAGGCAGCCCTGCGAGAGAGTTGCCGAGCTTGGCACCCCGCTGCCTTTTTGGGCTTTAGCTGGCAAAAGCTGGAGGGAGGAAGGAAGCACCAGGGCTCGGGTAGGTCCCGAGCAGCCCAGGCACTCCCAGCAGTCGTTCATGAGGAAGTGATTTTTCTGGCAGTCACCTGTTTTTTAGCTCCATGACAACACTTCAGACGAGGAAGTGATCTACCTGAAAGGGAATATGACGGTGTTAATTACTCATTGTTAGCTAATCCTTTGATGTCGGGCAGAAATTAACTGTAAAGATAGCTGAGGCAGGAGTATTTTTCTTGGCAAAAAGCGTTCTGGGGTTGGATTTGACTGGGCTAGTACAGGAGGCAGCTCGTATCCCTGCTGGCCAGGAAACATAAGGCTTGCTTTTGCCCTTGACCCAAGTTAAATCCTCGCCACAGAGGTCTGCGAGAGGATAAATCCGGGCTAGACCTCTCTTTTTAATCCTTCAAGGCCGAGCACGTTCCCCTTTTGGGCTCACCCTTGTAGGGGCGTTTCTCCAGGGCCACCTGGAGAGGGTCGGGGCTCTGACCCAGCGCGGTGTCTTGCATTTGGGTGCCTAAGCCCTGCTACCTGCTTTGTCGGGGTTGCCCAGAGGAGGACCCAGGCACGTCGCAGCTGCACGTCCCTGCCCCTGCTCTGGGTGAGGGAGGAAGGGCAGGTCCTCCAGATGACAGGGTTAAGCCAAGGTCTGTCTGTCTGCTCCCCTTGAACTTCCCGTGTCGCCGTGCCGCGCACTTGACTGCATGAGCCCAAAGTTCGTTGGTGTGGCCCTGCAGCTCAGAAGTGACTGCGTTCTGGTAGAGACAAACACGGCAGCGCAGGGCAGCTGGGAACTGATCGCTAACATCGTTTAAGGACTGGTTTTATTACACATTAGAGCCCATATGCCAGTCTATTGAAGTAATTATGACTAAAGGCTTGCTCACAGAACTTAACAAGCCCTCAAAACAAATTAAAATAATGAAGTGTTACCAAATAGACAGACAGCTGTTCCTCCTGAGAACCACTCAACAGGACAGCCAGGCTGGGGAGTCGGAGGAAAGGGAAGGGTATGTTTGGAAATAGCATGGTGCAGCACCAACAGAGCATTTCAACAGCTTGCGAGAGGATGCTCTGAGCATGGCGAAACTCCGGCTCTTCCCTCTTACCTGGGGTTCAGCTTTGGATTAGATTTTCTAGGGCCAGGGGTCCGTTTCTACCCTTAGTCTTTGAAATTGCTTCTCTCCTCGTTTTTATGGCATGGAGTTTTTACCTGATTTTGTTTTGGGCTGACCTGTTTGGCAGTAACGCGGCAGTTCCTCTGCTCTGGGTGGCAGCAACAACTAAACACCATCCCTGTTTCAGGAAGCTTTAAGTTAGCTATTTAATTTCTGAGATAAAAGGCAATACACCCATTCTTTCATCAGACAGGTACTAGTGGGGTAGCCGCACATCAGTTTCCCCTTCAAAAATCCCCACTAACTGACTGATTTTTATTGTTACTTTAACTACCTCACTTGTTTTTAAATAAATTCTTTAGGTATTTGGGGTTTTTTTTAGAAGGAAGTAGTATAAACTGTGTCAGTACTTGGCACACAATTAGCTATGTATTCCGGATTGCTTTATTTCTGAGACGGTTGTGTGATCAATTACTGTCTTAGATGGCAAGATACACATTATTTTAAATCCTTTATGCAGGGTTATGGTCTAAGCCCGTGGGAAATCATAAAGCATTATAAGGACACAAGCGTCTGCGCCCCGAGGGAATCGGAGACTGCCGTAATATTAGCTAGCTTCTCCTCAGCTTACCTTCTATTTAAAATGGACTAAAATTGCTTGACAGGAGGGATGTAACAGAATATCAGCCGGGATGTCTCCCAGGTAGCACAGCCATTCCCCAGCGGCACTGGGAGCCAGCCAAAACCCTGTGCAGGATTCGAGCGTGGGGTCGCGGGGGCTAGAAACCGGAGCGCTGCAAGCTCAGCACAGGGGAAAGTGTCGGAACAAGGCAAGCGGGGAAACCTCGAGCATAAAAATAGAAGGTCGGCAGCACTCGGTTAAGGCAGCTCAGTCTTAAAACTCTCAGGTTAAACTACGTCCCTTTTTCTGTTTACAGATGGCTCCGAAAGATTCCTCTGCGAGTCTGTCTTCAGCTATCAGGTTGCATCTACATTAAAGCAAGTGAAACACGGTAAGCACCGAAGCGCCGTCTGTTTTAACTGCATGTCGATTGGGGAAGATGGCAGGGGAGCACGGAGAAAAGGCTGACAATGTTCTCGGGTGCTGACCACAAAAAAGCAGAATAGGCTTTTAAGTTGGCGAAGTAACGCTAAGTCAGACCATCACCGAGTCCTTTTGCAAGCCCTATGCAAAGCGATGGGAACCCACACAGCCTGGGTGGGAACAGGCTGTGCCTTTCGAAGCTTGTTTTTCCATCAGTGTGTGCCACACTGCCTTCACGAGAGGTGAGGCCAGAAGAAGAGGTTATGGGCAGGAAACGCCCACGCTCTGATCTCGGCCCAGCGCTGACTGTCTTTTCGGCCTCAGGCAAAGAGACACTTAATTCCACCTTTGTTTCTCCGCCACACCGCAGGCAGGGTCAAGCAAGGTTTCCATAGGTGCTCTGGAGATGGACGTGGCACGACGGGGCTGACTCCGCTCCCTGCCTCCCCAAGAGCCTTACGTCTTGTTTGAACTTCCGCTTCCTTCCCGGGGCCTTTGCCAGCCGCCCAGGTGCCTGTCACTGAACGATGGGCTTGACTGCACAGCAGCTTTCCTTCTCAAGACGTTGGGCAGAGCTCAGCACCAGATTGCGTCTGTTCTTTGAGGGTCACGTCCTTTCTGGTCCCTGCTTCTGGTCAGCTAGAACGGGTACTTCCACGTGTTGTCTCAGACCAGAGAGGTTTCCTGTCCTCTGCTGATGAGGGTTGTCAGGAGGAGGTCTGGGGACAAAAAGCAAAGCTGAAATTCAGAGCCATTGTTTCCACAGCTCCGGCGCTACTGTGGCTGTAGCTACTGGGGGCTGCAGCGCAGACTGGCACCCTGAAACTGGTTTGTGGAGCACCGGGCACCTCCCTGTAAGAAATGGGAAAGGCTTAAAAAAAAAAAAAAAAAAAAAAAAAAAATTGAGGTCATCGTTTTTTGGCTTGTTTGTTTGACAGTTCCCAAAAGCACTGGGTTAGCAGGAGGTGGAGTGAGAACAGTCCTTCTTAAAAGGACCCACTGCTGCAGTCAGCAAAAATGACGCACATTTTATGTTACGCCCCTTGCTAGTAAGTTGACTGGGCCGTTTCTCCAAGAGGCCGCTGGGCTGTTAAACTTCCAGCCGGGCCAGCAGAAGGGCTATTCTCATCTCATCTTACACTGCAGGTAATCAAATTGAAAACAGAGCCTGCGAGCGCACCGCACAACTGGTCTGAAATAAAGCTGAGAGGAACAAGTTGTCTTGGGGATCCCCAGGGAGGCAGCCCGTCTCTCTGCGGGGACCTTCGTGTCATTAGCACGCTCTGGTTGCAGAGCCTTTCTGCTGCAGTCATCCGGGTCCTCCTCAAAGCACCGTCATTGCAACGAGGAGTTCCTGACACTGCAAGCTCTACCGTGGGCTGACCAAGCTCTCTCTGAACTTTGTTCTTTGGCACGATAAATATTTATGCTAAAGAAATGAGCTTCATCCAGTTTTCACCCCCACATGCTAATCGGCCTCGTGTTTCCCTGTTAGGATTTGAATTTAGGCGGCGCAGGCAGGGACGGGTAAATACACAATCAGAGCTGGACGAGGCCGAAAAGCCAGTCCCTGCTTTCTGCTGTGATCTGGTGAGGTCTCGCCGTTTGCGCAGGGCCGTTGTGTAGAGTGGGTTTGTATTCAGATCATCTCGGTGGGTTTTATCCTACCCTGTTCCCCACTGACAGCTGGGAATTTGCATCTAATTGAAAGGTTTAATCGCGCTGTCATTGCAAACCACGGTTAACTTTGAACTTCTCGCAGATCAACAAGTCGCGCGGATGGAAAAACTAGCCGGTCTGGTGGAAGAGCTGGAGGCAGATGAGTGGAGGTACAAGCCAATAGAGCAGCTCCTGGGATTCACTCCCTCCTCGGGCTGAGTGTGTTTGGATCGCTGCCTGTCAGGGAGCAGAAGAAAAACATTCTCTGGCCTGGCTTCAAAACACACCCCCATTTATCAGGATGCTGACAGCTGCATCGGCAGGACCGGGCTCTTTCTTTTTTTTTTTTTTTTTTTTTTGTCTTTTGAAGTTGGGAGTGGGGATCCCCCGTAAAGCTGCCAGTAAATGGAAATGATGGGATTCTTTAAGTCACCTGCAGCGTTACAGGCTGGCAGGGCTGAGTTTCTGTAACTTGGAAGGTAGGATCGGTTTTGCAGAACTCGGATGATCACCGTGTTGTTTACAGAGAAGAAAGACTTGCAGCATGGTGGCACAGAAACCAACCTAATAACTCGCTCCGGCCTTTCCCCAGCATGTGGCCGAAGGAAGGACTGGGTGATCCGCAGGCCGGCAAGCCCGCATCTTTGCCGCTCGAGCCGGGCCTCTGTAAAGCAGAGGTATGACATCCTGCCAAAAACGCTCTTCGGCCCTAGCCGTTGTTTTCTGGGGGTGAGCAGGGTGAGAACTGTCCCAGGTCGGCTGAGGGGGGACAAGCGGTGATGTTTCCTCCAGAGGTACCTCGTGTATCCCCGACGCCGTTCTCTCTCCGTTGCCGCTTCTCTTGTTGCCTGCACAGCGAGCGCTGGTAGGACACTGCTCTCTGATGCAGAAGCTGTATCTTTAATACCCTGAAACTTTTTTTTTTTTTTCCCCTTTTTCTTATGTATTGGATTGCTCTGTGATAATAAAATAATTCTGTCTTTGAAACGGTTTATCTTTTCGAAGCTTGGTGCGGGGGGGGGAAGGTTAATGAAGCTTGGAGGCAGCTTGGCTGTTACAATGGACAACTTAAGTTCAATTTCAAAAAACCCTCTGAGAGGAACTGAACCACGCTTGCTTTATTCTCAAAAGTGGACTGATTTAAATCAGCTTTTAATCCTGGTTTAACTCCGCCAGCAGAAAACCCTTACTGAAATCCATCCATTTTAATCATCTTGGGTTTCATTTGTACTTCAGTTCTGTTCTTGAGGGGATCTGGATTTCCATTTTCTGGCATAACCATTTCAACATGTTAATTTTCCATTGATTAGAGCCTCACCACCACGTTTTGCTAGCCAGCAGAAGGATAGGCTCAGTGCTTCACTTAAGCAATTGTACGACTTAACTGCTCCAGATGCCTAATTCTTCCATTTTCAACATCTTATTTACGAGATGATTTTATTTTTACTCACTCTTTCAGTCCAGCCGCATCTGGAATTGTCCCCATCTTAAGTTATATTGCCGGCAACTTGTTTTAGCTAAAACTAAGGGGAAAATGCATTCTGAGTTTGTTTATAAACTAGTTCTAGTATCAGAGTCAGCTTTTCGTGATCTGGACCCAAAAGCCAGCCCGGATCTGCAGAGGAAGCCCCAATTCCATCTCCGCGCCCGTGGAAATTCACTGTGTGGTTTCTAAAACCACATTCGGGCGTTCTCACGTAGGGCTAAGCCCCGCTGAGACGTGTCCTGCGCCGCCTCCCCCGTGCAGGGCCCGGAAAACCTCCTCCCCGGCCCTGGAAGGCCGCCAGCTCTGCGGGGGCCTCCTGCGCGGCCGGTATCACTTTAAACACGATGGCATTCGGTATTCAGACTCCATCCCAGATGGGGTTATTTTAAAAAGAAGGGAGCGTTTCAATCGTCAACTTGTTTGTTTGTTCTGTATCATCTATTTTTAATCCTGCTTACTCCAGCCACCTAAACTTACCTTGGCCAAACTTGCCAAAAATACCCGCCCCGTATCAAGACGGGGTTTAGGAACGGAGCCGTGCGCCTTCTGCTGCCGACCGTGGAGGACCCCCCCCCTCGCTCGCCCCAGGTCCCACCCACCCTACGTGCTGCAGCCAGCATAATCAGACGCAGAAGGAGCTTTTTTTTTTTTCCTTTTTACTGCTCGACCTGAAACTTTTCCACTCTGCCAGCCCTCTGGGGACGCCGGGGGATCGGTGCCTGCGGCTCTGCCGACGGGATGCGGCGCCCAAGCCTTGCCCGGATCTCCCTGCGAGCCCGGCGCGTGCCGAAGGGTCCGAAACCTTCCCTCCTCGCGTTCCTTGTTTTCCAGCCGGCGGCAGCAGGAGCAGGGAAGAGCCGCGGCTCCGTGCCCTACATGGCTTCTTTGTATGTGCGCCCAGCACCAAAATAGACACATGTGCAAGAGCCATGGAGAGGAAGTGAAAAGTTCACTCTGTACAGTACTATGAACGCAAAAACATGTTGTTGGCTGTTCCCTCCTCCTGCTCAGTAAACACTTTATGTAAGGCGGCGAAAACCAGAGGGATTGCTGCATGGTAAAATAAAATAAAATAAAAAAACCCTGCCCTCCACCTCCTCCAAATGCAGCTTTTCCCTGGCCGCTGGAAACTCCCTAGCCGCCTTATTTCTGCTTTGCAGATTTGTGGGGCAGAGCTATTCCTCCTCGGGGTTTTGGAGCACCGTCATGCGTGTGTGTCCCAGCTCGGGGGTCTCCGCAGCATCGCCGGGGGCTCGGCAAGCAGCTCAAGTGCTGTTTTGGGGCCGCAGCTGGGAGCGGAGTGGCAGGGGGAAGGGAGCCCGTGAGCTGCCAGCAAAAGTTGACACGGGGAGGGGAGGAAAAAAAAAAAGCTGAACAAAGAGCCCCGTTCAGGGCTGCTGGTTGGTTTTCCTGTGGGCGCTCGCAGCAGAACGTTATGTACCGGCGCGCGGGCCCTGCTCGCGCCTCCCCACCCCGGCTCCTCGCCGCTGGCCAATGGCCCCAGTGCCGGGGACGGCGCCAAGGCACGCGCTCGCCTTGCCGCCCGGCCGGGGGGGGGACTCTTCCCCTCACTGAGGCTGCGAGAGCGCGGGGCAGTACCCCCCAAAAACACCAGCTCCCAGTTTTTGCCTTGGACAGGGCAAAAGCATCCAAGGGTGTGGGGGGGTGGATTTCACATCCCCACCCTGCAAACGGCACGGTGCTGGCCCGGCACTCGGCGGCTCGGCTGCCAAAACCCATCCGCTGTCCTCCTTGGATGCACGTTCCTTGTTTCTCCTGCACGTCACGGGCAGGCAGCCTGCCTGCAGCTGCTTGTCCCAGGGGCAAGAGACGGGCACAAAAGATTTGGCTGTGGCAGAGACCTGCCCAGCCAGCAGCACGCCGGGACCTGCCATGGAGTCCCACCTGGCCCGTGTCACCCCCTGCCATGACTGGAGACCCAGAGACCAAGGACAGGGCCAAAGAGGGTGCAAAGGACACCCACCCTGCAGGCATTAGGGGACACCCCAAAAACCGCAGCTTCAGCTCCCTCGTGACATTCCCCATGGGAATGCTTGGCCACAGAGGATCGCACCAGCCTCGGTGCCAACCCCGTCCAGCAATCACATGCCAAAATAATGCATAAATCTACCTAAAAAGCAGCTTTTTTGGGCCACGGAGCTGCTGGGAACCAACATGAAGGTGGGGACTTCACCACGGGCAGTGGCAGCCAGCCCACGGGGCAGGAATTTGTGTCCCCCCCGGCATACATGGGGCACAGTCTGCACCCGACGTGCACTGAGGCACTCGCTGAACCCCCCATGCATCTCCTCCCTTCCTCCTCCTCCTCCTCCTCCCCAGCCCCCTCCCCCTGCAGCCTTGCAAAACCGCTGAGCTCAGCACATCCCGGGCAGGGGCCCAGCCAGGACCCTCCCCAACGCCCGCCACCCCCACCAACTCCCGCTTAACCCTTTGCAAAACCGGCCGGGCTGGAAATCGGAGCGCTCGAGCAAATCTCATCACGGAGGGAGAGGGGGGGGGTGTCCCAAAAGGCGCAGCCGACCAGGAACATGCTGTCCAGAAAATTTCATCACCCTGACACACCACCCCCCCCCACTCTCCCCAGAAAGGACGGCGGGTCGGGGGACACGCTGCTCAGCCACAAAAATCACACAGGGTTTACGCCAGCGACAGAACCCCGGGGAAGGGAAGCGCAGGGATTACTAACACTGTAGTTAAAACTTTGTTTTCTAGCCCCAAACTATTCCTAGAGGCTCTGCTGCAGAACAGCAGCCTGGGTCACGGTTTCTTCTGGGAGAGGAGCTACAAAGCCCCGCGATGCCTCCCCTCCGAGCAGAAGCACCCGCGTGCGGCATCGCATCAGGATTATTTTATTTCGGAGACTGAAAATTACGTTCCACTTTAAAACCTGCCGTCACACCAGAGGCTGCTTGCTCCCCTGCCTACCAGGCGATGTTATGGCAAAGAAAGAAAAATATTTACGCTCGGCTTCAGAATTCAAGCTTATTTTTAGCAAGGCGCCTTCCCTGTGGTCCTTTACCTCTTTCTCATTTATTTGCCTTCCCCCCCCCTCCCCGTTTTGACCCCAAAGCCAGCAGTTCCTCATCTATTTTCAGCCTCACCCAGCGAACATTTGTACCAATGCCTTGGTGGCTGTGGGGAGAAAAAAACCCACGAGCTAGATTTTGTTAAAAACAGGATCCCAAGCACCATCCAACTGTTTCCGAGCGTGCGTGTGCTGATTTTGCTGTGTTGCGCGGCCAGCGCGCAAATATCGGTGTATGTTTTTAACAGCCGGGATTGGGATTTGTTCATTTTTTGTCCCAAAAAGCAGAGCGATGGCCCTGCACGCCACGGGCACAAGCCAGGGCTTGTTCCCAGCTCCCCACACATCCCATCCCCGGGACGCTACCCACTCCCCTGGCTTCGACCTCCGCTCCCGAATCGGCGATGGATTTGAGCCCTGCTTCTCCTTCAACCCCTAAAAAAGCAATTTCCCCACCACCACGGCTGCCGGTGGGGCGGCCAGACCCTCCGCCCCGCAGCTCTCGGGTGGGAGAACTTGTCCCCCATCCCTCCCACGGCGGAGGTCACAGGCGGTGGGCGCGACACCGTCAAGGGGGGCCTGTCCCCCTCACTCCCGGTCGGCGTTTGCTCTCCGCCGTGTTTACCGCCGGGCTGTTATCAATCTCTGCTCAGGAAGGACAGTACCCAAGATAGCTCCCGGAGTGACTTCAGAGTGTGCTCAGCTCCTGCGATAAAGCCACAGGCAGCGCGGCGGGAGGACAAACAAAGCTCTTTATCTCCAATTAATGGGCCTTCGGCTCCCCGCGCTCCTCAGGGTCTGGCTTCGGAAAGGTCACGTACGCAGGGGCAGGCACGCACCGACCCGCGGCGGTTCTTAATTTCTCAAGAAACCTGGCGAACGGCACACCGGCACCCCCATCGCCCGCACCGCCGAGGACCCCGGGCAGGGCAGCCGCCAACGTGAGTCAGGCCCGTCCCGTGCCTGGGCTGCCCGCACCGCTCCCGGCAGGATCAGGCCCCGCCGGTGCCCAGCATGCAGACGCTGCCCGGGAAGATGAGGCTGATCAGCGGGCATTAAACACCCCCGCGGCCCCGTCACCTGCCGGCAGGCTTGGGGCCCGCTTCACAGCCCAGCGAGGGCACAAACCGGCCACTGCTGTCCCCCTGCCACTGCTGTCCCCCTGCCACTGCTGTCCCCGCCAGGACGTGCCTGAGGCCAAGCGGCGCGGCCTGGGACGGGGTCTGGCCCTGGGGGTGCCGGGGTGAGGCCCAGGCCGGGCGCTGAGGTGGGGGCCGGGGTGAGGCCCAGGCCCGAGCCAGGACCTCGGGGGTGTGCCCGGGACTGAGGGCCAGGCCCTGAGGGGGTGGCAGGCGGCCGGGGAAGCCCGTCGGGCGCTGCCGGGAGCGGCGGGCGGATTGCCCCGGCCCGGCCCTCCTGATGCAACCCCCGGCGCCGTTTGCAGCGCCCGGGCCGGGCCCGGATCGGGGCCGAGCCGAGAGGAGCCGAGCGCAGCCGAGAGGAGCCGAACGGGGGAAAGGGGCGGGGCCTCCCGCTGTCACCGGGCAGGAGAGACGCCGCGGACGTGCCCCGCGCTCCTATTGGTAGCCGCGGGTTGGAGGGGCGGGGCTTCCCGCACCGCCCCTATATAAGGCGGCCGGTGGGCGGCTGCGGGAGCAGAGCGGGCGGCGGAGGCGGCGCCATGCCCGGGCTGTGGGAGCGGCTGGCGGGCGGCGAGCGGGGCTGCCTGGAGACCTCCGACTGCGAGTCCCTGGGCAGCGCCTCCGGCTCGGAGGGAGGTGAGTGGTGGTCCCTGGGGGAGGCCCCCTCCCCGGGGGTCCCTCTGAGGGGTGCGGGTGCTGTGCCGAGCCCCTCGTGCCCCACTTACACCCCCCCAAACCGTGAGACCCCGGCACTGATCTCCCTCCCGTCCCCTCTGCAGATGCCGAATACGCCGAAGGGGTCTCCCTGCCGGACCTGGACCTGCTGCACGACCCCGAGGACGAGCTGCTGTGCGCCAACCTGATGGACCTGGTCCAGGCCACGCTGGGCAGAGCCCCGCTGGGCGCCAAGCGCTGCTCCCGGCTCCTCATGCCGGCCCAGCTCCTGGCGCAGGTGAGGACCGAGCTGCTGCGCCTGGCCTGCAGCGAGCCCTGCGGGCTGCGCGGGGCCCTCCTCGACCTCTGCGTGGAGCACGGCAAGGCCTGCCACGACGTGGGGCACATCGCCGTGGACCCCGCCGTGGTACCCACCTTCCAGCTCACCCTGGTGCTCCGGCTGGACTCCCGCCTCTGGCCCAAAATCCAGGGACTCTTCACCTCGGGGCCGGCTTTCACGCCGCTGAAGCTGAGCACGGGCTTCAGGGTCATCAAGAAGAAGCTGTACAGCTCCGAGCAGCTGCTCATAGAGGAGTGCTGATGGGGCCGTGCCGGAGAAGCGACTTACCCAAGTGCTTTGGAAGATCCGGTTAGAGCGTGGCGGCTCCCGCTGTAGTTTAGGTTAGGCTGGAGTAGAGCTGTAGGTGGAAGTAGTTGGGGCAGACGGGGGTGCCCGCCTGTGCCGAGGCATCCCTGATGCAGACCAGGACCCAGGCGGAGGTCGCTTCACGCTGTCGATGATTGTGGGATGATTGCGGCGACTGCGCTCCTGGACGTGGCAGCAGGGCTGCTGGGGGGCAGACGGTCTCCTGATTAATCATGCGTGGGGTGGTTTTTTTTTCTGTAATGAGATTGTAATCAATGGGGTTCCTGGGGGAGGGGGTGTGCGTGTGGGAGTGAGCGAGGGCTGGGCTGTGGGTCTGGATCAAAAGTGAAACCCCACTGCTGGCACGGGGGCGGCTCTGCGCTGGATCCCGGGAAGGCGGGAGGGGGGTCGGGAATCATGTTGTGTCTTTGATCACGAGAGGAAGGAGTGGGGGGAGAGGGGTGTGCGCGAGGTGACGGAGGGCAGGACCCCTGGCTGTGACACACCGTGGGCGCTTCATTGGTTACAGTTTACACTCATACACTTGATGTTCAAGTGCAAGACTTCCTATGCAATCGTGTCGGGGTGGGTTTTTTTACTTTTCTAATAAAACTTGTCTTAATTGATAACCTGCTGTCTCCCTGTTGTCACTGTAATCCGGAGGGGGATGATGCAACCGCTTCCCCCATGATCTGCAATCCCCACTGGCATCCTCAGGAAGCTTTTCCCTGGCAGGGCAGCCCCTGGGCTGGGAGCTGAAGGTTTCAGGACTGGCAGGGGGAATCCTGCTGTGCCCACCCCTAATTGTGGGTCACAGGGCTGTGACTCACGGGGGGGGGGGGGGGGGGCTGAGTCAGACCCCTGAGCCAGCCAGGTGCCTGTTTGTCCCCTGCAGAGGAGCACCCTGGCACCCCAGCCAGGGGCTGCTGCTCCTCCCCTGGGAGCTACCAGGGGGATTTTGGGTGGAAAAGCAGGAGAATTGGGTAAAATTGCAAGGGAGGGAGATGAGGAGGGTCCCACCTGCCCAGGGGAGTGCTCCCCAGCTCCAAACACACTGTGCAAAAATGAGACCAATTACCCAAGCCTGCAATTAGAGCCAGTCAGAGAAAAGGCTTTCACTAAAGTGTAATTAAGCCGCTTGGCAAACGAAGAGCCCTCGGAAGGTGTGGGGGATAAAACCAGCCTGGAAAAAAAAAACCATTTCCATTCAAATGCAAGTTTGTTCTGGCTCAGGCTTCTGTTGGTTTTGGTTTCCCCCCCCTCTGTGGACAAACAGTGACTTTTTTTGATGAAAATTTTCACCAAAAAAAGTTGTTTCTGAAAAGAACAGCTCACAACCAGGGTATTTCAAGCTGAGGTTGCTCACCCATGTAAATGCCACCTAGGAGCAAGCAGAACAACAAGCTACAGCTGGAAAAACACCTTTACAACCCCACATTGTGCAAAGGAGGGTTCCCCCCCCCCCCAAAATTTTGGGGATCAGGGTGTTTCTCTAAGGGTCACATGCCAGAGCATCCCCCCCCCCGCAACATGTGAGCGGCATCCCCGTGCCGGGGCCAGGCAGCGCAGTGCCCCACGGGGTTGTCCAGCAGCAAAACCACCATCAAACCAGCCCAGAAACTGCTGAAGGAGCTGGAAAGGAAACTCCAAACCCCAAGTTTTTTTGGCAGAATCGCAAGAGGAACAGGTTTAGGCACCGCCAGGACGGGACAGAAACAGCACGTTGCTCCCCAGCCATGGCCAGAGATTTACGGCATGATGACAGCAGTGACACCGGCAGCTCAGGCTGTGCCGTCATTCCCTGCTGAGACATATTGTGTCTTGAAGCTATATATATCTCTCCATAAATATATGGATTTTTATATATTGAGCTCTTAAGCAGGCAGAGGGGACGGCCCCGTGTCTCACCGTGCTGCCAGCAGCGGTGCAGCCCCTGCTCGTCCCCTGCCAGCCTTTCCGAGGGCGGTGAGGGACTCTGTGTCGCATTTTTTTAATTATCAGTACAAGGAATAATCAAGGCTTTGCAGAAAACACCAACAAACCCTGCCCCCCACCCCCCCCCAAAACTCACAAAACCAACCACAGAGCGACAGGACGAGGGGGATGCCCCCAGCAAAACCCTCCGTGCGGGTCCACACGCCCCCCCCCGAAACACCCAGGGTCACAGCCCCAGCCATGAGCAACGGCAGGTGAAGCTTTGCTGCTATTTAAAGCAAAATGGCCTTTCCATCACAAATCTGGGGGGTGTCAAGGTCCCTGGGGTTTGGCAGCTCCCTGGAAGGTGCCAGTAGGTTCCAGCGAGGCTGTATTTAGCCTCTCCCGGGGCAGGGGGTCACACAGAGGGCTATTTTGGGACCCGGGAGGCGGCGATGGGCTTATTTCTGGCACCCGCATCAATCTGGGGCTCCCAGGTGCCATCGCGGTGGCGGGGAAAGGGAGATATTTTTGGGGCACTGGCAGCAATAAAGCAAACGAGGATTTAAATGCCACGGTTTGCTGCCAAAAACGATGGTGGCGAGAAGCGGGGTGCCCTTCGCTCCCTACCTGCCGGAGGAGGAGGATGCTTGTAGGGCGTCTGCCTTCCCCTGCTGCCTCCCTACCTCTGGCAGCCGCTCCAATTAAAAGCTCAGGGTAACGAGCTGCCAAGGAGCTAATGAGCAGCCCAAATTGCCTGCACCTTTGGTGAGCGGGCAGGGACCAGCACACGGAAACGCAGAGCATCTCCCATTGCTCCGGGCTGGGAATGACCCAAAAATGCAGCAAAACCACCCCAAAAGCTGGTGGCTGAGTTGGCTCATGCCGGACTCTCCCGGTTGGCATGCCGGCGCCGGCGTTGCGAGAGGCCGGCGGGGCTGACTCACCGCCGCTGCCGGGAACGCAGCACTGAGAGGAAATGGAAGTGATGTGATCTCTGGCCTCGGAGAGAGAGGAAAAAAAGGGAAAAGGGGGGGAAAGAACCCAAAACAGCACCCCAAAACCTCCAGCCCGGAGCACGGACCCCAAATCCGAGCCCGAGGACTTTGAGCTGGCAACCGGCGGCTTCTGAGCCGCCGCCATCGGGAAGCGCGTTCCAATCCAGCGTTTCTGCCCGGGACGAAGGCAGCCCGAGCCTTCTGCCCGCCGGGATGGGGACCCTCCTCTCTGTCTTCCCCCTGTCCTCCCCACTCCCACGCCGGGGCGGCCCCCGCAGCGCCGGAGCTCTCAGCCGCCGGGACGGCAAAGACGCCAAATTTCATTGAGCGAGCGCCCGTGCCGATGCGAGGGAGCTGCAAAACCGGCGCTGACCGGGGCAAGGATCCGCAGGACACCAACGCGGCCGGAGCTTTTCATGTTATAAACATTTATTTATAGATGTACAATTGTATAATTAATTCTAAATTGAGAGATACAGCCTCTGTGAGCGTCCGTTAGGATCTACGCCTTCTCGCTTGTTATCCATGGGTATCTACTTGAAAAAAAAAAAAATTAATGAAAAGGTTTTGGCGGGCGGGCTCTGGGCGAGGAATGTCGTTGCGCAAGACGCTCGGCACCTTTTTCGTTTGACCCCCTCCCCATGATCTCTTCACACCGGCTATTAAGAGCTATTTCCAAATGCCATACTGCCACCCCATTCCTTCCAAAGGCGGAAGAATTTTAAAACGAAGGGAAAAAACCAAACAAACCCCTTAAAATCAGGTCCGAGTCGTGGTGGCTGTGGGATAATAAGGCTTGCAGTTAACCGGAGGGCCGATATTTTGCAAAATAAATAAATAGCTGAAGACAGAGCACGTGGATTCCTAACGACAAAGAAACAAAACCACCTCACTTGCCTCTTCCAGCCCCTGCCACCCCACCCGGGAGCCGCTTCCCACTGGAAATGTCTTTAGACAAAAATGAACCGCAAAGTACCAAAAATAAAAATAAAAATTAAAAAAACAATCCAGTTTATTCCACGGAAGGTAGCTCCGCTCGTGCCGGCTTTGCTTCGAAGAGACGGTGATCGAGTGAGAGATGCGCTGCAGAGTTCAGGCGGGGTCCGAGGAGAGATCAGGCGCACCTCTGCCATCTCCCCCGGCAAAACTTCTTTCAACAGAAGCAATAGAAAGCTCCGTTTCTCAGGAATTAGCAGTATTTTACGGGTCTCCTCTAGAAAACTAAGAGAAAGGGCATCAAGGCCACGGCCACGCTGCAAACGGGAGCGCTGGTGGGTGAGGAACCCCAAGTGTAGGACACAGAAAAAACCCCAAACCACCCCAACAAAGGGAGACGGCTCATGGAAAGCCCTCTTTACAGAACGAATGCCGCGCGCTGATTACGAGGCAAAATTAAAGCAGACTCTGCAAAAAAAAAAAAAAAAAAAAAAAAAAAAGTTACGTGCACAAATAAATCTGACGACTGACGAGCAAAAAAACCATCCAGGACAATCCTTCCCGTCACTGAGCGCGACGCCAGGGCTCAGCTGACCCGCTGCAGCTTCTGCCAACGCTGCAAAACCGCACCGCAAATCCGAACGGTTTCCCCCTCCCGATTTCTTTTGTTATCCTCTACAGATTTGGAATGTCCTTTATTATAAAAACCCAAAAGGCAGGTACGGACATCCCAAGCCACAGAATGCCGCCGTCCTCCAGAAAGCAAAGCGGAGTAACTGCAAAGTGATTCTTGTTTTAGTGTGTCAGGCAGGAAAGCGCTGCAGAGCGAGACACCCTGGGAAGAGACTTCCCGCTTCCCTGTTTACCAATCCGGGCAGAAAACAAAATAATTTAATCATCCAACCCCTGCATAGTTTAAAAGTACAACATATATACAGCTATAAATTAATTCTGAATAGATTATATTTTCCTTTTTTTTTTTTTAAAGTTTTCTTTTATCACCAAATCGTCCAATTTCTCTCTCTGTCGCGCAGTCGCGAAGGGTCTCCTGCTTCGTGGCTCCTGTGGCGGGTTCGCGTCGGTTTACACCCTGCGCGTCTGTTCCGGGGGTCGTGGGATCCCAGGAGCGACGAGACTCGTCGCACGCTAGCGGTGTCGGGAGGGAAGGAGGAAGACGGGCAGTTGATTTCCTGTCCTTAATCGCTGCCTGAGACGTGGGTCGAACGGCGGAGACAGGCAGAGAGAGGAAAGAGGGCAGTTGTGCGTTGCTAATTCTCCGATTCCACTTTTTAAGATAAGGTTTGATTCTCTTTTAAATATCAAAAGTCTGTCACCTCGGGCTCAGCGCACTTCACCAAAAGTCTTCAGGCATTTCAAGAGTCTGGGAACAAAAGCGGTAGCGGTGTCAGTCTCCGGACAACGGCACGTCACCGTACCTCCTCCCCCTTTCCTCCCCTCCCAACGTTTACAGGCAGCAGCTTTTTCAGTCGCGCTATTTCAATCCGCAGCGGGCCCTCTGCCTCAGAGCAGCTCTCTTTTCAGAGAGGGAATTAAAGAAAAAGCAGGTAATTAATGATGGCCTACCGTGAAAGAAGAGGCGCGGTTATCAAAACAAGAGAGTGGGCTTATCAAGATAAGAACGGTTCCAAAAACAGGATACACCCAAGAAAAGGCCGAGTGCGGCCCAGACGATTTGCTTTAAAGGCCAAACTTTCGGACACTTGGCTCCCTTTGCCAAGGAAAATAAAAGCTGAACAAAAATTGCCCTGCTAAACCTCCTTACTCGCGTCTGCACATCAAGCAGCTAGGTGTCTGACGTCCCCAAGAAGTCTGTGCAAGCCTAAACGGTGTCCGTACAACTAACGCCTGGAGCAAGCTTCAGCTCCCATTTATTTTCTATAGAGAAACCCTGTTTTCAAGTAATTTTGCGGTAGGAGAGACTTGCATATTTTACAGCCACCCCAGCAGTATCTGGTAGGTGAAACCAGCCCAGATAATTAAGCAGAAAAAGGCCTCCAAACTCTGTGCCAATTTTTTTTTTCATTATTTTCGTGCGGTTCTCCCGTGACCCAGCACACTCGCTCTCACGCGTGCTATCCGTGCTCGCCTTAATTCAAGCTCTCCAACCCCCCCCGAGTCTTCCACACGCCCCCTCGGCTGTTTTTACTTCTGATTCCCAGTTTGACGCACTAAGTTACTTCTACAATCTGCTGTGAACTCTGGCCATTTGCTTTGTTCTCCTTGATGTCACGGGAAGGCAATGGGGAGGGAGGGAAGGGGGGGGCAAGGAACATCTGTTTGGTAGGAGTGTGTTCCCTGTCATCACACTGCTTCAAGCGCCAGGGGATAACAGCTTTTTCAGTACAACAGACAATAAAGCAACCAAAAACAAGTTCATTAAAACCTGGCGGCCGGTAAAAACGCTTCCAACCGGCCGAGGCGCGCGCGGCCGCCGTATCGAACGCGCAGTTGACAAGACCTCAGCTGAGTCGCCAACGTGCCCGGGGCTTTTGCTCTGTTCCTACGGACCCGACACCGACGGTGCCAGAGGAAAACGGGGAGCTTGGAGAGAGCCGAGGGTGCTGACATGCAAACTAAACAAAATCAATTTCCCGATTAACGAGTGTACGCTCGACGGAGGGGGTGTGCTTCCCCCGCCGTGACGTGTGTGCGTCCAGAGGAGACTCGTGAAGAGCTGTCTCTCAAACAGAGATGTAAGTAAGCAGCAACAGCGCTCTCGTGCCCTGCTCCGCTGCCAGGGGAAGCATCGCCAGCTCGTACTTAGACCTCTGCTGAGCGGGCGGGCGGTGACTAGCCGTGCAGAGAGGCTTGAACGTCTGACAGTCTGCTACAGCTGGGGGTGCCCATCTTCTGTGCTCGCTGGTACAGATCCGTGTCTCCGAAGTAACGTGCCCGGTACAACAAACCTTCCTCTGCAAAGGGAAAAAGCCCAGCGTTATTACAGACGCGACGGGGAAGGAGACCAACCCGCCTGGCCACGTCCCGCCACGGGCTCTGCTGGGAACGGGAGGTACCTCAAGTTCTTCTGAAGCACAGGACGAGGCTGAGGAAATGTCCCGTGCCCTTTAGGACAGGATGGGCGTAACATCTGCTGACAGCTCATCCATCCCAGGGAAAGCGTAAGGAACCTGACGGGACCTGCCTCTAGTCCCAGGAGGCACACGAGGCAGCCTACACGAAGGTTAACCCAGCAGCACGGGGGAGAAGAAACGCAGAGGCTCCGTGCATCGGCCTCATCTGACACCCCTGGGGGCTCTAACAGCCTCTCCTGCGTCCCAGGAGCTCAAATCCCACCCCGGCCACTGCTCCAAGAGCTGTCCCTCCTAACCCTGCCTGCCTTTGGTGATGTCAGTGCTGCCACCGCAGCCTTCTGAGCTAGGACGGGATGTGGGACCCCACGGGCAGCAGGCTTTCAGACACGGTCCTCCAGCAACTAAAATATTACACAAAGCTGCCGGGGGCTTCCTGAAAACGAGACGGCCGCGACCTTCCCCCTCCACTGGAAATCAGAGATATCCCACTGCCACAGCAGGGAACCTCTGGGGCACAACTCCTGTCTGACCAGTTCTACAGCAGCATTAAAAAACAAAACAAAACAAAAAACCTCCACATACTAGATTTGTCACAAAGTCATAGATAGAAAAAAAAAAAAAAGCCAACACCACCGTACCATGTTAAAGTGTAACTTTAGCATAACTCAGTGCCCCATAAAAGACCTTTCCAAAGCTGACCTCATGCAGCAGCTGAGACCCTCAGCTCCTGACCCCACACTACTCACTCTGCTGCTTCTCTTTCCAGCAGTTATTTCGAAGGTTTGCAATATAGTCGTCCTCCACGCTCCTTTCAACGTTTTTCAGGTTGGTGCCCGTGTATTCATCTGCAAAGTTCTCAGATACGTAGTAGACGACTTTCAAGTGCTCTGTCACTCTCCTGTGTATGTGACCCACAGACCTAGTTCGGGAAGAAGAGTCAGAACAGGGTACGACACGCTTCAAGGGCAGAGCAAAAAGCTCCCCGGCTCTTTATAACGCACAGCACGCCACGATATCAAACGTACATCACTCCTATGCATCCACAGACTCGGAAGGTTTGGAAAGGAGAAGCATTTCTGGTGGAAATGAAACGCCAACACAGGGAGAGAAAAACCTGCCAGGCCTCTAGCTAGGTGGGCAGAGCTCTGAATACAGACATAACTCTGAGGCAGATGGCCCAAGGCCTAAACCCACTTAAAATAAAGCGTTCATTAGAATTTTCAGCACTAATTAAATCTCTCTGCAACTTCCTCGCTGACGACACCATCGTCTGGTTTTGGCGGCGAGCCCCAAGGATGGTTACAAAGCTCGGAGGCCGATGCCCGTGCGGCGCAGGGCGAGAGCAGCCAGCGAGGCGGAACGGCGCCTGTGCCGAGGAGCACGGCAGCACCGGGGCGAGGGCAGAGCAGGGGCTGGCTGTCACAGCTCCCATGCAACCCCCGCCCTCGCTCAGCGAGGCTGCCCGTCCGTCAAACCCAGTCCACTCTGCTAAGATATCTGCTAACCCCAAGAGCCTCAGCTTCCTCTACCACATCACATGCTGCGAGAACAAAATTAGACCCGCTCTGCACTTGAGCCTGCACCGGCAAGTACAGAAAGTACCTTCTAGAAGGAAACCTCTTCTTACCCTACCCCCGTGGATTTGCATTTCAGATAGAGCCCTGTACTTATTTTTACCCAACGCTCCAGCAAACCTAGAGATACTCACGAGGGTGTGTTTGCAAGCTGGAGCACAGGACCCGTGCCCAAATGCTAGATTCATCAGGAACAGCTCCACCTGGAGACGTGCCCAAAGTTTCCCATAATAAATACCAGCTGGCTGCTGCATTAAAAGCGAGCCTGATTCTAAAGCCAGGTATAAACATTAACTCATCCGGCTCGCCCTTCAGTCTCTTATCAGGGTTTACAGGAGTGATTCAAAGACTCCTGCACGTTTCATCAAGGTCCAGCACTCAGGGATGAGTGCTGGGTAACCGGATAGACTGAACACGACCAAAAAACTCTCCTGGCGTTTTTCAAGACAAAGGCTAACGCGTCTCCGGCAGCGCCTGCTGGCAGAGATACAGTCTGGAAGAAGCTCAGCTCACTATTTTACCTGTCAAGACAGAGCCCTAAGCTCTCCCAGAGTTCATATTCCTCTTCTGTACAAAGGTGAACTACGGAGGCTACAGAGTTTGCCCTCAAAGGAGGAGTATTTAAGCTCGCAGAGTGTAAAGCCTGAAAATAAGGGCAGGACCGGGCGCAAGAAACCTGCCACCTGATGTCAGACATGCAACTGAGTCAGGCAAATTTGATGAGGCGTTATTGAAGAGCAGGGTGGCACAGACAGGCCCACAACTAGACAGGTTTTGCGGCAGAAAGCTAGTTTTTGGAAGAGATTTACAAAGGCAACGGAGTGAGAAATGGTTCTTCAGGACTCTGCCCTTCTCAGCGACCGCTTCGCTATCAATAAGAGGCATTAAAATTTCCACGTCCCATTAAAACCTCAACAGGTTCAAAAGCTTTCTGGCCTCCCACTCACTAAGTTCAGCGCTGCGAGCTCCAGCTTTCTGCCAAACGACAGCCAAGCGCAGCATTTCCCTTTCCATCAGGCAGCAGAAGGGGCCTGGCCTGCCTGCGCGAGCGAGCAGCACCGCCTGCCGGCACCGTATGCCTTTTGCTCGTTTAATTTGAAGTGCCTTGGTCGCTCAGGAAGGATGACGGAGGACTGGATCAGCTCGTTTGCTGCTTTTGTCCAAATCCAAACTTGGAAATGGGTTTGCTGGCTGTTAGCCGAGCACGCAGAGACAGGAACAAGCGCAGGGAAGGGGAAACCGAGCAGCAGAGAAACCCCTGGGGCTCAGGGATGCGATTCCTCTGACAGCCAACAAAGCTGGAAGCAAATCCCTGACCACTTAAAAGCTGCCCTCCACTGAACGTCTTCTCGCCCCATAAACCGCCTCTTCACCAGTATAAACCAAACTGGTATACATAGATAATGCTTAATTTTATAGTCCTGATATCAGCTGCAGAAATCACACCTCAACATTCCTTAGCCTCTCAGAATAACCCTTAACTGTGCCCTCTTCAAAACCGCTCCATCGCTCGGTTCCAAGCACTAATGTCATAATCTTTACCTTAGACCCGAAAGCCAAGCTGGGTTTGAGAGTATTTAACATCAATGGCAAATGTTGTCAATCTGTGACACTAAACAGGGCCCACTGGCTGTCTACCCTCTTTAAACAGACATCAGGAACTTCCACTGAAAATACATTAACCTGTTGTCAAGAGTGATGCAAGCAGCCAGAAATCAAGCCTGTTTCCCCATTCTTTGTTGGCGCTGCAAAGTGAGGAAGGGTAAAGACTCATTTTGTTTGTCAGCCAAGTGAGCAGATCAGGGCATTTCCACAGCATTGAAAATGAAACGGTTTCACTTTCGCACGGTAAATGTCTGGCCAGAGCTATTTCATGGCAAGATTAGAGTTCAAAGGTAGGGATTTCTCCGGGAATGTCTTTTACTCTACAGGAGTGTCTTTTATTCCTTCTCTTCCTCTATTGCTTTGTACTAGGCATAAACTGAGGCTTTCACAAAGAACAGATCCAGCTTTTGTTTTCCACACCCCAATTTAACTCTACATCTCGATTCGTTCGATCTCGGCACTGGGCTACAGTCTCTCACAGTCCTTTCGGCTGTCCCCTTCTAGGACAGACGCACCCAGCTGTGGGGATGGGCTGCGGGAGGTCCCCGTCAAAGAACATCCTCCCTTAGGCAAGTGAGCACCCTCCAACCTTCCCCACACCTTCTGTCTCAAGACCTGTTTGAGAACCAGGAGGCCTTCGTTGACGTGTGAGCCAGCTAGCAGCAAGAGCAATGGTGTGATGAGATAAAGCAACAACAACAACAACAAAAAAACACACAGGAGAAACAGAGTGCCTAGATCTCTACCCCGTCACGCCACCCTGCCCTCTAGAACCCAACCTTTCCCCCCTCAGCGGGATAATTTTTAGAGAAACGGGTACTAACGGCCTCTGGCTCAAACTGTAGGGTGGGCTGGAGACCATCATCTGGCTGAGAGCAGACACGATGATCAGGATGAGGATAGGCATCAGCTGGACAAACAACCCAAGGCCACCCTGAAGGAACAGAAACACAGAGTGGAGTGCCACCCACACGCTTGTACGCGAGGACCCCATAGCATCGCTCTCCCTCCCAGCCCTTGCAACCTTGATTCTCCTGCTTTTCGCAGGCATTCGACTTAGGAGGCACCCGAAAATAACCAGGGGGAACCCAGCAGCCCAGAGCTCCCTTCCAGAAAGGGCAGTGTGGCTCTGAAGGTCCAAACCCACTGCTCCTTCTCTGGATGTGACAGAGGGCAGAGGGGACTGGCAGGGGGAACCTTGTGAACAAGTTTGAAAAGCCTCATGCCCATATTTTGCTTTTTCTAGATCATTTGCAGTTTCTTGCCTGCTTTCGCTAGTGAGCAGAACTGCTTTTATGGAAAGCCTTCTCCCCTCTTCAGTGTCAGATGAAAGTAATTCCCCCTCCACCTCCTGAGCTCCCTCCAATTCCAGCAGAGTACACTTTCCCCTTTAAGCTTGAGAAAAAATATTCAGGAAGTTCTTATTGTTTGTTTCTTAGGAAAAAAATATAATTGGCTATCCCCAGAAAATAGTAATCTTCAATACATAGCCCTGGTCTCTTAAATAGTAACTCCCTTATTCTCACTTCTCTAGACCAGAGGGCTTGGAGTGCTGGAGATATACTTAGATGTTCTGTGATGGGAAAACATAAAAATAGCTCATACTTTAAATTTTCTTCCTTGGTTAATTAAGCATCACAGATTAGAGACACTCCATCTTCAATACTGGAATAAAAGGGAGAATGAGTTCACGTTGGGAGGAGCCATGAGTTACCCATACTATCTGAAAAGTGGATTTACCTTTTGAAATTACAGAATGAAATCAGAAAGGAAATGCTTATTCTGTCGTAACTTTACTGGTGCAATCTTATTTCAAGGTGGCACTGTTTCAAGACACACCAGCGTTTTCCCCACCGAACAACAGCTATGAGAGTTCTGGGAGAACAACCACCAGCAAATTAAACTGCAACTCGGTGTAAATTCTGAAGGCAGCTCGCTTCCCATGACTCCCAGCTTTCTGTTCAGGGGGGTGGAAACAAGCAGGACTGTTTCACAAGACAGCCACGCCAACTAGCTCGCAATTCACGTATTCAAAAAATCTTTAGACTCCCAGCCCCCCAGGCCTGTTCTCCACTTACGTCACCCTGATGTTCTCGTCTGTCCTGCCTCTGATGGTAGGTATATCGCATCCTGCCATTGCTGTATACGTGAACGTTACCTATAGGCAAAAGAAAACCGTTACACAAAAGTCAGGGTACGTCAGAGGGTGCTGGCTGGCCAGGAAGGAACCACAAAAGGTGGCCATGTTCCACGTCAGCCTCACCAATAAAAACATGGTAGGAAAAAGTAGACTGGGTGCTGACAACAGCAGATTCGGGAATTTTAACTTTGAACCTGGGCTATTCCTGAGATCCCAGCGCACAAGGTGCATGTCCACTCCATCATGTCTTGACAGAGATGGCTGTCACTTTAGGGCGAAGCGGACATGGGACTCTACAGGAGACTGACAGAAGAATTCACACAAAAAAAATTCTGTTCGTCACCTGAAGCCAACCTATATAAGCCACAACTGAAAAAGGAGTATTCCTGAGGTGTACCGAGCAGATATGTCTGAAGGCGAACTGGTGGTGGGCACAGAGATCCATCTATAGGATTTTGTAGGATCATACATGTAGGAAAACTCAGGTTGGAAGTGACCTCAGGAGGTCATCTAGTCCAACCTCCTGCACAAAGCAGGGTAGAGAGAATATCTTGTACGAGCCTCCTCACTTCTAATCAGATTTATTTTAGATTAAAACCAATTACAAAAGGAAAAACAAGTAACTTTGGTAGTTTTTACACCCTAAAACTAGAGCTCTTCCATGTCTTGTCAAAACTACAGCTGAAAAGGGACTCTGGCTGAGAAAGCGGTCATGAATTCTCTTGGGACAGTGAGGAAAGGAAAAAAGATTGAGCTAAAATAGCAACTCGCTGTTTCTACCAGAGTAGCTGTAGCTCTCTGACAGGCAGAACATGAATGCTGCAAAAGGCCTCAAGATGCCTTCGCCAGTACTTGACGTTAGCGTGTTAACTCTTACGTACCGGACCAGAAAGAGCTACCAGCGTCAGTCTTTGCAATTGAAACAAAAATATTTATTTTTCCAAGTTGGCCCACGGAGGTCAAATAACCACTGCCTCCACTGCCAGCCAAATATGACTAGAGAAAACCCAAGGGAATCTTCTAAAATACCCTTATCCTTATATTAAATCCGTGTCCTTTTGATTGGAACTGATAAAGTGAAGGAACAGTCACTCGGTTCTTTCCTGCTACCCAAACCACGACCAGCACTGTGGATAGACAGGATACCAGTTTAACTTTTCAATTCAAGAGGTTTAAATTAGGCTCTAGAAATAAGACTTTCCTCTTTTTTTACGGGACACAGCGGAAAGAAGGAAGCGGACACTGATCTCAGAGAAACTACGTCAGCTGTGTGGCAGAGCAGATACAGATCAAGAACAATGCCCAGCTGTTACCATAGTTTGTTCTGATGAGATTTAACTTCTAAAGCCACCCAGCAGAAGAGCCTTCTTCAAAATTGGATTATTTTTACAACTAGCCTTAAAACAAATCATTTTTTTGCTCTCACATTCAATCCAACCTAATAACAGCTAACGTTGCCAGCATGCAAACAAATACCTGAAGTTGGGAAGAAGTCCAGCTCTGATGGTGTTACCTGCTGGATGCTAAGTTCTCCAAGAACTCATCTGAACAATTTAGAAAACCCTAGGTGTTTAAGTCATGTGAAGGAGAACTCTCTCTCATCGAACTCATCAATCCTTGCACGGCCAAACAAATCACTACCACACTGTTGCTCCGTCAAAAGGATGGGGTCACAATTCAAGAGATCAAGGTTTAACGTGCTTACTAGAAGGAAAACCACCACCAAAAAACATGTTGAAGAGGTCCTCGGGGGAGATGTCTGCCTCAAACCCGCGGTGGAAGTCCGAGTGACTGTGTCCGTGCCGAGCAGGGTTGAGTTTCTCGTCTCCAAACTGGTCGTATTGCTTCCTCTTCTCTGGGTTGCTCAATACCGCGTACGCGTTACCAATGGCTGAAATATTGACAATAAGGAAGCAATTAGCTTCTTTCTGCTACAGATAATACATTTAGCCCTGCAAACTGCCAGGGCTTGCCTTTCTCCTTACATAAATGAGATTCTCAACTACCCACGTCTTTTCAACGGGCTACTCCAGCAGCGCAGCACTAGCACCTGGCACGCTTCTCTGCCAAACACAGACAGAAGGAAACCAGACCAAGAGACTCACGAAAAAGGCCTTAATTAATTCAAATGAAGAAGTTAAGAAATGACTGGTATGAATTCGGTGTATGTCCCTAGAGAAACCCTCTCAGATGAATGAAACTGAATCGCAAAGGAAATGCTGGTAGCAGAGCAGCTACACGTTTCACTTAATTAAACTTGTTATTTCTTTTGAACAACTAATCCTTCAGCCCAAACCCTTCGGCCATAAGCAACTTTGTAGGAAAATACAATTTTAGTTGATAAATTTTATTCAAAAGTGGCATTAATTGAATTAAATACCATAGCCTGAAACTAGAACTGCAAAGAATTTAAATATGGGCTAGATCACTGAAAGAAACTTTAAAGCCTCCCATAAAAGCTAGTAAGGAAAAGTCGCCTCAAAGTTGTGTCTGTCAGCTACGAATTTAAAAATTTCCAGATGCCAGAATTAAGGTGCGTAATTACAAGGACCGTTAACCGGTGCCTGTTAACCAGTCTGAGCCCTTCTACCAGAACATCTGCCATCCACCCTCCCATTTCTGTACTTCTCTCTCTACACGTTTCAGCTTACCACTTCCCCTCTGTACCAACCCAAGAGCCTCCCTGCGTGACAGCAGAGCCGATCCTCTCTCTTCCCGCTGTCGCAGGGAGGCAAAACTGTTCACGGCAGTAGTTGCCTGGTGTGTGAAAGGCAGGGGCAGAAGTAGAAAAGACAGACATATGCCCGTTGGAGGAGATTAACTCCAAGATTCAATATTTTCTTGGTAGTCAGATCGAGGTGTACGGTTTCTTTTAGGATTTAGAGATTTGGAGGGTAGAGGATGTAACGTCACTACACTCGTTCTCCTTCTTGGTTATAATTAGTGCACACAGAGCAGACATTTCTACGACCAGGCAAGGCAGCTGGATGACAAGGACCGACTCGCAGCGTATCATCTTGTTCTTTCAAACTGTGTGGTTAAGCAACAAAAATGGAGCGGTTCAGGGTTTTGTTCGTTGTCTGACTTTTTGCTGACAAAGCCCAAGAAAGACCTCATTCCAAATCAGGATTTTAGCTCAAAGTAGCCAGGTTCAACTCTTTTTCCAACGTCAGCCAAAGGCAGTGATGCAAATCAGCTACCAGACAGACTGCAGCCAACTGCAACTATGGACTGAAGCAAGGTCTCAGGACAAGACGTAATGCTTTATCAGCTGTCACTGGGAAGACGAATGGCAAGACTTCAGCTAATACATCAATGTAAGAAAAAAATTAACTAAAATCCTCATAGCAGTGCACGTTTCCCCCTTTACCCTCTGGAACCAAACAGCTGGACTTCAGCGAGCCCTGCAAACTAGGAGCTCAGCTCGGGGGCTGAAGGACGGGGGAGCCAAGGAGGTAAGTCTTGGAGGAGAGATAACCTGAGAGCAGATAGCTCTGCAGTGGAGGATAAAGGGCACCTTGCTTAACACATGACTTCTGGCACGTAACTCTTGTCAAAGCCTTCAGCAAACATCATTATTTAAGATTACAGGTGAAGAAACCTGCCTTTCGCCACTTAGCAAGGATTGAAGGATAAACTATCGAACAGCGGCTCACTGCACATGCGGCGTAGATAGATGTCTGCAGATGCTCAGTCTTTAATCTGGCCCCCAGGCTCTCCCAAGTAGCTGGGGGTCAGCTCGTTATTTGCTAACAGCAACACACTTATCGGTTATGGATTTAAGTCTTAAAAGACTTGAACAAACCTTACATAAGACTTTTACTGCTGAATTCATGTCTACTAGAAGCTTACCCAAACGCTCTATCAATACACCCACACCAGGCTAACCTTGCTCCCTGCTCCAGCCGAACTCTCATGAGTTCCGCTCCCAAGACGGCCAGAATCAGACCACACTATTTCAATGGCTTAACGCTGCAAAATCAGTGCTGCGCAACTGGCATCAAGAAGTTCTGCTCAACGCTAATCATCAAGCTTCTACAGCTTGCAAGGGAAAATGGGGTTATACATTCCAAGCAATAGCAGTTCTCTTGGAAAATTACTCCAGTTTTAAGGTATCTCATTGCCCAGGAAACATCCCTGCTGCATTTGTAGAGAAGCCCTGAATTGGGCTGTTTGCAGCAGAACCGAAGCTCCTGGCGACCTTTTTTGAGTTCTTGGCTGGGCTCAGCTCTGTGGCTGGTGCAGTTTTGCCCCAGAAATTTTCACCTGGGGTTTCCATCCACCAATTCCATCCGCAGCCCTTCGCAACGGTCAGGTGCCGAGTCCGTGCTTAGAAACCTGAAGGTTTACTGGCTGCCTAAAACGCTCAATGAGTGGAAGAGTCTAAATACCAGAAGAAGAAGAGTTTCCTGCCATTGGGCCTGCCCAGCAATGTTTCTCTCAAGGGATTTGTGAACCCAACGGCCGCCTCTGGTGCTGCACAACTTACTGGGTCTCTACTGGATTTGTCAGTAGACAGGGGCGCACCCCAGCACCTGCCCCGTGCTGGACGGCTGCAGGACTTGGAGCTTCTCCCTGCTAGGTGAATGCTCCTACAACTCTCCAAAAAAAGAGGATGGTTAACATCCCGAGGGAATATCCTCCTGAGCAGCGTGGCAGGAGGCTGGAGCAACACACAGGAAGGGCCGCAAGAGGAAAGGGAAGGAAGGCTTCTCCTCGTTTGACTAGCAGGAGTGAATCCTTCCTGTGCCAACCTGTGTTTATTATTTTAAGCTTATACTTTGTTTATAATACAACCAGCTCAGAAGAGAGACAATTTTACAAAGAACTTTATTTCACTTCGCCTAACTCGGAGGTTTTTTTTAAGAGCCCTTGCTAGCTCAACTCGGCACCATCGCCTGACAGTTGAGGGCAAATCACAAAGTTGGAAATGCTCTTTACCTTTAAATGCCTCTGTAGCCCCTGGTGCATGGTTCTTATCTGGGTGAAACTTCAGCGCAAGTTTCCGGTAAGCCTTTTTCAGGTCCTCATCAGAAGCTTCTCTGTTTACTCCCAGAATTTCATAGTAATCTTTGCATTGCTTTACCCTGCCAGTAGAGAGGGGAGAGAACACAGTTAGTTTCAGCTGTGAAAACCACTTTGTGCTGAATACGTCCACTCCCCAACATCTAGCACACCACAGTTCTGATCGACGTTGTTCAGTGAACTCTGGTTTACTCAGCTCTAATTCCTGACCCAATTTTTTCCTCAGACTCATTCCCGCTGCGCCTGCATTACTAGCACACAAACACTCCCACAGAACAAGTCAAGCCAGTAGAGGTAGAAGGGCCTCTCCTCAGGCAGAGGAATGTCATTGGCAAATAAGCTTCAGATTCATCACGCTCATGTTTTGGAGGCTGTTTGGGAGGGACCACAAATAAATGGCAGGATCTGAAGGATAGCTGGGCTGTTGGCTTTTTTCCCCGCCTTCTCTTCAGACTCAGTTAATTCACAGACCTAAAAGTAACACCAGCTGAACTCTAGAGGAAGAAAGAGGGAGCTGCCCAGGCTTGTACCCAGATCGTTCTGGGTACGCTCACAGCCGGCGATGGTTTCTCCTTCTCACGTGACTTTGATGAGACAGAATACAGCAGGCTGGGGTTTTGGAGAAATGGATGATGTAACAAGTAAGTCCAATTAGCCAGAGCAGTTCTTGCGCAAGTCAGACCATGCCCATAACCTTAAACAAAGTTTACTGAGTGACTGTGCCTGCAGTTCAGTCCTTCAACTTCCAGTATTTGCAAACGGTAGAAAGGAATAAAGAACAGCTTGAAACAGGGTTTGGAAAGCAGGTGACTGGATAAACACATCCGGGGACTTTCCAGCAGGAGCTTTAGAAGTGCATCGTGCTAACAGAGTGAAGCATCCTGCGGTGGATTTCTACTTTACCCAGCTCTAAGAGAGACTATGAGCAGAATATCATCAGGAGAGAGGAAGAAGGATATGCCCTGTCGCTTCCTACTAGACCAAAGCTTAGAGCAGGAGGGCAAGCTATGAGCCACGACTTCCACCCACACGATCTCAGGAGCGCACAGGATGTTTCACAGCGTTACTGAATAACACTAAAGCAAACGTTAACGTGAAGTCCGTGAGATGAACGCATCCAAAACACCTCTTTGGACCTCAGCCAGGAAGAGGCCTACGTGCCTACAGTTCTACCCTCGTGCATGCCTTTGGGGGAAAAATCTCATCCCTCGTAGACCCAACCCAGCTGCCTCCCAGGGCTGCTGAAGCTGTAAATCCTCCTAGGTACACTTTTAACACCCAGCCAGCTAAAACCCACTCGATATGGTTCAAAGCTGAAATCTTTAAAAGGCTGTGAAAACCAGACCGGTATCACATGATGAACTCAAATGAACTGCTGGTTGAGGCCAAGGGGAGCTGTGCACACACCTCTTCACTGCATCCACCTGGTCCTGAGTGTAGCCCTTGGGAGCCTCCCCACCAGCCTCTCCGTTGGCCGATGGGAAGTCCCCGCTCATCTTCTTGAACTGAGGGTTTGTGGACTCCCTGGATTGGGACTGGCCATTGGCCGACTGCTCGTTCTTGTTCAGCGATTCAAGCAGAACTGAAATGAGAAAAAAAGACGAAAAGAAAAGAAAAAAACGTTAAGAGACCGCCAAGCTCAATCAGCCCTTCCAGCTCTCCCATAAAGAGACCCTCTTCATCTCTGCCACTGCTCTAAGACCCCCCACCCTTCATCAGAAAGGCCTTTTCACCCAAGGAACCTTTGAGCTCCTGCTGCTTCTTGCCCAGATGCGAGGGCTACTGCTGAAGATACCACCTGCTTCTCCAAAGCACGCAACCTCCACCAAAACTCCAGCCCTACCCAGCCTGGAAGCCACAGTGGATCACCGAAGCAGCGCATCCTTGCCTTCTCCTTTTTTTCCACATCTCCATAACAAGCGAAGCATTTCCATGTTTGTTCTCTAGCATATTATAAAGCGTACTATTCCTCTTTATCTCCTGCCTTTGAGAGTCTACTGTGCTGGGTAAATTATGTGACAATGCCGTATCTTTAGAGAGCTTAGAAAATAATACTGTGGGATGCCAGTCACACGGGGACAGAGAGCTGCAGCACCGATTGCTGGCAGCACGATAGGACCCATAAAACACGAGTCAGAAGGGCGCTTTGTTCTCTTGCGCTGTCTTGCCTACGTATGTGGTGTGTGTAGAAGCAGCTGTGAAAACCACCTTCTCTCTCAATTACCGAATATGACTTGCATAAATTCAGTTTCCCTTTTCTTAAGTGGGGTGCATACATGTATCGGTTAACTATCGCCTTCTCCTTGCAAGGTTCAGACACTGTCCTCTGTCCTCTGCAGCCAGGAAGGGACAAAGATTCAGACCTGGCCTAACAGCCCAGGTGACAACACCGCTGTGAAAGCAAATAAGGCTCCTCCAAGCACAGAAGTATCTTTCTGTCGTGCATTTCCCTGGCAGCTGGAGAGCGCCATCTTTTTTTAACCAAATATCAGGCTGATCTCCTCGTGCCCAAAGTTTATATATTGCATCCCCTTAAAGAGAACAGGCACACATAATACGATTAAAACCAGACGATGTTATTTACAAAGGCATCAGTAACCTGACGAGCTTGCAGTCCTTTATCCAGAGCCTAGAACCGAGAAGGACGTTTCATCTCTCCTCCCGCGGATTGCACATTACAGACCTTGCACTATGGGGGTATCACGTTCTTTATGCAAGCGCAAACAACGCTTGCAGGCCAAGAGACGAGCCAAGATATCCTATCTGCCCCACAGAGCTTGCAGGGGCAAGAAAAAACCGCTTGGTAATCCAACAGCCAATACAGGGAATTATTACAGGACGAGGGATAAAAATGACGGCGGGCTAACGAGCAGTAACTCACTGGATGGGCTTTTGAGCCTGCGGGCTTGACAGATTTTGGCTTTCAGAAAAATAAATCCTTCCCTTGCTCTTATTTACATCGCTCCAGTGCTGACAAAATTATAGTCTTTGCTTCTGTTCCTTCCAAACCTGGAGCAAACTGCCAGGCTCTTTTTAAACCTCCTCTCACGAGGCTGTCCCTCCCGCTCCACTCTTGCTGGTTTGGGCTCAGTTCCCTACAGCTTGCCAAGAGATTTTTGGTGGGGTGGTTCCCCAAACCAACCACGTATGGCCACGGCTCAGTCCTGTTTCACTCTACAGCCCCAGCCCTGTTGCTTCTGCATCCCAAAGCTGCGCTGGTCCTCCGTGCTGTCACAGCACAGTGTTAATTCATAAACTACCAAAGCAGAGACTGCTGAATTAGTTTTCAGTTCTGCCAACTCAGCTCCCCGCCAAGCACGTGCTATGGATCATTCTTCCTTGCTTATTAGACAACATTTGTTAAACTTCTGTTAATTTTTCCAAAACTCCCACTTAAAGGCGACCAGCGGGACTCTGTCTATACTAGCGTGCCCGGCTGCATTTACATAGATTTTTCCTGAAATCCCCTTGCAAAATCCTTTGCTGATGCTGTCACGATACCCATAGGACCCAGCCAGGGGCAGAGTCTGAAGCGCGGGCTGCACAAGGTCCACCTCACTGATCGTTGCCAAACCCAATGTAACTCATGAGAAAGAGAAGAGATTTCCCAGGGGCACGCAAGCCACGTAAAGACTCAATGACCGCGGTGTAACCGTGGGGTCTTTGACAACATTCCCCAAGTGCAGGCCCCAAGGTGCACGAGCGAGCAGCCAGCGGGACATCCAGCTCAGATGTGGAACTTGCAGCTTGGTTGGGTCTGGCCACAAATTAGCACTCTGTATTTAACATTAACCTGCCCTGCTGCCCCCCATTCCTCTGCTTTCCTCCCTTACGCTCCAGTTCTCCAGCAGGACATATCCCACCTTTTATTCTGCCTGTCCCAGGCCACAGGATTAGGGCAAAGCACGACCGCTTTACATCGCAAACCAGTGCTTGCTGTCACCCAGATGTGCTTTTCTGGCGCACGCCCTAGCAGAGCTCCTCAGGAAGGGTCATCCTTATCCGGGTGGCTCTCTCTGTGTGCTATGCCATGCTTTTTCCTCCAAAAGCCACTTTTCCTACTCAATAAAACTCTGAAGGGGAAGGAAAACCACACCGCACGTACGACAGGCCGATACGCTGTGTTTTGAGGGAAGAGGAAGGGGCCTCGTGCAACCAAACTGAGGATTAGAGGAAGCCTCAGGCTCTCTGCAGGACAGACAAGGTGCAGAACACAGCTAAAGAATCAAAACTCAGATAAGGGCTGTCAAAGTGTGTGTGTGGGGAAGCCTACAGCTCTTCGCGTGGATTTCTACACGGAGAAAGAATTGTTTGGCTGCTTCTACAAACCACTTCCCGGTTGCTTTTTGTGACACGTTAACTACGTACTCCACAAAGCTTCCAGGAAATGAGATCGTTCCTGAAACCCCATAAAACTGGCAGAAAGCCTTGACGAAAGACGGTTATTTCTTTAACGCGCAGTAAACCGCACCGCAGCAGCTGCGCTGCGGGCACCGACGGGGCTGTCCGCAACGCGAAGGTCCTGAGGGGGCCCGGCGGGGGCGGGCGCAGGCCCCGACAAGGCCCTAATTAACGAAAAGGGCCCTGAATCGGTGAGGGGCAGCGCCGGGGAGGGGGGGGGGGAACACACGCCGCCGGTAACAGGTCACGGCCGGTAAAGCGGAGCCCCGGGGGCAGCCCGGTGTCCGTCCCCCGGGGGCTGAGGGGAAACACGGACGCGACGGCGGGGCCGAGCGCAGCCCCCTCATGGCGGCGGGGCCGCCGCAAAGCCCGCTGGGAGCGGCCGCGCGCCCCCCGCCCCACAGGCCGCAGGGCGCAGGCGCGGCGCGGGTGAGAGGTCAGGCGCGGCGATGCAGGCCCCGCTCCCCCCCCCCTCCCCCGCCGTTCCCCCCCCCGGCTCTCACCGCGGACCCGCGGCGACGGGTAGAGGCGCTGCGCCTTCTCCAGGAAGCGGCGGGCCTTGTCGGGCTGGTTGGCCTTGGCGGCGGCCAGCGCGATGCCGATGCACCGCTCCGCCTCGTCCCTGTTCGACTCCATGGCGGCGGCGGGCCGGGAGGGGGCGGGGCCGGGCGCGGCCTGATGGCGTCACGGTCGCACCGCCCCCGGCCGTATTGACGCAACCGGGGAGCTGTAGTCCTAAGCGGGGGGGGTGTGTGTGTGTGTGTGCGCGCAACGGGCGTCGTTTGGTACGGAAAGGGAGAATATTGAGGCAGGCGACGCGTGTGGCAGGACAGGGACCGACACCCCCCCCCCCCCCCCCCCCCACACACACACACTGCTGGGCCTCGGCGTTCCAGCTCTGGGACGTCATCATGGCTTTTCCCTCCCCTCTCCGGTGACACGTCACGGAAAGAGATGAGGCGCGAGCCAGGGTGATGTGAGCAAACATCTTTACACGGTACTTTACAGAGAGGAGAGCGTTCAGCCCGGTACAGAACGGCCATGCCCCGCGCAGAGGGCTCCCCATTAAAAAACCCAATTAATTAATGGGATCTGCTTGTAACTGCTCTTACGTCAGAGGCAGCGTCCCTCCCTCCACCCCCCCGACAGTCACAGGGGGAGCACAGAGCAAATCTTGGGGCGCTCCCAGCCCGCGGCTGCTCTAGACACGCCGCAGCTTCGTTCTTAGGAGCAATCTCAGAATTCAAACCACCCCCGTGGCGTTTTGTAATTACGTTAAATAAAAGTGATGCAGATACGGCCCCGCCAGCTCGCTCGATGCCCGGCTCCGGCATCACGAAGCGGAGGCGGTAAGAAAAGTCCTTTTTTCTTTTTTTCCCCTTTTTCCTGAGAGAGGAGTATGACGGGGCGCAGCGGCGAGCAGAAGCTGCAAATACAACAGGCTTTGATTTCTAACGTCGATTTACAAAACTCTCTCCGGTTACGAACGGGCTGGAGCCACCTCACAGGTGTCGGCAGCGGCGATGCTCGGATGGGGGAGCCGGGCGCTCCTCCCCGACTCGGCTACTGCTTGGGCATGGTGAAGTCCCACGCCGTCTCCTGGGCGCATTTCCACATCGCTCGCATGAGGCGCGTGAAGCCCATGTCCTTGGGTTTCTCCAACCCTCTCATAAGGCGCTGCTTCATTATGGCAACAAACTCCTTGTTGCTCAGCTCACCGTTCCCTGGGAGAAGGAAAAAAAAAAAAAATACGTCAGAAACACTAAAACCCACTAAAACCTCCTTTCCACGCGCACGAACTTGAGGGGGCAGCAGCCGCAAGCGTCATTTCTTGCGGTGACTGAAATCACGTTCGGCTTCAACCTCCCAAAACACCGCGCTGAGCAAGGGTTGCCAAATCGGAATATTTAAATCCCATCCCTACGGAGGCTGCTCTGCCTGGCACGGCACCGCCGCGGCTCACAGGGCTTGGGGCTTGAAGACGGAAAAGCAAATGCCCGCGCACCCGCAGAAAACTCTCAGCTTTAAGTGATTTAGGAAATTACGGGAGCACAGGGTAACAGAGCACAGATTTTTCTTAATGGAGTAGAAAGGAAGATTCATTAAAGTAAGCTAATGAGGTTATTGAGAATTATGTCAGCTAAATTTATGTTAAAAATAAGATTATAGTAAATCGGGGCAAATTTTATTCCGTAGTTGTTTAACAAGCAATAAATTAAAACCTCTGGGATTTTTATTTAGGGCACTGGTAGATCGGAGGGGACAGCAGGAAGCCACGGCACGACCGGCAGCCTGACGCCTGTCTGCCGAGGGGCTGATGCCTTCTGCCGCGATGCCGCACGCATCACGCTGCCTGTTTTGCTCCCCAGCCGATGGCGCCCAGCTGACTGTGCTGATTTTATCTTCCGGGGAGCAGCAACCCACCTTTGGGCACAGCAGAAATATGTCAGCCCTCAAGAAACAAACCCGCCAGTGCCATCGTTTCACCAGATGAAAGGAGAGAGAATCTCTCCGGCTGATACAGGGAACCACGTCGTTATATTTCACATACGAGTTTCTTCGAGAGCGTTTTTTTTCCTGCCTTACATCCGAATGCAAATCCAGGCAGCCAAATTCTAGCAAAATATCAAGGGGCAAAAAAAAAAAAAAAAAAAAAAAATTTTCCCTGCGGTGCTGCAGGTTTCTGATGCGTGCGTGGTAATGTCTGTAATAAACACCAACAGAGCCAAACCACAAAAACCCCAGAGGTCTCTACTTGCTTTTCCACTTGATTCTGTCTTTTCCCCCACAGGTTTGCTATCAAAATATTTAGCAGATTCTCCTATGAGAGGATGCAAATGGAGAATATTCGGCTAACACTTGGGTTCACTCTAATCTCCAGCCTGATTCATCTGGCTTTGAGGATCGTATGGGAAAGTGGCGCTGAAGCACCGAGAAAAATAAAACAGAGATGCAACCTTACAAAGCGTCAAGGAAGCAGGTGGGGCTGAAACCAAGAGGGACAACAAAGAATAAAGAGATTTTTTTTCCTTTAATGTTCATATTTATATCAGAAAGCAAACAACTGTCTATTTATGCGTCGCTGCTGCTGCTCGGAGCTGCCAGACCCTAGTGACTGATGGAGAAACAGGGTGCCAGCGAGGTCTTTGGTTTTGGCTCGACAGTTTTGGGCAATTGCAGAATTTTGCTACTTTCCGAGCCTGAATTGCTGTCATCATCCCCTGGTGGCAAAGACTCCGCTAATTCTCATTAAATCAACCCGAGACTGCTTCAGCATGGCAACGAGCTACTCCAAAGCGCTTGCATCCTCTACGGGCCAGCAAAGCAACGAGCTTCCCAGCAGAGCACAGAGCTGCCATTAATGAATTAAGCGGATATTTGTCTAGGACTTTGGAGATAAAGTACCAGATAGGCTCGTTTCCATCACAGGAACACAATAGCTCATTTTGTTAAACAAAATAGAGTTTTGTACGGAGAAAGGAAAAAAAAAAAGCTGTGTAGCAAGCTGTGCGTGCCAAACGCATCCAGTGCTTTAAGATCAACGTCTCGGCAGATGAGCACCATCAGATACGCTGACAGGAGCATCAGTACAGATCCACGGGCAAACAGAGGACGGTAGCACGGCAAGAAGAGCCAAGGCCACGGCAAAACTTTCGTGGCTGGCATTTCGAGGTTGGGGTCACTCACCGTCGCAGTCGAAGAGCGCGAACACCACATCGCACACGTGGTCGGAGAGCTCCACCTTGGCCACCGTCCTGGCCACTTGCTGCATCGTCACTGCAACGGGAGGGAGGGCACGAGGTTAGCGAGATGCGATCTGCCAATCGCAGCGAACGCGGGCAGAGGAGCGAAAGACTCTTGTTCCTCCACGGAAAACTGCTTTTATGAAAACGTGTTGTGTTCAAAGACATTTGAAATAAGCTTCGTCCCTGGCCCGTTCAAGACATGCCTCAAACCCAGGCTCCTCAAAGCCTTCGCCTTCCTCCTGCAACACCACACAGGGTGCGGAGAGGCTGCTGGTGAGCACCGATGTGCCGACACCTCCGTGTTCAAAGATGAACATTAAAAACACTGAGATGAGATGTTTTTCCCCCCCACTTTGGTTACAAAATCAGAAGAAGTGCCAGCACCAGGTAGAAAACCCTCCTGACAGGCTTGATCCACGAGGCAGCTCCTTCAGACTGCGTTGCACAGATGATATTCCATGAACCAACTATTCCAACAGGCTGGGAATAATGGTTTTCCTGTTGAGCAACCCAGGGCCAATAATTGCAGAACCAACCCATCCACCCTCTCCCCACGACAGGCTCTGCAGCGAGCAGACAAGCTGAACCTTGCAATAAAATAAAAGAGTTGTAACAAATTATTTCACTTCCCCCTCCCCAGACTGGCAGCTGAGCTCATCAGCAAAGAAACAAGTGGTAGTTTTATTCACGCCTCTCGAAAAGAGCAATCCGCGGAGCTATGAATCTGGCAAGGTTATGCAGTAGATTTTGCTGCATAAAGGGGAAAAAAAAAAATCCCTCTCTGGGCTGGTTTAGCTGTTTCCCTACATGTATTTGTGTGCGTCTGGCTGCCCTCTGGTCTCCCTTTGACGGCTGCTACTTGAAGGAAGGAGGGGAGGTAAGAGCAGCTCAGTTGTCACCGTTTGTCAGGGCTGAAACACCCTGCTCCCTTCCAGATACTAGTAAAACGGAAGGGCTTTGCATGAACGTGAGCGTATTTTAAGTTAAATTGCTTCCCTACAAAGTCTGACCCGAGGAAACCCCGTTTGGAGAGACTTTGCACGGCGGCAGCGAGCCCACAGCGACTGGGATGAGCTCTCCTCTTCAGCAAGGCAAAAAGAGGGAAGTGGCACGACACAAAAATCAGACTAAAACAAAAGGCTCTGCTTTCATCCACAGCATCCTTCTGGGTTCGTAGACTCTGGTCCCTTTGCAGAGCTATTGGCCCTTCAGAAATGTTGACAAGTTATGTGTCAGAAAGGAAAAAATAAAAAATAAGCACCCAATCTATACCATAACTGGATTAATTAGAGACTGTATAAAGTGCTTCTAATAGGATTTTTTTTTTTTCCTTCATGAATGTTCCGATTATTGGTTCCTTCCAACGCATTTCTGCTCCCCTGAGTGAGGTCTGGGGTTTTAAGGGAGGAATCCACAGCCACCATTGGGGCCTTTTCCCCTGTAAAATCCCTCCCTTTTACTAAATAACACAGGAGAAAACTGAAATTAAACACAAGGTGGATTAAAATATATATAATCTCAACTAGGTACCCGCTGTTTCCTTGTAATTATTGAGTTAAAATCCTTTCCTACATGAAAGATGTAGCTCTGGTCTGCATTTATTACTCTGTATTTCAGTTCTAGGATACGGCCGCTGCTTCTGTGCGAGTCCTGCTCACAGCCGGAGCCTGCTTTGGGGAGGGCAGAGGCAACGTAATCATTAAAGAAAACTTGAATTAATTTTATTTCCCAAGCCTGACACCCAAACCTTGCCAAACGGGCTGTGGGAAGACCCCACGCCTCTCCCAGCCCACCCACGCCAACCAGGCTGCAGAACATACGGCGGCACAGCTCTCAAGAAAACCTGGATAGCAAGGGAAACAGGGAATTCACGTTTCAAGTGCGGGGACAGCCACCACGCCCATGCACCCCTTTCCTTTCAGCTCTCTTCCTCTGAACACGCACAAATCAGCCAGCAAGACGCAACACAATCGAATGAACAAACGGCAACGCAAGCGAGCGGGCGCATTAGATGGCAGCAGCCCTCCCAAAAACGGCTTTAATGGCCTATTTATAGGTCCTTTTTGATCAAACGCCGGAGCCGAGCGGTGGATGGCACAGTCCTTTTTACCAGGATAAACACCCTGCCTCTGGATTTTATATATGACTTTGTAAAAGGTGCCATTCTCCCCCCCAATTAGGCGATGCTCGTCCCTAAATACAGTCCTGGCTCCAGCCAGCTGCAAAACACACGCTATAACTCCTAACTGCCATGCGCGCTGCTCGGGGACGTCAGTGGTGTGCAAAGCTCAAGGAAAAAGAAGAGGTTTAGGTAAAAGAGTTTATCTAAACTTGTTTCTCAGCTTCTTTTTTCCCCAGAAAGTCCTTCTGCTGAGGCGGCACTTGAAAACACCTCAGCTTTGGCAGAGGTAAGCCATCTCTTGGCCAAGACCCAGATGTTCAGACAGCAAAAGCAAATCTCTGTTTCCTCAGACAGCAACACCAACTTTCATTTAACTCCTTTTACGTGTATATCTTCTTTAAAGGTGCTCAACCAAGCTTTGACACCATCCTCTCCTCCTGGTGCCTCGGGTACCCTACTGAAGAAGTTTTTTCCCCATATAAGGCTATAGCAAATAAAAAGTTAGAATGATTTCTTCAATTAAAAGTCATGTTTTCCTGCTGAAGTTTCACCTTCCTCCTTCCATCTCTAGAGTGTCCGCCTGATCCCTCCCTCTTCGACGTGTGCTCATTTATTTTTCACGGCCGCAGCCTTACCAGCTGTAATTTGTACTTACGGCCACCAGTTACTGCTTCCTCTCTTATTCATCCAACTGCATGGGTGTCACCTCCATCATGTTGTTCTTGCTCAATGCAAAAATTCTGCAGAAATCTTATTTCACAGGGGCTGCGTGACTGTGCTGTGCTCGGGAATGATTTTGTTGGTTTTTAAGGAGTCATAAAGGAAGGAGAAAGCATCTCTGCTTTCCACTTTGACGCACGTACACCAGACTACAAGGTATCTCGGTGAGGTAAATAAAATTGAAGTAAACCTCCCAGCGTCATTTTTTCACCATTTCACAAAAGGAAATAGGTGCTGGCTGGGGAAACATCTCCTAAAACAAAGCTTGTCCAGATTTGGGGGTTTGGGATGGCTGCATCTATCTCTACACGGGAAAGTATCCTGGATTTTATACCACCGAAAATGAGATCCACGTTTCTAGCTTGAAAATCTCCGTGGCTTTTAAAATTCCAAGTATTAGCGTCTCCCACTGGTTTCTTTAATGAGCCATCTGAGTTATTTCGTGCAAGTTTAGTGTCTGACATTTTTCTTTTTTACTCCAATTGCCAGAACTGCACCATGAGTAACACCTCACCAAGTGCTCACAAACAGGGCTTTTCTATGGGCAAGAGCCTAGCCAGATGGCAAGCTTCATTTTTTTTCCCTCCATCTTGAGATTAATCACACATTTGGCGAAAATAATGGGCAGCTGGGCTGCTGCCTTTCTGTCCCAGGCTGCAGAGGCAGGACACGTGTATTTTGGGCTCTCAGAAATCAGGCTACGTAGGGTCTCACGTTGATACGCACGTTTCATTTTAAGCATCCCATTTGGAAAGGTTGGATGCCATCATTGACAGCATAGCTAGCAAAAATCTATTTAACTTGTCTCAAATAATTTCCACGTTTACGTACCGAAATATCCATCCAGAAGAGAGATGTACAAACCTACGCAATCCTGTGACACAGCACATTTTTCTTTTTCTTCTCCTTCTCAAAATGCGAGGCTACAGCCCTGCAGCTGAGTAGAAACTGTTTTGACATCAAAGGGAGCATGACGGAAAGTCACGAAGATCATGCTTCTGGGGAAAAAGTGGAGCTACCAGACCAAAGGCAGAGCCGATCCACTGTTTATGTAATATTTGCAGTCATAAACAACAAAGGAGATTCCAGCACAGGAAGTGGTTTCGAAACTGAATGGTGTTCAGCGTCTTCTAGGGGCTGTTGATCTATGGAGAGCTTCTCCTCAGGGTTACCGAGATGATTTCTTGAAGCCTTCTGGCCAGGCATCCGCTGCTGTGTCGGAGCTTTGCCCAACAACTTGTTACATCGCTGCTCAGCAAACACCGCATGGTAATAATTGTGCTCCAGACCCCTCCTGCTTGAGGACACTGTGCCAAGTGCTTCCACTGTCCCTTCTCCATCAGGATGGACACACACACACACGTGTCATCGCACTGGTGCGAGGGCAGCAAAGGTGACAAGGCACAGCCCTGACCTGCCTCTGCAGGACACCCAATTTGGTCGCTCGACTCTTCTCCTTCTCACAAACTATCAAAAATATTCATCCAGGCTTTTTTACGCACCCACAGAGGCTGTGGCATCTCCATCCTCGGAGACATCCAAAACCTGACTGTAGGTGACCCTGTTGGACTGGAGGGTCTCTAGAGATCCCTGCCAACCTCCCCTACCCTGCAGAAGGCCTCACCACCCAACTACCAGTGTTAACTACGTGCCGTAACTCCAGAAGAGTGATCCGAGCTGTGCCTCTGTGGGGGACTGACTTCTTTCATCCAGCTCTCAGGGCAGATTAAAACAAGCTGCAATTCGACAACAAATACATCCTGCACTCAAAACTCACCTCTACCTCCTTCCAAATTCCCTGTCAAGTCTGCAGCTATTTCAAGCTCCATACTTCAAACAAAATGATCTTCCAAGCTGGCCGAGCGAGCAGCGGGCTCAGCCGTCTCCCCCTTGCCCATCTCTAGCGAAGTGCGTCTGTGCCTTGCCCTAAAACACAAAGGAGTTATACCGTGGCTCTCTGCCGGCGCCAGCAGAACGGCTGCTTGGAAAGTCGGGCCGGTGCCAAAAAAAAGTGCATTTCACACCCTTGCCTCGAAAGGGGAATAAGTGATGAATTCGGCTCCTGTCCTGCTGCCAGCTGTAAGCCCAGGCTGGGAAAGTTTTCTAAATAATGCTTATGATTTAAGAGAATGATGGCTATTATGTTTCTGGTAAACTGAAAGATGGGCTAACAAATCATCTGTGTGTTATTCTATGGGTCATTAAAATGTAGGTTTATGATTCTTTTTAGATGAAGAGGCTGCTTTAATTCAACACGCAGAACGGGTTGCCAAGCTATGGCTGTTTAGTGCGATCCCATCCATTTTTTTCCTCTTTAATTTTAAAAAGCACTCCTAAAATGATAATTACATTAGGTTAGCAGCAATTTATCTGACATACAAACTATCCTCTTCCCCCCCAATACGATGACTAATTTTTACATTTGTTGGTTTTTAATAAGCAACCTTGTAAGAGTTTGGCTTTTGGAAGAATACACCCCATTTATTTCTTACACGATTTGTGGGTGCAATATCCAGATTCCAAGCGCACGCGTATGGAAACAGGTAATACATAGGCAATTTAAGCTTGGGAGCATACATATCCCTGCTGCAAAACCCAGCAGCTTGCTTTGCACCTTCGTTAGGACCGCAGCAAAATGCTCTTTTCATACGCAGGAGCGTCTCTGGGTTGAGCAGCAGACGGACACGAAGGGTGATTCGTGTTAGCTACCAGACACAGGCGAAGAAGGGATTTGCTGGATAACTCTCCCTCCTCTCCTGTCTGTGCCTGGGAAAATCTCTCCTGACAGCTGGGACCCTGCGGGCAGGGATGGGGGTCCGGGGAGAGCCGAGCCCGCGAGCGGTTTGAAGCTGTGCCCTGCACACCACCGAGCCTGCCCAAGGTTTCTTACTCCCGGCAAAGGACTCCCAGCTCAACGGCTGCGGCTCCAGCAAAAGCTCATTAATCACACATAATTAAACAGCAATCACACTGATTTACCAACTGCACGCGGACCCAAATACTCCACAAATACATATTCCATGACTGGGCAATTGCTAATTTACTGTAGACACCGAGTAAATTGGATTTGCTGGGCTATTAGTTCCTCGTGGGACGCTGCAGAAAGGGCTCTGTGCAGCAGCAGCACATCCGATTTCATACATGGTGTTTCCTGCTCCTTCTTACTTTTAAATGGAAAAAAAAAACCCTATCAGGTTCTTTTAACTGCAAGTCTTAAGATAACAGTGATCCAAACCAAAGAGTACAGATGATTCCCCCCCCAAAAAAAAAATCAAAGATGAGGAGGGCTGTTGACACAGGCAAGAAGAGATCACACGTTTGACTTCCTTTGTAATTCCACTGCCCAAAAACCTATTAATGTCTTAATACTCCCACAACAGCAGCCATTGGAAGAATAGCTTACTTTTGAAACATTTAATTTTGCAGCTGCCTAAATGCATCAGCTTTAACTTTCTAGTAGACAAGAGCTTCCACTTAGCCTAAAAAACTTTTAATGAGTTTGCCATTGTTTTTTTTTTTTTTTATCCCCAGTTTGAGTGTTTAAAAAAACCCAACTCTTAAAAAAAAGATCTAGAAAAGAAAAGCATATGTGACAGAGCTGGACTTTTTTTTTTTTTAAAAATCAGTGTGTCAGATCTGAAAACATACCTGGTAAAGATTAGCTCAGAAAAGGAAACGCGATGAGATGAAGAAGGATATGGTGGCTTGGCCTAATCAATAAACCACACTATTACCAAGGTCCCCAGGAAACATCAGCTCTGAGGTTTATTCAGCCAGCTCCTCCAGCCATGCGCAGCCTCCGGACTGTGGGATATCTGAAGAAAGCCCACTCTGGACAGACTTTAATGCTCAGTTCAGGACCCCAGTGGCGTTCCAGTGCTCCCCCTTCCTTCCCTCACCATGAAATCACCGCTTCCTAATCTATTCAGGCTATACAGTTCAGCCTTTTTTCCCCTCTGTCTAAAACTTGCGGAAGTATAAAACCTGAAATCCCTCTTTATCTGTGGACATAGCAAGTTAAAACCTCTCGTTACAGGGAGGAACTGCGATTTCAGTATATTTTTAACCTGTCAGCCTGGGCTTGTTCCACATCTTCCCAATTCCAAAGACAGCATGAGTCACGCTCCCTCAGGCTTTCAGCGCCTGTCCATCTCGCCAGTTTTAATACCTTTATCAAGCGAAGCTCCAGCCATGTGGTAGAAGCTCAAAGCTGTGTCCACATCATTTATGTTCTTCAGAAAAGTGAAGAAGCTCTCCACCTCCTCAAACGTCAGCCCCTAGGACAGAGAAAAGACTGTCTTATGGTGATGGGAAAAGGAGATGGTGACACCACCCGGGTTACGAACAACAAAGTCATTCATCAGCACAAAGCTGTAGCCAGAGGAGAATTCGTCCGCACACTCCAAACACTTCTACCTTGGCACCTGAGCATTTATAAAAATTTATTTATTTTTAGGCCTGCAAACTCGCAAATGCAATAAAGAAATAGTTTACGCGCTGCACAATCTCTCCCAACGGATTCAGGGATCCCTGGGGGGATCTGTGTCTTACCCAGTGTCACAGAGGGTGACGCTGCTAACCACAGCACGTATAGACGTGTCCCAGTTAGCTTTGCTGCCGGTGGCAGGACGGCTGCGGAGCTGGATCTCCGTCTGCTCTACTTACCGGCGCAGCGTCTACAGCCACGCACCTGATAGCCACGGGAAGGCATCCTGCAATCCCCCTGCGCCAGCACCGCTGCATCCCAGCAGCGCCGACGAGCGGGCAGGGGTAAGTGACACGCTCCCCTCCGCGCCGATCCGACCGGTGAGCGTGCCAGGAGAGCCGCTGCCGACGAACACGGCTCCGGGACCCCCACCCAGTTATGCTATGCAACACCTGATTTCATCGACCTGTTTAGCACCAGCACGACTGCATCAGTGCTGGGCCAAGAGCTGCAGCCTCCAAACGCCCCCACCACAGCCACGGCCCCGAGCCTACGGAGGTAAAAGCATCACTGCAGTCATAACCACTCAGCCTTCCTCCCTGGAAGAGATAAATCAGCTTGTCAAGAGACATTCAGGTTCAGGCTCCTCCTATCCTGTCTAGCACGACAGACTGATATACCGTGGCACTAAAAATCCCAACTGCATAACACGGCACGGTTTCACGGTCTGGATGGAAGAGCACACATTCAGCTTGTACTGTCAAATATAAATTTATATGATCCATTGTAACCCTGCTCAGCCACTTCCTAACAACTACTCATTAGGAAACAAGCTACCTATCTTTTTTTTTTTTTAAAAAGAAAAAGCACTTTTTTCTTTTTTTTTTTTTTTTTCAATCTTTCAATCTAGAGTTGGAAGCAGAAGAGTTACAGAAAATTTGTAAGTTACTGAGAAGTATTTCAGCTTGTTCCTATCTTCACTGTAACTGAGTACGTGGCAACGCACCGCTGCTGCACCGTTGCACAGCGTGCACACTGACAAATGCAACAGCAAGCTTTGTCAGCCCTGGATTCATGGATCCGGACCAAAAAGGATGAGGTAGCAAAACACACACAGAGATAATGGATCTGACAAAAGTCCCCAATACAGGGATCTTTCTTTAAACATGTATCTGCTCCACTTCCCAAGTCATATGCTAAAAGATGCATGGCAGAATTAAATAAAATACTGTCCTAGCAAAAAAAAAAATTAAAATAAATTAGGTACTTCTGCAGGAAGTACTGCAAAGATTCCTCTGGTTTATACAACAGATCTAGAGGAGAAAAGATCTATCTGCTCTGGGACATCTGACATTTGCAGTAGCGGTCACAAGGCATCCCAGCAGCTATTCTAAGCAGAGATCCCTAAACTTTGTATTTTCCACCATGAAATGGCAGATGTCAAGGCCAAACAGCATTGATGTCCTTATTTAGTACCAACACCGCAGTTGCTATTGCTTCTGTGGGTAACAGGGAAGGTTTACATGCTTATATGGTGTAAACTCGTGGTCCTTTCACTGGCTGAAAAAGCATAAGCAATCATAGCGGTACCCTACAAATCTGTGCTTTCACGTTGGTAGATACACTGAACGTCTGTAGCAAAAGTGCCATCGGTATTACGAAATTTAATATTTTAATGATGAATCCTGTAGTTGAGGCTGGCATCAGCATTGGCTCCTTTCCAGCTACAAAAATAAAATAAAACCAGAGACTGGAACAGCCTCAGGATTGCACCGACAAGTTGACAGATGAATGATCGCCTTCATCAGGCAGAAGGCTGAGTGTGGAAATTTATCTATTCCCCGTCGATGTGTTTGTCAGCGCTGCCCGGTTCTTCAAAAGTTATTCACGGCTTCACTGAAAGACTAATAGACCTTTCCATTTTATAATAAAGGCTTGTGTTGATTTGGAATCACAAGGAACTGCATATCTGGAGAGCACTAGGGCAGCAATTATGGGATCTGGACGATTGCTTCTTTCAAGGCATTTGTAGATCTAGCTGTTGATTCATAAGCCTGACTCCTTTAATCTTTTAAGTAATACTAGTGATACATAAGCAGACAGACTCCAGAAACACCTATCTGCTTGCAACATGCATCTTACAACAGCTCAAACACCTTCTGCACAAGCTAGGGCTTTTCACCTGGGAACCCGGGATTTAGCCGGGGAGAATCCCGCCTCGCTCCCACCCTCTGCCATCTCAACAGAAAAGCATGTGTAGAAGATGACCTGAATCGCTAATTTTTGAAAAGTCAGCTTGGTTTTCTAGCTATTAGGGAGACATAAACCAAATACCTTGCTTGTAAATACTACCGACGAGTCAAGTCCATTTTTACTAGGAGAAAAGCAGCTCTGTAAGTGAAACCCGAGGGGGAGGATCGTAAGTAATTTTAAACAAAGAGCGTGGCAGCTCTTTTTTCCTTAAGAAAAATAAAAATGAGCGCAGATTATGAATTAATACAAGAAAACATGCTGTCCCCAAAAGCAGGAACATAGAATAAGTATTGGAAAAACGCTAAAAGTTAGATTAAAACCCGAGCTTTAACATTTTGGAGGCTGCCAGCGTTGCCTCACACAGAAAAGATAATTGCATCAGACAATAATGATGATGATTGGCAGATTTCATTAAAAAAGCACTCACAAGGTAAATTGTATTTCCAAGGCAAGTTTGCCAGGTGGGTTTGGTACAACTACTGCCATCCCGTCCCAGCATCATACTATTAAAATAATTTTACTCCCATTTTCTTTGGAAAGCAAGTCAAAGCCCTTACTAGTTTTGGTGTAGAGGGGAGTTACAACAGGTCAGTAAACTGTGCACATCATGATACTAGGTTGCTATAAAAGTAGGCTAGTGAAGTCTGAAAAAAAAAAAAAGGGATTTGGAGAAAAATTCCTTCTGCAAAACACGTTTGCATTGTAAAACCGCTCTGACCAACAAGGTGTTCAGCGACTGGAAAGTATCGCAGGATAAATAAAGCAGCTGGGTGGCTTTAATGTCTCTGCGAGGTCTGGGAACCGAAAGGAGAGCAGCTGATAGCACTGGCTCCGCTCCCTTTTTACACAACGGGAGTAAAGCAGAGCCCGACCGAAGCAGCTGCTTGCTCTGCACATGTCTGGGTTACAAACACAGAGGAAGAAGCAACGCCGGTGTCGAGCCTCTGCGGTTTCAAGCGGGAGAACGCTCTCTGGCTTAATACTCCGTTCATTTACAAGACGACTTTGCAAGCGCAGCCCTGAGTAAGTTATCCAGAAAGCTCGAAAGGCAGTTAACGCAATTCTGGTCACGGCAGACCTATTGCTAAAGAGACGGGGAAAGTTAAGCTACATAAAACCAGGGTGATGCAATACAAGTACGTAAGTGTATTTAGATACAAAGTGCTGCACGCAAATCTGCAAAGGATATGGTCTTCTAAAATACCCCAGGGGAAAAAAACAAAACCAAAACCCCACAAACTTTCAAGAAAAGGTTCTCTTGCATGAAAGACAACGCAAAGTTAGGCATGAGGCTGGATTCTGTGTGAGCTAAAACCTGCTGAAGTGGAGGATTTCAGTGCCTGATTTCTCTAGCTCTGCGCAAGCATTGACTTTGAGCTGCCCTGCCTGCTAAAAAGGCTTATCTGCCTCCAGTGCAAAGCAGCTGGAGCTTCTCACATCCTTCACGTCTCCCTAAACCATTAAGTACCTTGTACTTGTTAACAGAGAGGCCATCTCATCTTAGAATTTTGGGTGTTTCATTCCCCCTAGTCTAAGGAATCATGTGTTTTCCACCAATTCTGTTTCTTGCAAATAATCATTTTTTGTGCTATCCCCCAATTTCTCTCCTTGAAAGTCCTTGGAATAAAGAAAAAGACTTGCTCTGAATCCGGTTATCTGCAAATCAAAACACAATCTGGCCGATTTGGAGACGAGGAATAAGGTAAAAGCAAAAAGTTCTTCCTCTGCCACAGATGCCAGGGTCTTGGCTTACGCACGGAAGGAAGGAAACATCTGCTGTAAGAAATCTTCCAAAATAGGTTCCCTTTGCCTAATTTTTTTCATACACCCAGCTACCATTCAATAATATATATATATAAAACCCCAAATCACAGCAAAAGAATTGGCAGTTTAGGAATGTACAACAGAGCTGGTATTTTCTGTTAGATACACATCACAGTTAAGCATTTTTTTCCACAAAAAATCAAATAATAGCTATTAAAACTCAAGAGGAGCAGAGGTATTGGAAAAGCCAAATCTGCAGTGTCTCGCTCAAAGATCAAATAAACGGACACAAAACTGCAACCCTGGAAATATCAATGGTCTTATTTAAGCTGGCAACAAAGAGCTTGAGAAGCGAGATTTCCAAATATTAACAAGCAACGCGTCTCAGCTCTGATGACACATTGACACCATCTATTGTTAACAGCCTATTAAATATTGAGCCTATTTTCCTACATAACATGAGGGAATCTGCAAAAAACCACGCTTTTTCTGACACTCCAAGATCATGAGAGGCTGCAAATACCATGGTTCCTCTGGCAGCAACGCAACTCCGAGCACTTATAAACTTTTTTGACATTATTTGCAGTTAATAGAGACCTATTAGTCTACGTGCCCCGCTGCTTCAGTACACCTAAATTCTGCTCCAGAACCACCAAAAGAGGGAGAATATTGCGGGGGGAAAAGCGTAACTGGAGTGGTTTCATATTAACTGAGGATTCCTGCCCATCACAGGAATCCAGTTAAGGCACCAAAAAGGGACAAAACCAGACTGGACCCTGGCCAACGCTTGTGTTTTATAATACACTTTGCATCTAAACCGGTTAAGAAATAAACACCAGTTCTGATGTTTGGGGAAAGCGGCTCTAAAACAGTCAGACCAACCCAACGCACAGGCAAAAGCTTTCCATCCATTCTCATTTTGGCAAATTGCTTGTTTATAACCTAGTTAATAAAAGAACAATCCGTCTTTATAGAAGCAGACGTGAAATTCTAATACTGAAATAATTTGGCGGCCCATACTTGCCTTACCTGATAAAGCACGTCCTTTCAGTACGGATGTCTTATTTCAAGGTCTCTCACTAAATTAATGAATGTGTAGGATCTGCAACCTTATTCCTCTCTAAATCACCAGTAATTAAAATAATTTTTCACATAAGTTCATAACTAAATAATAAACTGTCCAGTCCCAGCAGCTAATTAATTCAAGGTCGAGTCAGTAACTAGAAAAACGTCTTCAATATTTATTCTGGCTCCAGATCCAGCGTGCTGTTCAGCAAACAGAAGTTTTTTTTGTTTTAATTGCAGCATCCATTTTAATAGGGACAAAACCTACACCCCAATCCGGGAACTGACCGCTGCACTACCACCTCTTCCATCCCCTTGCTGCTGGCAAAGTATTTATCACCTGCAAAGTCAGCGTATCTCCCCACGCTGCTTAACAAGGTGCAGGTGCTTTTCTCGAGAAGATGGATATTACTCATTTCTCAGCACGGTGCGGGATAGCTGCCCCCACCGCAATTTCCTGAATTTGCTGTGAATGCCACTGACCTCTCCGTCTTGGAAGTGCTTCTTGAGCTGCTTGAGCATGACCGTGAGCTTTTTGGATTGCACCCCGCTGTAGGCCAGCAACATGCTGCCGAACTGCCGCTCCGTGATCCGCCCCTCCACCGGGTCGTGTCGCTCAAACTAGAAGGGAAAAGAAATAAGAAAAAGGGAGATGAAAACTCTGTCCAGGGGAAGAGCGTAAAAAGACACCGTAATAAAAATGAACATTGCAGGAAACACTGCTGAAGGAGAAATCCTAACGCATTTGAATATTTGCTTCCCCCCAGACTGTCTCCATCGATAAGTCAACATATTCCCCACATGCTGAGGATAAATTCTGGAAGAAGTCTTGGTATCTCACCCTCCTAGTTTTATCTCACGGGGGAATAGCATTTGTAGAGCTGAACTCAAGTCAGGAAAAGGCAGGATGATTATTTTAACTCGAAACCGAGCTAGAACAAATACTAAGGTGTTCTTCACAGGCACTTCCAGCTTGGGCATCTGAATAAGCATCCAAAAAATTTGACTGCTGCAGTGACATTTGCTGATTGATCAAAAATTCGTGCGGGACTGAGCTAACACGCGCGTGCTTCAAAGGAAGTATATGTAGGAGGGAGTCCATGATTGCTATAAAGGGGGCTGGTGGTTAATAAACCAGGAAAGAAAAATCTTGCAGGAACTGAGCCTCATTGTAGCTCTTCTTTGCTCCAAGCCCTGTAGAGGTAGATTCAGGATGGGAAGGTTCATGGAGGTCTCCAGACCTCACCTTCCCCTGTCCCAGAAAGTACTCCTTGTCCTAAGCCCCTTGCAGACCCTTAGGAACACTGCTGTGAGGCCCTTGCAGAACTTCCCACAAGCCTTTCAGCAGAGAAAGGTCTTCTCCATTAATCCATCTCTCCAGCACTAGTTAATGTTCTTCTGGCTTTCGCTGCAGGGCAGAAGGGAAGAGCAATTCTCCTGACTTAGGAGGTGCTGGGTTTGAGCACCACATCTCTGCTAGACCAATAAAGCAGATTTCATTTTTTCCTTTTTTCCCCCCACCTCTTTGTGGCTCCAGAAACATCAACGTCAGACTTCAACGGACTTTGTTTCCACAGATCTCAGCATTCAGGATCCTTTATGTGATTTCCTTCAAACTTATCAGAAAACATATGACCTACGCTGCAGCTGATCACAAGCCAGAAGATGACATTTAACAACAAAATTAATTTTTAAACTCCTAGGGAACAACTCCGTACCACTGTCTTGACATTATATTGCTCGGCGAATTAACCATTTCTGCCTCAAATGCTCTTCTGCGCTGAATTACGCAGCTAACATAAAAGGCACCCAACCAAGATCAAGGTGGAGAGATGAAAGCTGGCAGATCCACCAGCCTTACTTTCAATCCCTTTGTAGGCAGAGCTCAAGACAAAGCAAGCTATATATGCTTTTAACATACAGTGCTCTTTAGCTACGCTATGTAGCAACTAGGCTGCTTGCAAGCGAGCTATTACAATTTCCATGCTAATATCAAGTTGAGGGTAAATATTTTTTAGTTATTAGCACAGTTTGGAGGAAAAATATGTGTGTGTTAAAAAGCAGAGGTAAGTCCTTTCTGCCGTGTTTGAAGTATGAGACAAAGTTTTACGATACCCAAGAGACAAAAATTCAGAGTCAGTACTGTTTCAAAAGCAGCACCAATGCTATTTTCTAGTATATATACTACTATAATATTCCTAATTTCAGCTCCAAAGGCACAAACTAGGATTTTTCTACCAAATGCCTTCAAATATCTCAAGTTTTAGCCAAGCATGAGATAGCACCTTTCATTAAAGGATAAGAAACGGGTTCAAATATCTCAAATCAACCTCGTAAGCAGTGAACATGCTTAGAAAAGTCTCAAGTCATCAGTAATAACCAGGGGGCTTTTAGATGCTAAACTAAGTAATTTTATTTGGTGGCACCTATTATTAAGCATTTATAGCTAGAGAATAAGCAACAGGAAAAAAATGCTTATTCCTCCTGTGATTCAGCTTCTGGTCCTCAGGGTTTTAGGGATTTCCTTGGTGGGAAGCTGCAGCTGGACTGATACATCTAAATAGCCACACAACAAATTTTTCCCCCTAAAAGGTTCTCTGATGCCACTTGGCACCCACTAATCCTTTTACATTATGAAAACGAAGCATACTGGCCCAAAAGTTTCTCGGCAGGTACTTTCAACCACCACTCACGCAAGGAAAGGATGGATAGAGGTGATGCAAAACATGCAAACTTTGGGGTTGGGTGATCTGGTCTAGACCAGGTGCCAGGGATTCTTCTGTAGTAGGAGGAAAATAAAAATTACCAAGTGCTATTGCACTGGCTGTCAAAGACACAAGCCAAGGCAGGGAGGGAAAGCCAGTCTGGAGGCAAACCTTTCTACAGCATCTGTTAAAAATAACTCCAATATTCAAGCACAAGGATCTCACCAGCTCTGAGCAGCGGTATCGAAACGTGGAGCACAATTAAGATGCTGATGCTTGCGGTATTTTTGGCGTCTCGCAAAAATTTATTGAAGATGAAGTAGAGTGCCCATCCTACTGCCATTACCCCAGTCTCAATCACAGCAGTAGCAAGAGCCTCACCTGCGGCAGACGCACTGCGTGAGACAAAAGAGCTTCTTTATACAAATCTCTTCAAAGCACAAAATCGTCCTGAGACCCTGTGAATAAACCAACTCATTCCCCCCTCCCTGCGGGCTCCAAAACTGGTTCTGACTTAATTTCTGCAGGTGGTTATCAGGTGCAGTGATAAATCCAACCACCATACAAATACTATTCACAAGAAATAAAAAAAAAAAAAAGCCTGGAATTAGCATTTCTTATTCTGGGTTTATCTCACAGCAGTGTTCATTGCAAAGGCCAACCTAGAAAGGGTCTGGCAAGCGAGAGCTGGTCAACAACCAGTTTCCAAATTCAAATATAATCACCACTGAACTGAGGAAAAAGCAATAAATTCACGGTGATGGGTAAAGAAAGTTCAAAACTTGCCTCCAAGCTAATGTCAGATACATTGAAATTAATTACAGAAGGGATGAGTGGGGAATGTCATGTAAAGATGATGCAGAAACATTTTGGTGAGAGAATTCTGCCTTTTTTTTCTGATATGTTAGCGATCGTATTTATTCATAAAGAAACTCGGCTTAAAATTATTTGTGAGTGCAAAACCCTTGATTTCAGCTTTAAAAACAAACAAAAAAACCCCCCACCCAAAACCAAAACAAAAAACCAGCTAGCACTGACACCCCCTTTCCCAACTCTCCGTCTGGGAGCTCTGCACCACTTCTGTGCTCTCCTGCCTTCTTAAATGTCTTCTGGCCAACCAAACACAGCTCGCCCATCGTCTCCACTTGAAAATGAAGGAGGGTGCAAAGCCTACAGTATTTTTTTTCTTTCAGTACTCAAAACACAGTCTACAAACAGTGTTAAGTGTTAAAATCCACTAGATATTTGCAAAGGCAGGAAAGATAGCATCCTTTCCCAAGTAACCACAATCCTTTGCCATCGCGCATGTGATGTTACTGTACAGGTTATTTTTCCAGTCACTCAGGGGGAAAAAAACCAACCACCCAAATCCCACAATTAGATTTATAACAAGCAGACAAGTCCTCTGCAGCCTTTTTTCCTTTCATATATCTTAAAGAAAGGAAAAGCACAGCCAAGGCAATCGCTCAGCTGGCATCACGGGGTACCAGCTGGCAGGGAGCAGCTCCCATGCGTGATAGCCACCATCAGGGAAACTGGGGAGGGAATGGGGGGGAGGGTCCTACCACCCTCTGAACTGCAGTCCCAAAAACCTACGCACGCACCACAGATAGCCAGTGAGTCCAACGCCTCCAGAGCAGCTTCCACCCACAGCCACTTGGTGCCAGCAGTGGATTCTGCATCTGCACACCGGCAAGGATACAGTAAATAATGAAATATAACTCGTTCTGGTGTTCTTCCCGCAAGCCAGGATGCCCAAGATGCTGAAGAAATTAGCCTAAAATATAACAGGCAGTATTTTGAAATTCCTTAAAAGCCAACATGACATGCAAGGAAATCAAAGGTGTTCATGGGAGGGTAAGAAGGCAGGAGGAATGGGGCACTGCACGTCACTCTCCCACTGCCAACCTGACCCAGCTTCGCTAGCCCAGTCCCAGCAGCCAGTCCACACACCACATTAGGATACCTTCCACAATCATTTAAACGACAACACGTATTTAAGATTATGGGTAAAGTACTCCCACCACCTCAGAAAACCCTCCATCAGACAGGATGAACATCTTTCTGTTCCTCTATAAGCTGAAATGTGGGTAAGCTTCCTTCTAGCTTAACCTTCTGTCTGAATAAATAACCCTACTCCCCTTTCTTCGATGCATGGAGGAAAGGCTTCATCACAAGAGGAGAGCAGAAGGCAAATAAACACACATTTTTGTCTGCTTCTGCATCCCCTCAACTGCCTAACTTTCTAGAAAGGCAATACAAGGATCCACCATAATACGACAAGACACATAATCCCTCTGCTTCCAGACTTCCCTATTTTTTTCCCCACTAACTCAGTCCAGCTTCTCCTGCAGGAAATCAAATGCCAGCTTCTGAGAAGCATCCAGCCTGAGCCAGAGACACCACCACAAGAAACATCTTTATTCAAAAAACAAAAAAACCCCCCAAAACCCAAAAACCAGAACCTGCTGGAACTTCTTGAACACAGACATTGGTTTCCTTTCACCTCTCCTGCCGCCACCAGCTGCAAGGCTCATTGCTGGGAAATGAAGCAGCTCTGATGGCTAAGGAGCCATCTGGCACAGGCAGGAGGACCTCCTCTGGGTCCTCCTTAACCATGGAGATTGACCATCCACCTCACAAACGCAGACTTTTCCAATCTGAGAAACAACAGGGAAACCAGGAAGTGCCATTTAAACTGAAATTTTAGGGTACAAAGAGCATTGTGTCTCTACGAGCACAGACCTGCAGCCCCAACGTGCCATATGTTGCGGGCTAAGGACTGAACTGTCCATTCCAAGGGAAAAAGGGGTCAAGCTTGGGTACCAGACACTCCTCAGGGGAAGACTTCTCGTTCCAGCTGACTCTCCTCCCTCCTCATTAAATTTGTCATAACCAATAGCATCGATATGGGAAACTTCTACCTAAAACCCCAGTGCTTAAACCCTGTCTAATCAGAGATTGCAAGTATAAAAAAAACCAAACCTGCTTAAAAACCAGGGAGCAGTGTGCTGTCACTGCTGCCACCAGACTGAACTGTGCCCAAGAGAGCAACACCAGCTCTGCCATTGCCTGGGAAGGGATGTTGGAGCACCAAAAACCTCACAGAGGGCTTAGCATCACCGCACAGCCACAAAGGGATGTAAAAACCTCACACTTGAGAAGTGGGATTTCTTCTCCTTCCTAACCTGGCACCACATTCTTGGTCTGTACACTGAACGGTGGCTTATTTTGTTTTGCTCGCTTTGTTTGCTGAAAAAGACGGTTAAAATAACCATCACGCTCTTCCTGCGGCTGCACTCGGCATAAGTTCAACCGGCATTTAAGATCAACCAAAACCAGCAAGAGCTTCAAAGCCCATCGACACGAGAGGGGAAACACCCAGCACGATGAAAAAATCCGACGTGCGACGGAGTGGATCGCTGTCCGTCGCCCGCCTTCGGCTTTCATAATCGAAAACGTCCGGGCCCTGCTCCCAGGCAAAACCTGCCAGCCCCGAATGGTGTTTGTTTGCTGAAACCTCTACCACGGCCCCATTCACAGCCCTAATAACCATGTGGATGTAGGGAACTTTAGTGATACAAAAACTCCGACGTGCGACAGAGCGGATCGCTGTTCTTCGCCCGCCTTTGGCTTTCAAAATCGAAAACGTCCGGGCCCTGCGCCCAGGCGAAACTTCCCAGCCACGAATGGTGTTTCTTTCCTGAAACCTCTACCATGGCCCCATTCACAGCCCTACTAACCCTGGAGCTGCAGCCTCCTTTGGGCATCCAAAAACTCCGACATGCGTCTTAGCAGCTCTCTAGCCATTTTCGAGATTCAAGCCTCAAAACTGCAAACGTCCGGGCCCTGCTCCCAGGCGAAAGGTCCCAGCCCCGAACGGTGTTTGTTTGCTGAAACCTCTACCATGGCCCCATTCACAGCCCTAATAACCATCGGACTTCTAAAGCAACGCCAAAAGAAAAAGCAGCGACACCTCCCATGCTGTTTGCCGATTACCTTTGGGGTGCAACCCTTCCAGCAGCCCCGGGATGGGGAAAATCAGCTCAATCTGTGCTTTGGGACTTGAATCTATATTGCTGGGACTTATCTCGCAACTGGAATACCAACAGCTAAGCTACACAGAGGAAGGGATAATCTGTGCTGCTTTTTCTGCCATTATGCCCATAGTTATCAGTGCACGGTCTCATCTGAGAGCTCCTGCGTGGACTCGCTAGCCTATAAACAGCAGGAAAGACTATGAAATGTGGTCACATCCCAGTTTTAGAAGGGATGTTAAACAAATACCACGAGGCATAGTACTCCAGCTGTGCAAGAATCAGCGTCTTCAACTTACTAGGGTTTTATTTTTCAGAAATACTCCTAAACCCACCTTCTGTAAGTTTGATGTAGATATTCTTGAACTTCAAAAACTAGCTGCATCCAGGCACCCCGGCAGTATAATTCCTATCCTCTTTAAACACTTATACTAGCAAAATACCTAGCTATATTTTAACAGGCTCTTAAATTTCTAGGAAGGCTTCTCCTAAAAAAACAAACTATACGTTCCCTAAAATCTCAAAGCAAGCATCTAAAATAAATGTGCGTGCGCCACTTTTTATTTCCAATTGAGATAGCAAAAAAAAAATTCTACAAGGACTTTTGGATGGAGAGAAAAGTGTTGAGGGATGATTTTTGAGCTTATTTATGCTGGCTAAACACATACCAATAGCAGAAATATTGCTAATACTAATTTTGTCAGGTTTAGGGGTATTTGAAAAAGGTGACCTGTTCTGAGAGCCACAGTGAGCGTAATAAGGAATCAAAAGGGTCTAGGAAATAATGATTTGTAGGGTAATATTCAGATTCACAATATACGACCCTTTAAGGTGGTATTTGCTCAAAGCTTTATTTGACAGGCTGTAATACATTATTTATCGGCAAACTACTGCAGCACTGGCTCTGTTTACTGTTCGGGAGAAGCAGGCTGCCAGGATCTCTTGTCAAGTTGCATATACAACTATGACAGAGGAAGACAAAAACAGGGAAAACACTGTACATCTTCCTAAACCCTGGCAACCTCCTCCATCCAAAAAAATTTAATATATTTGGGAGTAAGCTGTAGTGCTTGCACAGGCACCAAGTTATTGCCAAAAAACAACAAAAAAAAAGAAAGAGGCAAAAGTTTCTAAAGACAACTTAGATCAAAGGTTTCAAAATAATGTATTTTTTGTCAATTATGCTGAAAGGTTCCAGTGCACATGGATCTAAACCACTGGGTTTTGCAAGGTGAAACCCAGACTGCTCCAGATACAGACTGGCAACCTGCTAAGAGCCACTGGATGGGACCAACAAATCCCAATTACATTATTTGGTAAAAACCAGTCGAAGAAACAGCTCTAAAGATTATCAGGGCTACCAACAGCAGGAGAAATGCAAACAGGAAGGATGCGGAGGAGGAAGCGCCAAACCCAGCCCGAACCATCATGCACAGGCTGTTCTGGGCATCACCCTGCAATGCTGGGCAGCGCAAAGTCAGTCCAGAGCTTCATAACTCGTACAGAGAAGCAAAGCACGACCACCACGACCCACCTCCCATGCCTGGAGGAGGCTGAGAGGCTCCCTGCCTGCAGCGCTGCAGCAGCTCCTGCCCCGACGTGCTGCAACGCCGGCTGCGCCGAGCTGGCATGCTGCCTGCTGCTGCCAGAGGTCCCAGCTCCACTGGGGACAGGAGACAGCACCGCGAAGTCCTCAGGTTTGGAAACCACTTCTGAGCCTCATAAAACTAGCCAGACCACCTGAATTATTTAATTGCCCATGAACTCCCTCACCTACTTGAGTCCCTGAACTCAAGTATGGGTTGTACAGCTGGATTAGGTCAGGAAAAACGTTCCCAATGCTCCCAGCGGCAGCTTGCTTCTCTTTTTTATCTTAAAAAAAACACATGAAAGAAAAGGGAGCTATTTTCACATGAGAAAAATCCAATCTTCCGAACGCTTTCCCCATTTCACACTTTCCTTCTGCTCTCCGAGAGCAGCTTAAGTGAATATATAGCAGCCAGGTTAAAAATGTACATCTCTCAGCAGCACAGCAATCCCAGCAGACCAGGTGTTTGATAGATGCTTTTGAGGTTTCATTGACCTTGGCTTGCCACTGCTGCCTGCAAGGGTAAAAAAATTAATTCCAATCACCAGCAACTTGTTACACTTTAATGAGCAATTAAAAAAGGTTATGTAAAGATGGCTGCACCTGAAATTCATCCTCATGAATCAAAATAACTTCTTGCCAGCTCTGAAAAGATCTGCATTTTGAAATTTCATGCAGCAGAGCAATGAAAGGAAAGAAATGTAGAGGAGAGGAATCAGTAATACTAAGGGGAAAGGACACATCTGATAAATTAAAGCGAAGCACTCGCCTGACTGCTGGGATGGAGAGGGGGAAAGAGATGAGCAGCCACCTCCCACTGCTGCTCTCCAGATCTGGCTCCATTCCTGCCATTCCTGCCCTTGACAACACTCCTGGTACCCCAGCGCAAGGAACGGCGCAGCTTTTCCATCCTACACGCTCACTGAATGAGAAAAGAGCAAAGTTCAGAAGCGGTACAAGTTCCCAGTACCCCTGCAGAGATACCCACGGGATGGTGGAGCTGCAAGTATTGGAACCAAACTGTTACTCTGAAAAACACAAATAAAAATCTCCATGGAACTGATATACACAATTTTATTAAGAAATATAGCTCTCTTACTGCCTGTTAGAGTTTACGCTGTTTCTGCTTGACCTTGGCACTCAATTTGCCAAGAAAAATAAGTTTGCAGCAGTTTGATTCAGCCTCACAGGGAAAAGGGACTGCCTGCATCCTGCTCCCACATCCTTAATGCACCAACAGAAGCAAAGTCGGGAGCTGAAGCACAGACAGCCACAGAACAGCTCTGTCTTTGGAGCTTGAAAGGGGAAAAAAGAGCAAAAGAACTAATGCATTTGTTCACACAGCAGAAGGATAAGGTAGAAGTCTGACGCCTGCTACAAGAACTGCTCATAGGAAACTTCCCAACCAGCGATTTTAGCACGCTGTTATCACGCAGGACTTGATTTGTATTTATTTTCGGTCATGCTTAAGAAGCTGGCTGACATTCTCACCCAAGGAAGCACAAGCAGCCCGTTGGGCAATACAAGTTTCATTTTTTCTGTGATTAATAAAACATATTGCCCACGCTCCTGCAGGCACTGTACTCAAGGGTCCACGGGAAGATGGAAAACATGCAGCCCTAAACAACTGCTTTGATTTTTGTCAGCCAACGGGGACATCGCAAACACCTCAGCAATAAAACAAAGCCGCAGAAGCTTCCGAGACGGTTCCTGCCTTTCCCACCTCTCTAACAGCACAAAACTCAGCACGAAATCCTGCGCGTGTGCTGAGCTTGCCGGGAACGAGCTAGCGTTGGTCCGAAGCATGGATTTACACGCCCAGGTACATCACCCACCTAACCCACTGCCAACACCTTCACCCAGACGTTCCCAGCCTCTGGCCCATCAACTTTTGAGCTTTACCTGGCTCTTGGTTACCTGAATTGCGCGCATGCGAACAAAAGCATCTGCGCTAACGAGCTTATCCCTTCTACTTTATGGACTCGTAGAGTATGGACAAACCTCCGCACGCACACTCTCGTGGCAGTGTAATTAATCAAAATACCACTCTTGGGATTCTATTTGCAGGGGTCCTACAAAAGGCTCTGCTGCCTGCATGAGCATAGGGCTCAGCATGCTGCACTGCGGGAGCTCGGGAGTGGATTTACACACACTTCATAAGCCAAAGCAGCCTGTTGTTACAGAGCAAAACCCTCTACTGCTACTAACGATGCAATAAATAGAAATTCCAATAAAATCCTCAAACGGCTTCCCCTGCAGAGCTGCTGCATCAGCCACACTTAAGTCACCCGGTTCAAATATGAGCAAAGCAGCAACATATGCCATAGTGGGTATTTTCTCACCAGGCACCGTGATGGTTGCCTTAATCAGTCCATGAAGCACCCATCCCAAACGAGGAGATGGGAAAGCTGCTCCTGTGCACTCCAGCGACATCCCAGCAATGCTCACAAGCAGCTGCAGCACCTCAACGCATGTGTATTGTCACAGCCATGCCAGGGAAGCTGGCATGCTTCTGGACCGCTGACTATTTTGATCTGCTGACGACAGGACGTTCTCGGCTTGATGCTGGCTACCTGCTTGGTGTCACTGCCCTTAACCTCAGCGTGTCGGTGCCAGTCGTAGCGCTGCAACTGCTCGCTTGTCACTACTGACGGAGTAGACCCAAGTTACAGCTAAGACACAATTTAAGAAGTGGCTGCCTGAGTGCTTTCACTTGATTTCAATCCAACAGGTATGTTGGAGATGACCACACAGCCAGACACGGTCTTCCCATGCTCACGTAGGTCAAGTACGGAGTTGACTGAAACAGAACCCAAGGGCTGGTGCGCCCATCACTCCTCGAAGCACACCAGTTAGCACCCCCAGGATTCCTCACCAAGCATTTCACAGCTGACATGCAGATGCTTCGTGTGCTCTTACGATCCTCAGCCCCCTAAACCACCCCACAAGCTGATACCCGACTTCCTCCACCTTTCAGAGCAAGGCACTGGAAGGGTTTGATTTCTCTGGCATGGATGATTTCCCCACTTGCTTTTGCAGCCTATACTGGGGAGGAATTAGTTCGGAATAGTGTTTATGGCACCTTCCAATAGAGGCATGAAGCATGGCTTTTGGTACCTCAGCCATGACAGTGAACCACTCCCCCAGCCCCCCTCACCGGCACTCTTCCTTCTTAATGAAAAAGGGACTGAAATTCAGCCTGTCTTGTATTTAAACTAAACTTTCCCTGGTGCACATTTAAGCCTTTCATTACCTGCTCTGCCATTACTGATTGATGAAAATTACTTGCCTCAGTCTTCTTTATAGTGACTCCTCATGTTTACTGAGACAGTTATATCTCCCTTCTGTCTTTCCTTTAAGCTGCACATGCCACAGCCTCATAACTTATTCCTATTTTTCAGACTCTTTTTCCCCCCCATACTAACATCCCACTCCGAATTCTTACCAAGTCTTTGGCTGACACTGGACAAAAACTGAATGCCAGCTTTTCCCCAAACCCTGAGACAGCAGGGGCAACCTGAAAGCTTCGAGTGATCCTTTCCATTCACACGCCGAGACAAAAGCAGGCTGCCAGAAGCTTTGAATGGCATCAAAAACACGATGAGGTGTCCAAATCATTTCAACTGCCTGCCTAGAAATTCCCAGTTTACATACATATATGCTGGGCTGTGGCTCCTTAACTACAGTGTTCCCTGACATTAAACTATTCATGGTGGTCAGATGACACCATTTTTAACTGGAGATGTCACAAAATTCTGTCATCCACAACTCCTTCGTGGCTGTCCATCACAAAGTCATGCTCATCAGCCTTATTTCTATTCCCTAAAACTTCTAACACACGAAACACAGAAAAGGGAGCGTACAGGTCTGCAGGAATAAGCCTGATTGATAACTCCTTTCTCCTTGGCACTAAGCCCCCATAAGGACTTTTTTTTTGGGAAAAAGCCTCGATGTCAAGTTCCTCTTCCCTTCCAGAGCTGCTGTTTAAAGGTTATTGACTATCAACATATGCCAGAGCCAGGGGATGACAATGGTGACCCAGACCCAGAGCGTGTGCTCTCAGACTTGGACAGAGACAAGTTTGATCTCCAAGACATCCCATCCGCTGACCCCTTCATCCCCAATCTGCCTCTGCCAGCTGGGATTCACCAAGAGAAAGAGGTTTGAGCTGAACTCGGTATGTAATAGCACAAAGGGACAACTGGGTAGCAGAAGATCAAACAGATCTCATCCTCCACGGCTGTCTCCCACGTCTCTCAGCTTCCTAGCATCCATCCTGCGGCTGCACAGGCAGTCCGTGTGTGCACATTCGGTCTGTTGTCTTAGCAGAGAAGCTGCTCCTAGGCAACACACCAGAACAGAAATGTAGAAGCCAAGCTGCTCTGAGTTTTTCTTTGGTTGTCCAAAAAGCAGCTGCTTTTTAATTGTGTTTTCAGCTTATTAATATTCCTCTCCCTGTTCTAATTCTGTGCTTTACCTATTCCCTCTCACAGCAGCCATCGTTTGCCCTTTACCACCGCTGGGGCTTGGACATACCTCTCTCCCACCGCTCACAACCCAGCTACAGCATTTATGCCCCCCGGGGCCGGAGCTCTCAAGCCGTGCAGTACACATTACCGAGCCTGGGTTCTCCCAGTGCCGCATCCTGACCTCGCTCTCCTTCCCATTGAATTGCTCGTGCTCTGGGACAAAGAAAGGACCCGTAAGGCGCATTTTAGGCTTTCTGTATTTAATGATCAGCCCCCGTCCTTCCCTCCTTCCCCATGGCATACGGAATGGTTTCAAAGCGTATCTTTTAATACCTCATACTGCAGCCTCACTGGCACATCCCAGGTGACTCAAACCGTTCCTCGATATGTTTGCACATCAGAGATGCCACAGTGACAAACACCTCGGAACTAGATATAGAACTGACAAAACTATCTCAGTTTACAAAAATCCATTACAGGACACAGAGAAGGAGGAATTCATAAGAAAAAAAAAAAAAAAAAAGGAAAACGCTACATCCCCTGTCGTTGTTCCCATGGTGGTCAGGCCGGCAGTTGCTGTATTGCCTGTGTTAACAAGTCGGTGAAAATCTGTATCAGTCTGCAAGTCCACATAAAAACAAGGCAGACCACAAATAATCTTGAGTAACCTGGTAACACCATAGTAGTTTTTAATACTTGGTACAGGATTACTCAGATACCAACCATCCCAGCAGCGGGACTCAGAACAGAAAGGCACTTATCAAGTTACTATCCCAAACCAAATTGTGAAGCAATTCTGGAATCAGAATATCAGTTAAGACAGGGTTGAGATGCAAAAGGATATGGGACTTACTAACGAGATACGTGTAGATGGAATTGCGCGACACCATCGATCACCCCTTCTTCATAAAAAACAAGCCAAGCAGCAATCATATTGGAATTGGTCATGGAAACAAGAGTTTCCAGGGTAAAGAAGTTACTCTTTCTCCTGTCATCTGTCACAGAAGAGACACGTAAAATAAGTGATTTTCTGGATGGCAGCAGTGACGTGTGGTCCCTTTGCCATAGAATCCCATTTTACTTCTCTTTGCTCCAGTGCTTGAGAAGATCTTTTGCTTGGGAGGGACTGCTATTGGGGCATCCTTCATCCTTGGGTAAGCAAAGACCACTGTGTTTAAACATAAGGATACAAATCTGCATGAGGATTTGACTCCTCAGCCTATCCAGAAGTCTCCTTCACGGGAAGGTGCATCCCACCACCTCGAAGGGTAGACCCTAGTTCATACCAGACTGAGACGTGGAGTTGCTCAAAGCCATGCAGCAGCACAACCTTGCCTCTCCACGTATCGTCTCCTGCCAGGAGGACAGCCCCACACCTACGAGGCGCAGGGCTGGATTAGTACCTGCTTCACCAATTCAGCTGAGAACAAATGCCCTCCATGCGCAACTGTCAGGGAAACAATGTGCTATAGAAATCTAACCGCAGGCAATTTGGGAAAAAAATTTCTTTCCAAAGGTCTTACGCCATAGGCATGTATCCCACTGCTGGCAGAAAGGCCTGGGGAAATTAAACAAGACTAAGTATGGAGATTAAATCACTGCTATTAGCAGGTTTTGGGTTGCCTTTCAGAGGTGACAGATGTGGAGAACAAAGGGCTAACACATCTTTTCTACATGCATTTACAGAATCATAGAAAAATTTAGGCTGGAAAAGACCCATGGGCTGGCTGAGAATCATCTTGGTCCACCAAGGACGTGGGAATATCTAGGACAGACTAACAAGCAGAAATAGCATAAATGATGATGTCAAGTTCTATCTATCTTTCTACCTCGCAGAGTACTTTCACTCAAAAAGAAAAAAAAAAAAAACAAACCACCGTTCGAGCCAAATTCCGCCTGTCCTAACAGGACACATTATAGCTGTAGAGTCTGTCCTTGTCACTGTTTTTCGTGCTAAGTGACAAGAAGAAAGGAAGTCTTTCCATAGGCACTAATGCCAGGCAGCGTGAATGCAGTAAGAAAACTGTGAGGACTTTGCCAGGAGCCTGCCCTGATCAGTGCGTTGGTTCCCTTAGCTAAGCCGGGCCACCCCACAACGCAACAAGGTGGCCACGGCTTCCTCGAAGTAGCCAAACCACAAAAAGTTGTAATAAGCTGTTAAAAGCTTCTCCTCTCCCTCTGGCTGTGGTTACTTTTCTCATTCTCTTCCTGCAACTGAGCTGATTGCTGAGTTTCCACAAAATGATGGAAAATGTACTTTCATCCAAAAAAAAAATAAGCAGAAGGGAAGAAAAAGTCAGGCCACGGCTACTTAAACATGCTGTCAGCACTTCAGCCATAAGGAACATTGAAATGTTCAGGGCTTTGCCTGATCTAATTCCTCTGAGAAAGTTTCTGCTTGATCTTAACAAGAAATATGCATTAATATTTTGGTAAGAAAAAAATGAACTAATATCAGTAAGGGGAAAGTGGGCTCAGATGGTCAGAAACTATTGTTCCAGCTTCACAGTCAGCGGAAGAAAACGGCTTTCAAGTGCATTAACTGCAGATATGCCTGGATCCTGAGCCAAAGGGAAAACAGTTTTTAAAAACTAAGGGCTTACTTAAATTAGATTTCTTTTGGAAGAGAGAAAGCAAGCATCCCAGTTTGAGAACAGAGGTACTGTGTCCCTCGGGGCCTGCACCAGCCCCAGGAGATATTCTTCAGACCTGCTCATGGTGCATTTCTCCAAAGCCTTTTCTGGAGTTCAGATACCAAACAGGAACAAAAACTGGTTTTCAAATTAACATCTCAGCTTCAGACCACATACTAATTTTGCTAAGCCAGCAAAGGATGAGTAGACAAGCGTACAGGAGTTCAGCTGAGCCCGCGGCAGATCTGCCACCAGCTCTTTTCTGCTCCTACTTGTCCACTGGTAACACTAACAATGCTAAGAGAAGGATCCAGAGATGATCTGCATGGGCAGTCGAGCATGAGGCTGACGAAGGACCACTGTGCTCACAGGCTCGTTACCCAAATCGACACATAAAACAAGGGAAGCCGTTAAAAATCACCTACGTGATTTACCTGAATCTCTGTAGTACGGTATTTCCTCGTGCCACTTCTCACGCTCTTCTGATTTGCACGGGTCAAGGTAAATACTTGAGGGATGTCCCTTCTTTTAACTACCATGGGTTTTTTAAGTGGCCGAGTTCATTAGAGAGCTCCCTGGAAAAGGAGCAACACAAACCCACTAGATGCTTGTGAGAAAAGCCATTTAACCGTGAACAAAAACATCAAATGTGAAGCAAGGAGAGAAGGTGGGAGATGATGTCAAAAGAGATAAAAGCAGAAGGGGAGAGAGGCCACGTTACGTAACGCTGAGGACAGAAATAGGCCTGTATTGCCTAAATCGATGAGAACTATGAACAGAAAAATCAGGTACTCAGGAAAAAAATAAGTCTGGCAGAACAGAACAGTTACTGTTGCATAGGTCAATTTTTCAGTATCAATAATGCTAAGCACAGCACGGTACTGTGCTCAAGGGTGCTGTCAGGAATTCACTAACGATGCATTTAGGATGTTCATTAACTTACCAAGACACAAATATCTCCTACTGTCCCCAGTTAGTAACTTGTTAGAAAGGTAACTAACATTCACCAGGAAGATGCAAAATTGACTGAAATCGCCAAAAACTAAATTAATACTGAAGTGTTGCAGGACGAAAAGAAGAACAAGTACCATGAAACTGAAAATTCCTTCTTAAGTGGGGACCCATGGAGGGAGCACAGGACTCCAGCAGAATCAGAGATAACACTTCACTGCCCGCTAACTGCCCATCCCTTGAGCGAACGTGGCAGTGGGAAACTGGAGCAGGATGGTAAACAAGGAGAGAATAATCTCTGTTTCTCTTCCCTTTGTGTTTCAGCTTATGTTTCTTAACCTTAAAAAGAATTTCATTCATTTTCAATTTGTAGAGGCACTGAGGAAACGACACTTTCAGGTCCAAGAAGAACATTTTCTTCAATCAGCCTATTCCCCCTGCAAACGCACAGCCGCACCACCCACTTTAATGACCAGTTCAATGAAGTCAGTGAACTGGACAATTACCTTCATAAAAAAAAATTAGTCCTTGGGTCAGTTTCTTACTTAGATTTGTAAAACTCCAAATAAAAAAGCAAATAAAGTTTGCAGCAACTGACTTAGCAGCAGCTTAACAAAATGCTGTTCATTAGCTGGATCACACACACATTCATATATCAGAAGTGACGGTGAACTCTGAATACTGTCATCTTAACAGGTTATGCTTGGGGGGGATTTTCTTGCACACAAAATCCTAATTTCTGATGCAAATAAAAGATGCTCAAGCCAGGTCAAACCCTTGAGCCTGCTCCAGAGAAGGGCACCATTTTTGAGTCAGCTCCACTTGGGAGCTGAGACACAGACGAAGGAGTCCCCCGTTGCTATTCTTGTACCTGCTTTAGTCCAAAGAACCAAATGTTGAAGCTTCATGCTTAAATTCCAGTTAGGTGACTAGGAGGAGGGAGATCAGGAGCTGCTTAACTCCTAGTAATGCAAAGAAGGAGACCTTCAATTCAGTTGAAGGTTAAGAGTCTCAGAATACATGGACATTTCTTATAGTGCACGTTAACCCAGGAGTGAACAACAGAGGTCACATAACAGAGACCACCTATTTAACAGGATTCACACAAGGCTTGAACACTTACACAGCCGAAATACTCGGAATAGTGAAGCAAACTAGAAGGTGGGGACAAAAGCAGAGATGAAGAGTTTTGGGATGGTTACAAACCCTGGTCCTTCAGGGAGCTTCAGTGAGCTTGCTCACTAGGAACAAGACAAATCTTCCTTGGCAAGGTAGTGACAGAATGCTCACAACCTCTTTTGTCTTTTCCTGTAGGATCTCATGATCATCTCCACCGGCAGCGCCAAGGCGTTGGCACGGCAAGCACCACGTGGAGGGACACGCATCCAGGACCTGCCGGCTGCTGTAGTAATTCCCTCCAAACCCCTCCTGTCCTCTTGCTCTTTCCTCCAGAAACCACATCATGCAGCGCTGTCCACACTGCACTGCCCTCTCCACCACATGTAAAAAATTAATCCAAACCTCGAGCTTCAGAATATCGTGCTGCAGTTTGCGCTGGAAGTCGAGGAAGTGGGAGATGGTCAGCTTCCCCTTCAGATCCGCCCCAAAGAAGTACGTTGTCAGCGCAGAGTTGAAGCCAGTTTTCAGGGTGTTCCCCGTCGTAGACCGGTCTCTGTGGCGCATGCCCATGCTGGTTTGGGAGCGAATGATGCTCTGGACCTAAAAATAAGAGGGAGGATATTAATACCAAAACCACCACTGGGACTTATGCTAACCAAGTAACTGTAGAAGAACTCCAGGCTCAGCCTTCTTCCTGAAATAATTCTCAAAAGACATGACAGTTTTAAGAAACAATTCACCCAGTTTGCAGATGAGCATTTTAGCACTGATCCTACGCCTGGTCAGCAGAGAGCAGCTTGTTCCCAGCAAAATCACAGGAGGAGGGAAAGCCAAGGCAACCGCCAGGGAAGAAAACTTGGGCACAAACCCAGGGGTTTTCTACCCAAGGGCACCCCCTCCTTGCTGCCTGCTGCTCTCGGAAGCTCCTCCATCCCTGGGGCTATGGGGCAAGCTGAGCTGCAGGCAGAGGCTGACCCAGCCAGAGCAAAGGGCTCTCCAAAAGTTCCGCAGGCTGCATCAGCCCAAATACAACCCCAGCGGCAACGCCAGCAGAATAACAAGCGATGCAGAAGTAGCTGAGTTACCAGCAGAGCGGGATATTTGCACAGAGACAGCCAAGTGTGAAAGCACACATTATAACAGCAATACCTCAAGGTTTTTAACAAACAAACCAGGCAGGCAAACAGCATCCTCCTCCTTCCTTGAGCTCTCAGCAGCACCCTGTACCTTCTCGGAAGCACCGCTCGAGTGGATGCTACGGGAGGATTCATATTAAGGACAACAAGCATGAGAAAGGAAGGGAAAAAAAGCCACACAACATGCTGCCCAGCACTCAGCCTTGAGACCACAGGCTTCCCGAAGCTCCAGCAAACACCGCTGCTTTGCCTTCAGTCTCTTCCTCCTGCCGACAAAAGTTGGAAGGGAGGAAGGCAAACAGCTGCCAAGAGCTCCAGCTGTCAAAAGGACGCCAGAACCTCGTTATCGTGGGATACAGCGTGTTCAATTTTTTTCCTAACAAGAGAGCAAGCGCTGGAACAACCGCAAAGGGGATGCTCCAGAGGAGAACGCTGCGTATCACTGCCGGGCTCACCTTGCTCGAAAGGCTGCCTCCGAGCCACAGACTAGTAGCTATTTTTTCACTACAGAAAAAAACAAGTCAAGTCAGAGGGGAAAAAAACCAACCCAAAAACCTACATAAAAAAGGTTTTGGGTTTTTTTCTTTGAAATATGCACTGTGACGTGAGGAAGGATTTTTGCACTGTAAATAGCAACTCCTTATTTTGCTTTGTGCTCCATTTTAATTGCGAGCTCTGCATGCACATTTTGGAGACAAATATTTATAAACTGTCTGAAGCAATGCAGTTTACAACCGGCTTGGAAAATTGCCCCATTTTCTGCAGAAGCAAATGTTTACCACACTGCAGACTGCTCGATAGAGCATCTTTTCCCGGGTGTTATTTATACAGCATCCTACACCCTCTCCTTTTCTCTCCTCATCTATATCAAGTGTCCAACAGTTTGAAAATCCATCTGTGGGCACTGGAGCCAAAATAATTTTGGCTGGTCCTTGTTTTGGATAGTCCTAATACGCAGAAACGCAGGCAACCACTCCAAGAAGTTGCTCTCCAGCCCAGCCAGCGCTGTCCTCCCCCACAGCTCATCGATCGTACGAGGATGTGAAGCACAGAGATGCTTCATCATCTTTTGTACATATTTCAGCCTAAGCGTTTATGATCTGTTTCATCTTTTGCACCAGACAAGGGGGAAAAAAAAAAAAGAAAAAAATTCATTGAAAATAGTTAATGGTTGGAAGAGAAATCACGAGTAACACTGCCTGTGAGTTTACTACTTTTCATCCAACTTTTTAATTAAAAATAGAAGAGTAAACTAACAATTTACATGCTGAAGGATGAGAAGTTGAGGATGATACTGATGCAGGCACCAAACTATTCAGCACTATGCGCTAAGCATGTGCATCAACTGGAAAAAAAAAAATCTGAGGCTCTTCAGTGAGGCCTGAAGAAATTCAATATTTTCTTATTAGGTAGTTAAAGCCTCCGACCTATTCGCATATTAGCTAAATTACTGGAAGTAATTTTCTTTCTTGATGAATACTCTTAAGGTTTTTCAGACATTAATGAGAAGAGGAACCTGCTGTTGGCTGTCTCCAAAGACGACGTGTGAAAGAGGAGTATGAAATTCATTCCCATGTGCTCACAGCCAGCAGAGATAGAACGATGCTTCTGTGATGACCTTTTTCTTTTCCTTCTTTTTCTACCCATTCTCCGCAAAATGATGTTGCTCTTCTAAACTGATGCCACCTCTAGCAGCATAATCCTCTGCGGCAGGGCCAGTTCCAGCTGCCCCTACCAGATAAGATATTTACGGGACAGACCTGCAAACCCTGCCATCCTTCATGCTCTAAGGCATTTCCATAATGACTGAAAAAGGGTATTTATCATAGAAATTGTGTGTGTTATATATGTGTACAGTGTTATGTATGTGCCTCCCACTGAAGCTCTGTGTTTGCTTCAATCCTGTTTGCAAAATGCAGCAAATCCGTACCAGCGATACCTGCGAAACTGTTATAAGCTGCTTCTCGCTTTCCAAAACAGCTCCTTCATCCTCTGACTCGAAAGCTCTGGAAGATCAGTCTTCACCAAGGTATTCTGATGCTAACCAGGAATTTTATTCCTTTATATAGAGGCAGCGACACACGTAACAAACTTAACAAAAATACGTCCCTCTTCCTAAGGATTTTTATATGACTTAACACACGTATAACTTCCCTTTGCCTACCAGATGATTTGAAATCATTTAATTTGATTTTGTATTTTCATCTTCATAGCGCTTCTGAAATATTCATCCTCAAGAAACATACTTTCTTACTTTACCTGTCTAATAAAAAAGCCAAACACGACACTTGCTTTAGTACCTTGGCGTCATTCCATTTTTAGTAGGCGGTGAACCATTCTCCATTTTTCCTAAATTCATTTATCCCTGTAATTGAATTCACTCTAGAACATTAGTAACTACTGTAAAACACCTTTTGAATTGTTAAAGATTATCATATGGCTGCAGCGGAGTGCTATATTCATGCACTATGCAAATGGAAGGAAGAGCAGTATTTTTCACTTGGAAAACAAGAAACTCAGAATTTTTCAAGGCTAAATCAGTAGTTTGTAGGGAGGCAGTGCCAAACAGCACAATAACCTGGAGGAAGCTGCGTTATTCAAATTTGCACTCTAAGGAAAATGAACAAACTCCTGGGTTTACATTACAAGCTGTCAGGTGAAGGGATATCATATTGGAGATAAGCATACTCCATTCTCCTCATAGTCCCAAGTTTGCATCTAAAAACGTACAGTTAACCAAATATATTACCCAGCTCTGGGGCACACTCATAATAATTTAGTACCTGCGGCTATGATGTCATTAAGAAGGACGACAGCAAAAGATTAGAAATGGGGGAGGGAATTAATTTAACAGATCTGCTTTGCCACTAGTTCTTCCCATTTATAGCCAGTGCCCCAAGCATGACCTCTTACAGACTCTTCTGAAGTTAACTAATCACTCCATCAGCCGATAAGTAAAAATTTCTAGCTAGATTATTCAGGCTTGCTTTGTCCTTGGATATCAGCACACAGCTTTTCACCATCTCCGAACACATATGTCCTCCGGCATAAAAAAACCCAAACCAACAAAAACACCCCCACAAGGGCAGGTTATTTTTTTTTTTTGACCACAGAGTCTCGCTTCCTTTGCCCAGAAGCAGCAGCTTCTGCTCGCCCATCAAACGTAAAGCCCCAAGGGATGTGGGGTGACAGAAGAAATGCCAGCAGCCACATGAATATGAGGTAGCTTAGCTGTGTTATCTCCTCTCCCTTGTTCTTTGATAACAGAGGTGGTGACTCCTCATCCAACAGTGACTTCAGGATGTTCATGAGTTTCCAAAGCTGTTTTCTACAGAGGCAAGAAAACCAAATGCTTCTGCCTGGGGAGGTGAGATCTCTTTCCCACTGACAGTTTGAGTCTTCAATCTTTCCTCACTCTAACACAGTCACAAAACACAGCTTATAGGAGGACCTCACCAGTACCAGATGTGCAGACTAAGCTCATGAAAAACCTGCATTAAACTCCCTGCTGCTGAAACCTTGTAAGAAGTAGGGGAAAGAAACTAATGAAAATACACTCTCCACAAACACGTTTTTACATTACATTGAAATAAACAGCTAAATTCTCCTTTGAAGCAGACTTGACTTGGTTGTTCTCCGAAGACAAGCAAAATTAAAGAATGCAATAAAAGCTGTGGAAGAAAATAGGATCAAAATTCTATGACACCAGTACAGTGAAAACAAATTCTTTATCTACTTTGGAGGTGACATCTTGTAAAGAAACCATGGAGACAAAGTCACAGGAAATCTGAGTTTATACTTACAGTTGTCCTGGTTAAATGAAAAATGTTTTGAAATACCCAAAAAATAATTAAAAGAAAAAGCAGGCAGTGAGGGAACACAGTAGAGAAGAAAAAGTCACAAACCAGCAGTAACCAGAAATATAAATCACAATAACATAGTAGAGGAGCACTGCACTTATGACTAAGATGCTGTTGCATTAAGAAGTCAACCTGTTGTTCAACTTACCTGCTCAAACTCTTCCATGTCCACCTCGCCGTCACCATTCAGATCAAACATCTTAAAGGCGATTTCGAAATTCCTCTGGGGAGCTACATAAAAAAATAAAACACACAATAAAAAAACCAAAGACTGGTTAACAGAGATACAAAAGCTCAATAGAAAAAGGCACAAGTTCAGAGTAACTCTATCCAAAAAGCAATATTTTGAAAATTCTTGCAATTTTAAGAAAATGCAGCTTTTGGGAACCTCTAGCTAGGACCTTCATGGTTCTCCTATTACCAAAGGTCTCAACAAAGAGATTGGGTAGAGGAGATGTTTCTTGAACAAAATTTATTCCATTTACAGATAGAAAAAGCAGGAAAACAAGACACCATCTGATATTTCTAATGACAATCAACAGAAAGCGACCCTGTAGCAGACCTGGACTTTGGGTAATTCTCGTTCAGATTCAGCTCTTGCCTCACTGTGCAAATTTAAATAAATCATTACTGTCTCAGTCCAGTTGTGACACTGAGATAACACACGAGCTGGAGCTCACCAGCTGAGACGCACCCAAGATGGTATGGTACCTCACTTTTTATTGCATTTAGTCTATGTTGTCATGGTTTATTTAACCAGAACTCTGCAAAAGTATCACTTCACAGCCACCCATCACAGCAAAACCACGCTCTTTCCCCTGCATCCCACCAAAGAATTTCAGTACGTTTCCATTTTGGGCTCTGTCACCCATCACCATTTAAAGCTACAACACAGTGCCACAATTTTTTTCCAAATTAAGCTAATATATGGGAATTTATCTTGCTCTGCTACTTACAAATACATACCTCCTACAGGAATTTGGGGGTTTGCTGGGATTTCTAAGGAATCTTCCAGGCTATAACTAGTGCTTAGGCTGTCATCTCAAATTAAATTAAAACTTAGCCCCTTCTTTTGTTCTGAAGATGGCTCTTCCCCACCCAAATGTGGCAGCAGGATACAGATCACTGGTAAGGCTCATCCCCCTTTTAACCTCATCTATTCTAATGAACTTTGAATATTTCTTGCGGATGCTCAGAAAGTAATGAGTTTCTGCAACCAGCGTTCTGCGTTAAGGCATCTCCCAGATGGGGAGAGCAAAGAGGAATCACTCAGAGAAAAAGAAATTAATATGGAATTAACTGAACTGGATTTTGTACATTAGTTACAGCTTCAATTTAGGGCCAGGAGACTTTTACGTTGTGTTTTCCCCTTGCTATAGTAAGTGCTGCAGCACTTTATCACTGAAAGATTCAGCAAACACATTAATGAGATCACTTTTTCTAATCACTTTGTGCCTTAAACAACGTATAACAACATTAAACCCGACGGCAGGAACGGCCTGTCACTAGTCGCTTGATATATACAGCACGCACAGACCTGCCGTTATCATCTCTGGATTTCTAATTTCCTCGTGCCAATTATTCGGGCTTTAAATTCCAAACACCATGTGCATATGCGATGTCTCCTATAGCCGCGGCAATCGCCAGCAGCACGCGGTGGGTTATTTCACATGCAGCCCTGCAGCAGAAGCGATGCCTCCACCCAGCTTCTCTCCTGCCTGCTGGGATGGGGAGATCTTTGCTCACCATCTCTCGTATGGGACCGGTCGTCCCCAACACCAACTTCGTCATCTCTTCAATGATGCTACCTAATTAGAGGTATTTCTACAAAAAGCCTCCTCTGTATCCATCCGTCATTTCCAGTGATCGATTCCCCATTTCTTTGAGACCAGCAATATTAAGCACCTTCCAACTACTCTCCTAACATGCAAATAACATGTCCAATTTTATTCACTTTAGTTGCGTGTACTGCATGAAAGCCTGGATGCAATTTCTCCTTGTGAGCCCCCAAAAATCTACCAAAAGACTTGTTTCCTCTGTGAGGAAGAGAGGACTATGCAAAGCTCTAATCTAGTTACAAGATGCTAGAAAGAGCAATTTACACATCTCATCTTTCTTCCTCCATTTTCCCTGCCAGGGTACAACAATGTATATTCTGAGACTGGAAAATTTGTCACCCCTTATTAAAAATTGGTGTGAGTTTGAGGGGTTTTTTTGCCCCTTTTCTCTAAGGAAAAATAAAATACCACGTCCCACTCACGCAGACAGGCTGCACAGAGAAAGCAAGGTACTTAGTCCTCGCAAAGGCCGTTTCTTTCCTCTCCCTTCTCTAAATACAGTTTTAAGAGCAGTTTATCAAAGCCCCAGGGGAACGTCACTTGCAAAATTAAAACGAACAGTTCAGCATCAAAAATCTGCAGGGTCAGTATTTTCTAACGACAGGAAAGGAAAGTGTCCTTAAATTGGCAAATTTAATTACTTCATTCCTTTAGCTAATAAGCGACACAGCCTGTTTCTTCCTCTGATCTGCATATCTAACTGCAATTACTTGTAACGACACTTAAATCCAACAAACGTGAATCTGAGCCAAGGAAACCAGAGGGCACCGAAGACAATTAGCTCATCCCACTCCGGAAGAAATGTTCATTAAGATGTATGTCTCTGATCTCCGCGCAGCCTGAATTTATTGGTCCCAAGTGAGATGGATGATTTCTTCCTCTCCTCTTGGGTGTGATCTTTCTGACCAGGATTTAGTGGGGAAGAGCCATTCCGATGGCAGCTAACCCCCCCCTTGCCCATCCTCCTCCATTACTCATGGTTACATCAGCCTGTACAACCTCCATTTCTCTTCTTCCTCTTGTACTTACATCTTTCAGAAACTTGCAGACCATAAAAGCAGCAGATACTGGTTTGTCTAGCTAAACTTAGCCTTCCCCCCCCTTTTATTCTGCCCCTCAATTTTACTATTCTCAACTGCAGCTTCTCAAAATTTCCCCACTGCCTCCTTAATTAAGATGCCTCAAAACAAACGCAATATTCCTCCTGCAAAGGTTATCAAAACCATTTAAAGGACTCTCTGCTTTTAATACTGTGCAATGCCCATCTTTACAAGGGAAAACCACTTCTGGATTTCCTCAAGTGCTGAGCTGCATTTTCAGCTGATTTTGTGAGCTTTCTCCTCCCTATCCTTTCTGACATTATTCAGAATCAAGATTTTTTTCATTGCAACTAATTTCCCTTGGGCAACGAGTCAGGAACTGGTCAAAGCAGCCGCAGCTTCTCTTCTAGCTTTATTTCTGGTCTTTAGGTGTTCAGGAGGATACAACAACTTCCTAATGACTCCTCCGAATCATTAACACAAATGAAAACACGGTACTGGAGCCCACACCAGTACCAATTCATGAATTATCTATTCCCTGCTTTGAGAGACGTGCAAATATATCTAGAAAGATCAGGTTGAAATTATTCTGTAGGTCCATAGCTCCACCAGCTCTACACACCAAGATGCTTTTTCAACTCACCTGGGAGCTAGTACAAAGGGCAATTAACATTTTTCTTGTTCAGACCAAATATTTGGGACCAGAAAGGCAGTAAGAAAACCAAAAGCCACAAGCAGTAGCGTTACAAAGATGAGCAACCTCCACCAGACAAGCAGATGCCAAGCGGCAGCACCGACCACATGGAAAAACCCACCCAGATCCATCAGTATAAAGCCCTAGGGAACCTCTGCGGCATTAGATGGGTTGACTAGGCATCTTTAAGCCAATTATGTCATTTTTAACTATTTTGAATTATTCAATGGACCAATTTGCAGCACTCAATTGCTCTTTATTGCCATTTACTCTCACCAGAAGCAATGCATTCTGAAAGAGAATAAATGCTCACTAATGAGAAAGGTCACATTTTATTATTTTTGCGCTCAATTGACCTTCTCTTTCCCCCCACACTCAACGCTCCGCACTTGGAGGTACCTCTCAAATCTTCCCCTCTGACTCCTGTTCCAACTCATGCAGTATGTGGCTACAGTCACAAAAATTGAGTGTCTGTAAAGCATCCACCTCAAGTGGAGATACTGCATTTTAGGAAAACTATTTCAAACACACTTCTGGAAAACAAGCATTGCTCCCTTCAGACATGGTTGAAAATTTCTTTCTCTGAATTTAAACACAAAGCAGCTCAGGACTTCAATATTCATCCTGAAGCCTAATAACTCCCCAAGGAACTCCAGTGTGGGATGAAAGATCAAGAGTTCAGCCGGGGAGTTATTTTAAGAAAAATTAGTCATTAGGAGTTAAATATCCTGTGATTGCTTCTTCCCCATCTATCTCAGAATTAAGAAAAATATATGTGTACAAAGGCCATAGTACCCTGAAGCTGAAAAAACATGTATCTTAATAATCAATCCAAAATGAACGCAGTCCTCCTAAGATAGAGACAGATTTTCATCTAGAGAGATGGCTCTTCAAGCCTTGCAGCATTAGTATTTTCTCTTTTCCTTTTTTCAGGCCATAACATTAAAAAAAAAAAGCTTACCTTACTCCTCCAGCCAAAGATTAATCAAGATTATTTCCCCCCACACACTTAAGTTTCATGAATCAGCATGGTCATTATTCTGTCTGACTCCGCACAGAGGTATTTTAGCTGAGAATTTTTTCCTGTACATGTTCAAATTGGAACACTTCTGTCTGAAGGAAAGAATTGGGGTCATAGATGAGCTCACACTTACAGGACCGCAGCCAACAGCCCAGCACTGGTATCTGGTTTATTGTATGTGACTGCACCGGCAACAGGGAAGAGCTAAATGATGCACTTTCATGTAAGACATCTCCAAATCCTGTAATATTTTTTTGAGAACAGAGTTACAGCCTTATAGGGAAGCAACCATCCACAGAATACAGATGGCTGAGCCCCAGCTGCAATAAATATGGGGAAAACAGGTCTTTTCATACCTGGTAGAAGTACACCTTATTTCTATTACTGCATGGGCTTGGGGTAGGTGTTATTTCCTAACAGCACGAGCCAGATCATGTTGGCTGGACCATCATGTCCGGCTCACAGGTGCAGCTCCGCACGCAGGGAAAGGGGTAGGAAGTGGCTGATAAGGAACCTGCCATCACACAAAGTAAAAATACCACCACTACTAATACTAAGAAAAGCCCTAAACAACCTAGACCAAGAGAAATGAGGTTTTTGTGAACTCCTCACTAAATCTACACTGGAGGTTCACATGCCTGAACCCAGGCATGTGGATCCAAGCCCCACCTGAGCACCGTGTCCCAGGTGACCCCACTTTTAACCTTTCTGCTATTCAATCAATTAAAAAAATAAATCCATTGAAGAAAAAAAATATTGCTGATTCACTTTTCTATTTTGCTTGTTAAAGAGACTGTGTAATTGTGATCCCAAATTTTGTATTTTGGTTTTAATATCAATGACAAATGTGCATCTCAGTTTCAGAGGTTTGAGAGAACGTGAGAGCTCCTCAGCTGGAGTACAAGACGTACCTTTCAACAACTTCTCATCAGCTACCACATGACTCTCAGAGCACTGCTAGAAATCAAGATTCCCTCTTAAATGCCTCTCTGAAATAAGGACCTGGAAACAAGCTGTGGAAATGGCAGCTCCAGACAAAGGCCATTGGAAGCTGGAACCCCTGGAGAAAGAGGACACCCCAAACATCTGCAGGTTCTGGGATAGTGCTATGAGCGATGCAAAATTACTCTATTTCCCAATTCTATAGAAATAAGCATGAGTAAGTTTCTGGAAGTTCTCAATCAAGGTAACAAGCGCTACATGCTGAGTAGACCTTCCTCACTGCAAATTCACTGTCCTCTGTGATACAGGAGGTTGGTGGAGATCCATCAGCCCATCACACCACGGAAACGCAAGGGATCTGCCTGGGAAGATCCCAAACTGCCAATTGTAATAAATCCATCCCATTTCTCTCCTTCAGCACAGCTACCAGCCCATGGCAGAAGCGGGATGCTGAGCCACAGAGCCCTTGGTCTGACATGAAACAACCAGGCTTACGTTCAGAAGTTGGGACATCCCTTGGGAGAGGATCTCTCTGCTGCTCAGACACATCTTGGAAATCCTCCACAGCAGCAACTGGGCTGGCAGAAAGGTATTGAAGAGATTCCTGCATCATATAGTGTGGATGGGATGGAGCTATGTATATGCATGTAGGTAAACAGAGGGTCTTGAAAGTTTAAAGATAAAATTAACATGAACAGAAATATTTCTATAAACTCAAAGCAACCTTGTATCTCCTCTTCTTGTAGGAACAAGCCCTATGGCACTTAGTGGTGAGCAACCGTGCTGCGCATCACTGGTTTTGTACATTCTTTTATCATTATTATTATTCTCTTCCTTCTCTGTCCTATTAAACTGTCTTTATCTTGACCCACGAGTTTTACCTTTTTCAATTCTCTCCCCCACTGGACTGCAGGGGGAGTGGGCGAACGGCTGTGTGGTTCTTTTAGCTGCCGGCTGTGTTAAACCACAACAGCAAGAGGCCTCTTGCAGACCAGCACCCATCAGGGATGGCAGAATGCCGCGCCCTGGAAAGAACCAGCTGGACGTGGGAGAAGGAGCTGTGGGTCTGCTACAAGAGCCCTGGCAAGGGAGTAATTACTTTGGCTGGAGCCAATGCTCTTTAACCCTTCTTCCAGGGGGAGTAAATCCAGACACAGTGACAGGCCAATTACGGAAACAACACCAACTTATTCTTTTAATGCCCAGCTCCCTTCAGTACCTGTTAATCAAGTAAGCATTAGCGTGCCTGGACAAGGGACCATCTTCGCTCCAAAATTGCAATCGTCGATGATGGAAAAGCTCTTTCTCTCCTTCCCTCATCTGTGTTCCAAGTCCAAAAGCAAAAATCTCTTTGGTCAGGCAAGCGATGTCTTCGCTTTCCTATGACATTTGAAGGACACAGGGGAAATCCCACCAGTATTTTGCTCATTCTGTATTTTGCTCATCTTTCTACCACAGGGAGCAGGGCTGAAGCAACCAGAACCATGGGGTATCCTCAAGAACACTCAGCTCTCGTTGCCTTTAATAGAAGGCTGACTTTCTGAAGCAATTAAATGCTATTTTATTATTTGTTTTAACAATACATTTTCATGTGGCAACCGATGAGAACAGACAATGCTAGAGTGAGATATCAGTTGTAAATAAAATATGGTGACACACACCATTTTCTGTGCAATATGCAAACAGGTCTCTGCGAGCAACGTACAGATGAAGCCTCCAGCCCTCTCCTCCTTTCCCTCCCCAGCAGCTGCCACGCAGCCCGCGTTTCAGAGAACACAACTGAAGTGAGCTTCAGGTGAAGCTGCAAAGACAAACTAAATTAAATGCTTTGGGAAAGCACTCTCACAGCTTGGCAGATGGGCAGGAGCCATCTCAGCAGAGTTTCTGGGCACGACCAATCACACAAAGCCCGTTGGGATTCTTGTTTATCATTGATCAGTTTTGAGTTCGATAAGCCAGACCGGACTACGACTGATCTCTTCCCATCACTTCAGCACAGCAGAGGAACATCTCTCCCTCCTGCCTCCCACCCCAGAGCCAATCTCAGACTCCCCTTCTGATTATCCTGCCTTAGTGCTCAATACTCCACCTTCCTTTCTCAATATTTAGTGGCTTTTAGCTATTTGATGTAACCTACAGCTCTCTTGTCCGGATACCTGCTTAATGTTTGGGTTATTTAAACACCACAATGAGAAAACCAATATTGAACTGTCAGGTTTAAGACATGCTTTCCTCATTCTATTTTATTTATTTCCCAGGGAGAAAAAATAATCAGGACCTACTGGATTCCTGCAAGGTTATGTTCACTAGTAGGAGAGTAAACCAGCGTGGCATAACAGTCAGCGTTCTATCTAGCCACAGGGCAAGGTTTGTTTAGGAGTTTTATTTTTATAAAAGCAAGTGCTTTCAAAATGAAACCAAAAGTCGTCTTCTGGGGAATTACCATTTGACAGCAGCTCCAGAGGCATTCCTCCATCTTCAATGTCCATTCAGCAAACTCCCAAAATACCTAAAAATCAGCCTAAAAGTCCTGGAACACTCCCCCCCATCTTCTTCTCCCCCCTCCCTCTTTTTGGAAGCTCCTTCCTTGCCCACTGTTCACATCACTCCTCAAAGCACACACCACTCAATTCTGTCTCCTCTTGTTAGTCTGATTCCCCAGTAACTGCAAACACATTTAAAAGCCCAAGAACAAGAGGAAAAAAACCCCGTCCCTCCCGCACAGCTCTCCAAAATAAGGCTGGCTGCTACTCTAACACAACATGGTCCCTTTTATTCTCACGACAAAGAAATTAAAGCAAAGCAAGAACAAATTTCTCTTGCTGCCGCCTGTGGAAGCACATGAAATTAATTTTGTGCCCTGCGTACTTAATTAGGGGGTCACTCACCACCAGCACAGACAGAAAGCTAAGGGCATGAGTGTTTTCTAAACCACATTCAGTAATGCGATACGACAGGTTTGTGAGTTCGTCGTCATCTGCAGAGACTCAGATTAAAAGCCCTTGCTACACAAGTGAAAATACCTCAGATAATTTCGGCACAGGCTAGGCTAACATAATAGAAAGGAACGGCAAAAGTCTTAAGAGTCAGCTCTGAGGCTCAGTTCAAACAAAAAAGCAGATTGAAATTGTAAAACAAATTCCCTGGATTGAACTAGCTTTATCTCTCAGTGTTTGTTTTCACAACACGAAGGTCACGTCACCCATCATGTCCCTTTGACAAGAAACAAGGCCTTGAACATTGCTTCTCCCTGGTAATAGGTCCTCCGAAGTGCCACGTTCAGTAAATGAAGAGCTGCCTCTTTCATTTGTCCCTGTTACAGCATGCAAGAACACGGGAAAAAAAAGAAGCATCTGTTGCTTTTACAAAACATCCAGCTTTTTACAAAATTACCCAGCTGACTCCCTGAACAGCACAGAGCAGGTAGCAATGGGAGTCTAGAGTAAATCGGGAAGTGTCCATCTTCCTCATTCCTGTAATCAGGTCATCATGAAACAGATACAAGATTAGGTGGCCAAGTTTTCTCTTTTTCTTTTTTTTAAAGCCTGAAATTGAAATGTCTCGAGTTCATTTGGACAGCAGCATATTCCCCATTACCCTACATTTTCTAATGGGTCTGAAAAATAACTGAAATTTCTGTTGACTTTCCTGTTTGCAATGCAGCACCTCCCAAGGGGCTAGGAAAGCTCTGCAAATGAGGTTGAGTTTGCTTTCCCCGTGAAGGAAGGCTAGAAACACCGGTTGACATTGCCAAAGGCTTCAGTTTCCCTGTTTCTTGCCAACAAAATTAACTTTTAAGTGCCAGCACTTCAAGTGCAGAAGACTTTGCTGGGACAGATTAGCAGATCATAGAAATATCACAAATGCAAGTCAAGTGCAGCAGGGTGAAAAGACAGAAGGTATCTAATGATACTGGTTGAAATGTAAACAGCGTAACTTCTCTCCTCATTGGATTACATCATGCAGAAGCCTGAGCTTACCCAAGGGAAAATACAGCTGCAGGAGAGAGGTTGTACAGTCTTGTAACTGTTGATGAGCTGGAAAGCAATATTCATCTGAACAACAAGAATATTGCATGATGAACGCAACTCAAGAACACATCTCCATTTACAGTTTTGAACAGCAGGTCAAATGACTCATTCAAAAAAAAATTTGCCACCTATTTTAAAATAAGTCTTCAGAAGTCATCGATCTGCTTATCTTTCTGAACCACTAGAAGTTAAGACTAAATCAGATGAAGTAATAGCAATTATTCACTCAAGTTTCAAGCAATCAAGAATTCCTTGTAGGGAAATGTATGTAGACAACAATAGCAAACTCATGGCTTGTAAACCTTCAAAATATAAAAAAGCAGTAATTGCAGAGAAAAAAACCCACCCTGTACTTACTGGAAAGGACCGTCGTGAGGAAGATGTAGTCAGAAAAAGAAATGAGTCCACATTCTCCAAGCGCGTAAAATATGCTGTCTTCATCGGCAAATTTCTCTCGCTCCTGGGATAATTTCTATTTATCCATCCGACCCACAATCCAAAAAGAGAAAATAAAGCAATCTATTAAATAGAGCCATAGAAGGCTTTATTTGTATCCTTACCACCAACAAGCCATTCCACGAACACACACCCATACTACCTCCAGTCCTATTCAGCGGACCTTTTCCAGCCTTCAAATCTGTCAGAAATGCTCTGCAAAGGTCAGTGCTTCCCCACCTCAAATCAGGGGTAAGGAATTGCACAACAATAATTAGTTAGTTAAACTTAACTGAAATACAGATAAATAAAGCTATGTCTGTTTTGCTTAATATTGCCTGAATTTGAGAGATTAGTGGTATGAAAATCGGATTTTTTTTTTTTAATAGAGGATTCAAAAAGGAAATTCTTACATTTCACTAACAGCATTTTAGTTATACTCTATTGTAGCAGTAGCCAAGAATGACCGTACTTTATATTCATGTGAAATAGTTCTAAGTTATCAAAAATGTGTAGTTATGATAAGCACACAATTCAGGAGCATGTTTAGCAAGCTCACTAGGAGGACCAGGACCGATACCAATCTCAGTCTCTCTCTCTCTTGCTCCAGTTCTTTTTTCAACACCTTGTTTTAACAGTAAATGTGTTTTATCAGCTAATCTCCCTTATTAAGCTTAAAAATCCAAGTCCCTTTGATCCACTGAAGCTTCAAAGACTGAAAAGGATCCATAAAACTGTTAAGAAATCCACACTGGTGACCCATTTTAAGAACATAGCAGGAGGAGGCACACACACGCATGGAGGAAAATGAAATTAATATAAAGGATGGATGGGGTTATTCCACAGAAACCAGGTCATGCAAGCACAGAAGCATGGTGAAAGCAAGGCTGAATTTAGGAATGGTTTTAAGAAAAACCACTGACAAACACCACCACACGAGGGTCCAGCTACACAACTGTCCCCCACCGTTACCTCTGTCTAGCGGAGATCCCATCATATACAAGATAAAGGAAAGAAAACTGGTTAACCAACAATAAAATAAGCAGGCAAAACATAACATCAAGTTGAACGGTTAGACTTGCAAAGAGCAAGAGAGTTTTGAAGCAACCGGGTCGTTGCTTTGACTGGGCGCCGCGAAGAAGCCTGAGTAGACATCCCAGCAAGAGTTAGCACGGAGCCTCGCCGGGTCAGACCCACTGTCTGCAGCTGACGTCTCTCATCCACCTCAGGTCTTATTTTGAGAGAACTCACCATTGTATGTGACTGCAGAGTGGGGATGAGTTCAGCTAATAATTTAGATGAAAATTTAACCCGTATCTGGCTTGGAAACCACAAGAAAGAGAGAAAAATAATCACATAGATCACCAAAAGAATACAGTTTCCAGGGAAAAATAAGTTCAGCTCTATTGATGAAATAAAACTCTTCCCAGTACTTCTGCCTTTACCACCTGGAGAGCATCAGGAATTTAATAAGAGGCAAATCACTAACAGCAGACAACATGCTAATGGCATTCATTTCATGCAAGATAACTGCTATTTATGCTTATGGGATACCAGGCTGAAGTATCATTCACTGAAAAAAAAAAAAAAAACCCCTAAAAACCAAACTGCTTTTGCTTCTCTTCCCATCAAGATGGATCCGTAGCAAAATTACACTGATGCTTAATGTTAAGGACAAATAAACAATGTCTGGTTTTCCTTTAAATTGAAGGGAGGATTTGTGGAGAAAGCAGTTTTCTGCAGTGTTGCCAGCAGCATCTCACCTGCTCGTGTGATTTATGGCCCTTTCCTCCAATTGCCTGTCTTTAGCAGTATTTATTATAAACTAGCTAGTAGCACCCTGCTTCACCCACTCAAAGGATCCCATAAAAAAGTTCCAGAGGTCAGTTTATTAATTTTTGTGGGTTTCTTTTCTGCACTTAAAATTCATAGTCAGCAAACAGCTCAAAAGATTCCTCATAAGCTGAAAACCACGTCCATAGACTAACAATAAAAAAAAAATATTAAAATTAACCACTCTGTGAAATACAAAGGTTTAGACAGATGGGAGGGAGAAGCATTTATTCATTTACCTCTTTCTTTGAGCAAAGAAAGTTAAAATTTTTATATATTTATTTTAAACAAGCATCTACTTCTCAGAAACCTGGGGAAGGGGAATGTACGCTGTCACCTCGGTGCCCAGCTTGCCTGCAGCTAACAAGAAAGGGAATTTCTCCCACTGATAATAATGGGAAAAAAACAATGCAACTAAGTTGCTACAATAACAACTGACCCAATCAATAAGATTTTCAGACTCTCAGCAGCAGGAGGACAGAATTTTTAAAAAAAATAGTTAAAAATTCACAACTCTCCCCATTTATTTTTTTCTTGGCTCACTGAGAAGTTGCATGTTTGATTGCTTTCTGCAAAGTACGTGGGAAGCTCGCCCCACGTTGGGAAAGGCTGAAAGCATCCTTCTGAGGGGTCATTCCCCACCAAACATTATATTCTACAGAATTATATTATAAAAAATAGGAAAATATATAAATAAATCTACCTACTTTATAAATAAGATGTATATTACTGTGATCCCTCAAAGTTCAAGGTGGAGAAACCCAAAGTCAGTCCTCACTAACACCTAAAACCACCATCTACAGACCTTGAGCTTTTTTCCACATCCTACCTTCCTTCCAGCATACTCTACTGTCCCTTCTAGCCAGAAAGGTAAAGCACAGGATCAGAAAATGTAGGAAGAAATCCCTTTCCAGGCCTCCCATCCTCTTTTAGAGACACGGCATCTTCACAAATTAGTTATATATGCAATTTCAGGACAACTTTCACATTTCACACCCATTTGTATCTGAACACAAGCTAATTCTCAAAGTGCTCAGTTAAAACAGACAGAAGTCTTCCACTCAAGATTTTTTTTTTTTCCTATGTTAAATCCATTCCTAAAACCAGAGCAATAGATTAAGATCATTTAGCACGCCCAAAAACATTCAAAACCGAGCATTCACGAGTGAGCAAGCCATGGGAAACAGTTTACGAGTACGATGTATTTTTTAATCAAGCAGTAGATTCATTTTAAACAAGCACACTAACAAGCAAACATCCAAATTAACACATAAAAAAGAAAAAGAAATCCAAATGTACCATTGCTTTTGGCACAAGCATGGCTGTGTAAGATCAGTGAAAAGCCGCCAGTCCAATCTCAGTGGAATAAAACTTTTTACGGGCATTCAAGCAGATTATCTTACAATACCAGACACTGACAACAGGTTAAAAAAAAAAATAATACTGTAATTGCATTTCAAAATACAGAGCTTGGTCTGCCCTTTCCAACGCGGGCTCCGAGCCTGACAAACAGCACCAGAACATGGGTTGAACATCAGGATATCAGCAACCAACCTCCCCGACCAGGTCTGTGTGCTGCAGAAAACCAAGTTGCACACTGTGTGTGGGCAAGTCCCCAAATTTGCACTACAGACTGGCTGCAAGCAAGCAAAGCACCCAAGGATATAGCATGAATTTCACATATTCTGCCCCAAAACTGATATACTGCTGGAGCCTCCCTCGAGCCAAGTACACGGTACAGCTCCCAGGTACAAAAGATTTTGGGGAAAAAGAAACCCCTGCTGATTCCTTCCATTCCTCGCCAAATACTGCCTTTATTTTGGATTTAAAAATTGTTTTCCCAGGACTGAGGGAAGAGTGAAACACTTTAATACTTAATTATGCAAATCTGGAGAAAAAAAAAAAAAAGATGTATTTTTGCAAATTAAGGGATGCCTTCTCTGCAAAGGCAGAGATGGACACAAGGTGCGGTGCTGGTGTTTGCTCTGCATTCCTAATGCACCTTTCGAAAAGCCTTATCAGCTAAATCCTTGCAGCTCCACTTCATTTTGCATTTCAGAAACTACTTAATGAGCAGCATTTAATTTGCCACTTTGGGAAGAACATATTCTTGGTAAGTCCCTTAAGAGCTGACAGTTTGTGTTTCAGCCTGGAGGAGAACACACACTTTCGGCACATTTATTCACATAACTTGTTTATGTTTCAACATCACCTTTGTACTTATATCCACCAAAGCTTCAGGAATTTATTTGACCACTCGACAGTGACTTACACCTTCCAAAACGACAGCAAAATAAATATCAAAGTGCATGCAAGATAACGAGTATTTCTCCAGAACCAGAAAGTAATTTTGTAAATTAGTAAGGAATTTTAGATGAACCATAACCATCTTTTATTGACAAATGTCATCATACTCAGTTCGTTCCTTTTTAAAAGAAATACTTTAGGGTTACCGATATTGTGGAAGCAAATACAAAACCATGAACGTTTCTGTGAAGTCACCTTGCTGCAAAGCAATTCTCTTTCAGTCCCAACTGACCACCTTCACTTACGCAAACCATTTAAAAGACATCTATTAATGTATTTCTTATACAGCTAGCTGCAGGCATATAGGAAAAGAAGATAAAATGCTGTATGTTCAGTCTTAAAAAGAAATATTCTCTTTTCCACAGTACGAGTTACCCAAGAAATCTGTGTTACAAGTTTGGATATTCATTTAATAAATGCATTTTAAACACTCTTTAGCACCTACCATTTGTATTGTTTGACATCTTTAAAAATATTAGCTAGCATCTGCCATCTCATTAGCGCTACGCAACATTTAAATGCGCGGCAACGCGGCTCCAATTTGCCTGGTCCAGCAGAGCCTGCAGGACAGCATCGTGTTGGCACGGACTACTGCAGCTCCTGCCCAAGCAGGGCTGTTGGAAATCGGGGGAAAATACATAACAAGACACTCGCCGACAGATGTGTTTGCAGCAGATGCTCTGTATTAGTCCATCACACAAGATAGATAGGGGAAAACCCTTAAGAAACACCAGGGAAAACCGCAGGCAATGCAGCCTGCTATGGTAACTAAAAAATATTAATGCTTTGAACTCTGTCTGCATCAAAATGCTGAACTAGAAGCTCTGAAATGAGGGAGATTTTTAATTTTTGCTCTTTTTTTTTTTTGAAGATACAAACTTTAAAGAACCAAAGCCATGTATTTAGAGATTTCATGACAACTCACATTGGCACCTCACCACCTACATTAAGAAATCAGGGTGTGGGGGGGGAGAAATTAAAAGGCTTTCAGAATCGGATTTAAAAATTGAGCCTTTCAACCCAGATGTTCAAAAGGCCTTTAGGGAAAGGGAGGTAGAGGAGGTCCCTTCGCACTATGAAACAAGGGTAAAAAAAGAACTTTGGGGAGAATTGAGTTATTTAGAGTTTTTAAAGCTAGCTTTATAATGTGGATGCAAAATAAGTCATTTTAGAAACATCACCTGGGATTTTTTTATATTGCTTTTCATATATTACTAAATAAGAAAAAAGTGTTTAAGGTGGTGACGGAAATTCATAAACCACTTTGGCAGTGGAAAAGTTCCAAATATCATTCCTAGAGGCTCTAGATAATTTACTATGAAGTCTACATACTAACACAGGCAAACACAAACCCACTCCGCATGGCAAATCGTGGTGGGTGAAGTTAGCACAGGAAAATGCTTAAAATTTACTGTTGGCAATAAATACTGCAGCTTATGACCTTTCAAGAGTATATTTTAATAAAGGAGATTTTTTAAGACCTTTGATTTGGGGTTTGTTTTATCTGTATGTATACACAGAGGGACAAAAATACAGAGCTGGACATGGATGAAGTTGTTCTGCATACTCACTCCCTTTGAATTTGGACGTGTACAGAGAATCAAAAATTAGGCAGCAATTATTACTACAGGTGGTCTCCTGAGACTGGAAAGAGAAATCTGCATTCCCTCCTTCCAGCAAGGCTGTAAATATATTCATCACCTTTAAAACAAACGGCACCTGAAACTCAAGGCCAGCATTCTGTACGACCAAGAAAAGACACAGACTCTCCCAACCCTTCACAAGCAGCAGACGCACTCATGCAAGGGAGAAACCCCTGCTGGAAAAGCAAATAGGAAATGCTTTGGAAAAGGGACAGTCTACACTTCTGCTCCTCTTTGCTGTCTCAGTCCTCCACAGGGTAATGAAATCACAATCTGTAGGACCACAGTGGCATTCGTCATGGAAATTTGATGGGGGAGGATTAAAATTAAGTCCTTGATGCCCCAAATCATGCCGCTAAAATGAGTTGACTTTTGACACTTTTGAATTTAAATGGCTGTTTAGATCTCCCAGTGGAAGTCGGGATACTGCTGTCCCTCACCTCAGCCTGCATTACCAAGATGAACTCATTATGTTGATAATGCACTGCTCATTTTCTCAGATAAAAATTCCAGTGTGAAAGTACACGAGGAAAATAATTCCATATAGAAAGCAAGTATTAAACATTGGCTCCGATGATGAAGTTGGGGCCATACACTCAGTACTAGTCACCCACCAAATGAGAAAGGGGTTTGGGGAAAAACCACATGTAATCCTGTAATTAGAGATTGTCATCACGATTGCAAAAGGGTTTAAGGAACTGAATTAAGATACAACTAAAAATCCTGCCATTCCCTTCCACTCTCCAGCTCCTCCTCTCTTCTTCTCCTGCTTCTCCCATCCAGACCTTCCCTCCTTCCATAGCCAGTGAGGTCAAGCATCTCCTAAAACCATTCCCTCCCACCCCGCTCAGTCCACCCTCCTTCCCTCTCCCCTTCTCTCTACTAACTCCGTCTTACCCCAAGGACAGAGATTTCGGAGCTCGGTTTTCTGTCCCTTAAGTATTAAGCATTAATCTAACACCAGCAAAGCCATCAAAGAAATTAAAGCACAAAAATGATCCCATAAACCACTTTTTGATTACAAGACTGCATACGCCCACCGAGGGCACTTTGTCACCAAGTTGCTTATTTTTTTTTGCTAATTTCCCCTATGGATTCCATTAAGGTCACAAAGCTACAGGGCAAAGTGAAAGTGTTTGAAGTACATTTCTCTCTTTACTTACTAATACTGAATGAACTGCCCTCTTCTTTCGAGTTCCTTTTCCTAGAAACCATCTTCTAAACTATAGCATCTAAATATCTCCTTCCTAAAATATTCTTTAATATAGTTTACCCTACGTATTCCTCTAACTTGAAAAATTGAAGAAAGCTTGCAAAAATAACCTTCCCCAAACTTACACACATTCAAATACATGTCTCCCCACAGCATTTGGCCAGAGACACGCCTGTCCTTCCTCACAGAATAAAACTAACTTCGTGGCCTCGAGCAGAAAATGCCATTTTCCAACAGAGCCAGCTCTATCGCAGTTTCATCAAGCTGCAAAATAAGTCAGAAGCCTCAAGAGACACCGTGAAAATAGGAGGACAGGGAGATACACGTTTCAGCTTTGCTCAAAGATGTTCCCGTTAATAAAGCCACGTAGTCACGGTTACCCTGAGGACTGTACTCTTAACAAGCCAAATTCAAGTATTCTAAAATAAATCCTTTAGGTTGAAGATCAAGGAGAGGGTTCAGGATTATTTATTAAAGGAGCGGGGAGAAGGGGTGAGCATACACTGTCCCTTTTACATGAAAAGTGCATATTATGAGGTCTGAAGCACAAACTAATCAAAGCACATGCTGTCTGCTTTGTACCTGCCAGAAATCCTGGTGGAAGGGGAGAGGGTTAGAAAAGGGAAGAAAATGAGGGAATGCTTGGTTACACCAAAAAACCCCATAATTAGAATAAAGACACAAGTATCAGAGATATTAGTAGCTGGAAGAAACACCTGCCAGGTACCTAGAAAACAGAATAAAAGAGGACATACAGCAACCAGAGCATTTTAGTAGCATCTGCTAAACGAACCCTGTGAAAACAAGCACCAGAATTAGCGGTACAAAAAAGATAACAGCAAGCAGAGCTCTGTCAAAAACTGAAATACACCACAAATGTTCAGTAGAGGATATAGGAAAGGATGAAGCATGTTCCGTACGTGGACTTAAAGCAACCCAGGTGTCCACAGGGATGTTTGTGCACCATGCACTTACCTGTGTTAGAAGCAACTAAGTATTTTCTTTGATAAAATTTGTTTTTATTAAAACCAAGCCAAGAGAAGAATTTGCAGTCAGTGTAAAAACAACAAGGAAAAGCGGTGAGGAACACAAAAGTAACTCAAAACTGCTAACCAAAGCAGATGGGAGGGCCAAGTTTGGCTGGGAGGAGAAAGCTAGCAAAGCAAGCCACAAACATGGACAGAAAAGAAAGTCAAGAAGAGATAAATTGTGTCAGCTCAGCTTTGCTGCTTATTTGCTATAAACTGCATCTCTGCGTGCTTCCACAAAGGGTCACAGGCAAGAATTATCTCCCACCAGTTATTTGCGACGCTTTTGGGGACAGCAGAGGAACTTTCATATAAACAAGCGTAAGGTTATAATCAATGTAAGAAGATGCCTATGTAAATACTACCTGCACTGAGATGAGAAGGCGAAGGGATTTAAAAGCAGGAAATCTGAAATTGGACAGTGATGTTTTACACAGATTATGGACCAGGATAGCCGAATGTTTCAAGGTATCTCCAAGCAAGTCATAACCCAGACTCAACAGCTCAAACTGCTGACTCTGAGGACTCATTTATTTCAAAGACTCTTACAACAGACATTGGCAAAACCTCATAAAGATGGATTAGAGGACTCCTCACCTGTCCTCACTGCATCTAAGCTAGAGTAAGTACCAAGTATCCTTCTCAGTTAACAGGCACAGTAAATGAACTGCACATGCACTTTACACTGCTATTTACTGAATTGCAACAGCTTGCTTTTGTTAAGGTATCATTTAGAATTGCATCCTTTTGCATGAAGCTTTTAGAAGCACTTAAACATCATAGGAGCTCAGAGCTCTGATCCAATGTGTGGCTCCCGAATTGACAGCAGGACTTTGAGCTTGTCTCGCTTGCGGCAAGCTTGGGTCTACGGCAGCGTACACCACTCTAGTGGCAGTCTCACGCTCCAGCCTAAGCTCATACACAAAGCAAAGGACCCCAGAAATTCAGGCTAATAAATAACAGCTCCTTTCCGCCCCCCTCTTTCAAACCTGGCAGCAAGATCCTTCAATCCACCAGAAAAGGATGGTCCATCTACCCCCAGTCCTTTCCAAGGGGGATCCTTCCCAAGTACATTTTTTCAGGCTCCTCTGCTCCCGAGATGCTCTTTAAGTCACCTGGCAAGAAATCTTCCTCCTGAGCTGACTCACAGTAACTCTTCTTTAATGGACACACACCTCCAGTTACAGGGCCTTGGCAGATGAGTGTAGTTTAAGCTAATCATTCTACTGGTCCATGATACAAACCTGCATTATACAGTGGAAGCAAATTTCAGATGTTTTACTAGTCCTTACAGAAACCATCTGAACTATTTTCCTTCATTTTGCTATTGGTCTGCATTACTCTACGGCATCCCCAAACATCTAGAGATGTAAATATAAATGCTGGCAGGAAATACTGAATTCATAAATTTAATTACAGGGCATTGAAAGCCTCTATAATTACTCACTGCAGCAATGGTAGCAGGAAGGTAAGCTGTTGCTGGTAGCTCGAAGGCTTTTGTTTGTCTTGAGCAGCAGCAAGAAATTTTCCCCACAGGAAAAAAAGAGCAAGTCAAGTGTGTTCTGTATTAAACTAATAAGCCATCCGGGGTGGTTTTTTTTCCCCCTAAGTAGACTAGAGGTCTCTTAAAAGCACCACACCTTACCTTTGGTGCAAGCACCCAACTGCATAAAGAGAGATCTACGCTGTGCACCCACCACATCCATTTCCTGCGTCTGCTCACGCCTTTCCATCCGGCTGCCGTGAAGACAGCTCAGCTGCGGGAGGCGCAGGAGCTCCCCTGCGCTGGCTCACCTGGACAGGGACAGCACCGAAGGACCCGGGTGACAGGACCCCATTTAGCTCTGAACAGGGTAGATATGCGGGTCACACTTTAGAGGAACCCCACTAACAGCATTGCTGCTTTTTTTTTTTTTGAGAGAGATTAAGCCTGTCAATCATTAATGCATAAGCCAAAAAAACCCCCCATCAAGTAAACAGAGAGAACATAAAAAAAAACCCTTGAAACAAAATCTGTATTACAACTTATGTAACATTAATGAAGCTTATGCCACACTACATGTGCTAAGATATATACTTGTACTTAGTGAGAGCTTAATCGTCGCTATCATCTTGCTAAGCAAGATGCAGGCAGCGAGTGATGAAGCAGCACAACAACGCCTCAGTTTGAAAATCAGATGCGCAAAGAACATCTCCACGTCACTCTCAAAAGCGCCCTTTCTTAAACCCTAACAAACCTGATGCAGCAGGGGAACAGCATACCTTAAATTAAATAGAACTTGGCTCCTCCTAAACAGAGGCATGCTTTTCAAGATGGCAGGACAAGAGAAGGGTCAACATGAGATATTTCTTCTACAGATGGGTTAAAAAAGCATTTGCTTTCCCACCGCCAAAATGCAGGAGGAGGAAAGAGACACAGTGGAAATGGAGCAGAAGAACAGTTGTGGTCTGGACACCTTTACACCACAGCACCCTGAGCTACACATTAGATTGCATCTACTCTCACATTAGCCTTTTGTTCAGGCTCAATAGGAACACTTCGAAATGTCTGCAGATTGATTTTTTTTTTTTTTTTCCCCTCTGAATGAATGAATAGTAATCAATGCCTCTCTTCCTCTGCTTTCCAGAGCATGCTTCCCTGGGGGAGAAACCACCACCACACTTAAACGAAAATGGAGCCAGGGACAGAGTTGACTCCCTACACACTCAGCCCAGCAGCAGGTCAAAGAAAACTATGAGTTCAGTTGGCAAACAGATCTGACCAAGGGGTTTTGCTGGATTAATGTCTCCAGGGTTTTTGGTCTCACTCTGAGTGAAGAAAAAGCATTTAGGCTCAAATTACAGGAGCATTGTTCCCATTAATAAGGCAGTAACATTTACCTCCCTCTCCATCAACTCTATAAATTATCACTAGGAAGAAGGAGGGGCAGGAAGAGGGGAAAAAAACAACAGGTATTGTCTTCTCACCATAGCATTCAATCACATGCTCAGCAAGATGCTTCAGAAACCCAAAACAATTACAATACAGAGGCACATCACTCCACAAAATCTTTGGCAAGACCAGTCTCGATCACCACACGACAGCCAATTAGTAGTTTTGGTGGTAGTTTTACCTAACTAAAATTAGTTTTGTGAAAAAAGCAGCTCATACATCTGCTTACCAATGCCGTAGCATTTAAATCTCAAACACACATGCTCAAAATTCACACCAATACTTTAAACATTGTCCTGTAATATGGAATTAAAATGCAACTGACTGCACAGCTGGTTCTATTCTTTTAGCTGAATCTTTCTAAATTATTACTCGCATGCAACCCTGGGTATACATCCTTGCTCTTTCGTACTCTCCAGCCAGTAGCTAGCTGGCAGACTGTCAGTACTTTCCACTACCACGGCTTGCTTATGTCCGACTGCTCACAGACTCCTTTCACCTTAAAAGCAAAGAGGAAATTTCCAGTGAACAAGCCTATTACTTTTTGAGCCCGTACCACAAGTCCCATTACCTCTGCACGACATTTGTACGGATGCTTAGGGGAACGATGGACCTCTCACCCTTCTGCCAGAGCTCATCAGCTCTGCTAAGGTATGAAGGGAAAAGCGTCAGAAAGTCGCCTGTAGGTAGAGGATGCTTCAATAACCCAAGAGGAATACGGGCAAGAAGCAAGAGATGCAAAAAGGTTTTATCCCTTGGGTGCTACTATGCAAGTGAAACTCGAATGAGTAAGGTCAGCTCTGCAGCACCGCAGTTGGTGCTTGACTGAGTCAAGACAGAGTTGTTTTTTAAGCTGAAACCCAAAGCAAGCAATAAAATGAGAACAAGATGCTATCAGACAGATCAATCTACCGTCAGCTTCCTTCATTACCAAGGGAGAGCCAAGGCCAACTTATTGTATGCTCTCCTCCAATTATCCTCTCACCTGAACATTACCACTACCCTAACAGCCACAGCCGGATTTAGCCAGTCCCAAGGTGTCTTTAAGCAGACAGCCAAGTAAACAAGAAACTCTATTTCTTCATTTTCAACAGAGCAAACTGCTTCTAGGGTGTTATTAGACCATGGGAAAAAATAGATCCCAGGAGAAGATAACAATAAAGAAAAGTCCATTGCAGTGTCCTAAATCTGCTGCCTCACTTTCAGACTATCCAAACCACAGCGCGTAGACAGCCGAGTGCAGCACCGACATCTGTACATTATATAAAAAGCAATTCCGCTCTGCTACAGGTCAGAGTGGAAGGTGGTTAGCACGTAAGGCAAAGGGTATCTGTTCTCCACCCTTCAGCCAGCACAGATGTTCGCCACACTGAACGGCAAGATCCTAAGAGCACGGATGACGATGCACAGTCGAGCTCCGTACCTCAAACACTGACCGTGGATTTTCAACGCCCTGTGCGTGGTGACTGTGTCCATCACATCCAAACGTGTTGCAATTCAAGCTCTCGGTGCAGAGATGCAGAGGAACAGAAAGTTGAGTTCAGCAAAGGGATTGCTTTTGGATCTTTTATCCAATGTGATAGGAACAGACTGCAGAGCGCTCAGGAACAGAGGAACGATTAGCTAAAATAGTGTGGGATTCGGCATTTCTTCCCTACAAACAAATCTTGTTTATGTAAAGCCTAAGGGAGGAGTGTGATAGCTTGACAAGATAAGATGATGAAAGTGAGCGGATGCAAAATAGACTGTCATAAACCAGAGGGAGAAACATTTGATATTTTGGAAAGAATATATGTACTTTTGTTTCTTTGGGTTTTTTTTTAAATCATGAAAACCAGACACTGGGTTCGTGGCAGGAGGAGAAGAAAACAAGTGTTCACAACACGCTTCGTAGTCTTATGCATCAAAACTAACTGCCAAAATACTACCTTCCAATTGTCTGTTTTCAAGCAAAATCTCGCTCTGCTGCCTGAGTAACCTGCACACTTGTACACCGCTGATGACAGGGACCCCAGCTATTTGATCACCTTCTGTCTTTACCTTTTCCTGCTAAACACAAAACAAGACAGGGAACTGCACATGTTCAGCCCATGCTGTGTTTATATAAAGCTTCAAATGCATTTTTTCTTTTTCCAGTGTCGACACTTTCTGGAAATGCCTGACACCGTGTCAGGTACATCACTCAGCAATGAAGGGATCAGATGCTGACTTCCCTTAGGGGGAAAAAAAAGAAGCTTTATTTTCAGATGGTGCAGATGAAATGAAAATATCGCTAAATGCTGGAGTACCATTACGTGCCCTTGGTGATATGATGGAAAATTAACCAACCTGCAGTGATCTGCACTAAGAAGTCAATATGAGCTGCTAGTCCTAGGGCCAGAGCTGCCTTCACCATACTCCTCCACTCCAATGGGATTTATGGTGTGGCTAATTAGGTCTCTGATTTCCATAACAACAGGTAGGATGTTATGCAGCTCCACTTACGCAGGCAGACAAAACCGGATCCGAGCACGCTCAACATTTTACCAACACATATGGTGACAGCACAAACATCCAGAACAGTTGTGTATCGCTGTAGGAAGCACCTAGGGCTCAAAAGGGGAACGGAGTAAGGCTGTTCGATGCGGGGGGAACACATGCTCGGGATGCAGATAAAAAACACAAGAGCGACTCCTTCCCTTAGGAACCTGGAGATAAGTCTGGAAGGGAAAGGTCAAACGAGTTTCCCCTGAAACAGCGTAACTTGTGGGGCTCTCGCACAGTCAAAGAAGCAGTAAGGAAACTTATTTATAACTTATAATTTCCTGGCCTATCAGTATATAAGAAGAGATACTATTTTGTCTGTAAACATTAAAATAAGACCTCTTTATAAAAAAAAAAATCATCTTTCTGTCATTATGGAAAAAGCACTGCAATGCTACTAAACAACAAAAAGCCCAGAAGAGAATACTTCAAATACTTCATTTAACTTACACCCACATGCAGGTAATAACTAAAGGACTCTGGGTTAAAAAAGCCATTGAATAAAACACATTTAATGGTCTAATGTGCTCACCTTCCCATCATAGCGTTTCACTATAAATTGATCCAGGCCCAGGTCTGAAAGAGAGAGAAAAAAGATACTTTAAAAAAAATGCTCATAAGAGCACAGAAGTAAGCATTTCTTGGGTTTTCTGTTTGAGTGAGGATTAGAACATAGAATACACTCTCTGAATAACATCAATAGAAAGTATAAGGACAACAGGAAATTTTTTTTTTGCCTTTGTGCATCTTGTACTTTGTATTTCAATCATGAAAGACAACAAACTCACGGCACCAAGAGAAGAAAACCTCCTTCTAGCAGGGTCAGTAGAAACAGTTCCCAGCCCCTCTCAAGAGCCTGAAATACCCACCACAAAGTAGAAGATTTCTGCACAATTACCAGGCAAACATTTCACCCATGATGCCCCATGTAAAAGCATGTTCATAAAACTCTTTTTGTTTTTAATAACACCTTTTGAATGGCTCACAATGGGGAAAACAAAGAATTTTTCCCATAATTAATTGGGATATTCCCAAATAAATCCAAAACTTGTTCATATTGTAGTGTAAAATCACTCATAAATAGATTTTAATGGACATTGTTGTCGCATTCGTAAGAAGGTGAGCACTTCAGCTAGAAGGGCATTTTGGAGAAAGGCAGGGAGAGGGATTATTTATACTAGTAAATTCAATCTCTCATGCTATCACAAAATGTTTTTTCTATCTTGAAGGGGGTGGGGGGGGAATCCCAGCATTTGCAGAGTTAAGGCACAGAGCTCTCAATCTAACCCGCAATGCCGGGCAGGCTATATCTACACTGATGAATGCACATATAAGCAAGATGACAAAAATATTCAGGAAGATTAATTATCTGAGCTCTGCAATCCAAAGTCGGGAGAATGCACCGTGAGAAGAGATTAAGCAGAACTCAAACCGAGCACTTCCAGTAACTCAAGAGAGCACAGGCTGATTTTCGGTTCTCTGAAGAATAAAATCCACTGAGCACTTCCAGTAATTCAGGAGAGCACAGGCTGATTTTTGGAATAAAATCCTTCAGCAGAGCTACGGCCCATGCATTTTGTGCAACTGTTTATGATAGTTATCACATCTTCATTTCAATTTAAATTACAAAAAAAGATGGAAAAACCAAAATAAAACCTCTCCCTTGCCTGCTGCGTCACCTGCTCATGAAGGAAGATAATACAACCCTTCCCGTCTACTGGCTCATAATGGTTACAGTGCAGAAAATGGAGTTATTAATTGCTCCAGGGTGACCTCCTCAACCTTTCTGAGCCAAAGCAGCTAAACCTCCTCTGTCATGTTCAAATTTCAATTTCAAAGGTCAAGGCAATGGTCAGAGGGCTTTCTGGATTTGTGGATATTCAAGCCAGAAAGCACGTTCTAAATATTTTATGCACTTGACAACAGAGTGAAAATTGCATATTTATACATAGTTTCAGACTTTAATCATCTCCTCCTGAATTTTGTCGTCCTCAAAAGTCGAGGGTATAAATGCAGTACAATAATAAGTATTGTCACATTCAGAGGCAGGATTCATTTAACAAATGTGCTTATTTTACCAGAGACATGTTATCTGGTCAGAGCTCACCCCTGACCATCCATCTGGATGCTGACCACTAAGCTGAGCTTAGCTTATGTCCACGTGTCGTAATAAAGTCATTTCTCAAGCACACCACCTTGTTCCCATGCCAGGAAATAGTGCTGTAAGACATATCCCTGACAGCCCGACATTGCACGCTTAATCATGGAAAGCTGAAAAAGGACACATGTTAAAAATAGCAAGTGAAAGTATGTCTTAATGGTACACCCACGCCCCCCTAACTGGAGACTCCTATTAGGAAAGCAAACAAGTTTCAAAGGAGACCCAAAATGAATGGATGCTCATGCAGATGAACAGTAAGAAAAGATGAACTAACAATTGTTTTCTTATTTTTATATATATATAAAAGAAATATTTATAGAATAAATAATAATACATATATTATTCTGTATGTACATATAGAAAAGTTATTAAAACCAGCCAAATGACACCCAAAAAGGCAGAATACTAGTACTTGTATTAAAAGAAGAGGCTAGTATTACAAACTTTGTGCTCTCCACAGATGTAACATGAAGTGGGCAAAAGGGGAGGCGATGGGGGCTATGACTGAAGGGGAGCCTGAAAAGCACCACAGCAATAAATTACAATAATGGAATCAGTGAACAAAAACCACACTGGTGAAATCAGGAGTTTTGCTATGGCATGTAACGAAAAGGCACGGAAAAACAAAGCACCTGGGTAGCCTGAGACTATTCCTGCGAGGGACGGAGTGATGGACCTTGACTTACATACAGCTTATCTGTAACTGCATCGAAACCCTCGTGCCAGGTGTAGAAGCTGCCAGGTCTGTCCTCAAGCTTAAGAGCTTCAAGCACTTCATTATTTGCTGAAGAAACTGCTTACAACACCATAGCAGTTACAGAAATGTAGTTAACATTACCTATATCACGTCAGCCTCCTTCGACACAACTGCATCTGACAAGAAGCAAATACATAATCTTGGTTTATGTGCGTCTCCGAGATCGGGGAGAGACATTTATATGAAAACGCAGCACAAAAATGTGTCACTTGTGCTGCTGCCTTTTTTCCTGTCACTGTATCAACACGCCTGCAAGACAGTTTTATCTATTGCAAGCACAAGCATATTTGTTCACATCAGTGTGAACGCTCACCCTTCCTCCCAGCCACACACGACGATATCCCCTCTGCTCTACTGCATTAACTAAGCTGCACACTTAAGTCCCTCTATAAAATTCCCCTTACGATAACTCCTAACAGAATAAGCTAATTTAAAACCTGAAAAAGGGCATTTACATGTTCAAGGCATATGGTTTTACTCAATATATTTTTCTTCTTCCAATACACTTTATTTTCTTTTTACAGTACAGTTTATTTTCTTTTTTACAGACTTAGCTATGTGTTTTTTCCCAAGTCTTTAATCTTAAAAGTTGACAAAAGGAAACCAAGAAACAAGAGGTTGCCTGATGCCGGTGTTCCTTCTTTACATTGAAAAAAAACCCAAAAGGTTTTTCCTCCAAGACTTTATAATAGGAATTCAGCATTTGCGTAGGCTGGAGAGCTAACGGAAACACTGCACGAACGAGGACAATCACATCTGAACAGGGAAAGGAAAGAATGTTAGTTATTACATCTCTGTTATTTAAAAGGCAGTGTGCTAAGTTAAAGCTACCGCAGGATTGTCTGTGATACACTCAAAACAAATATCCCCTTGCTGGGCTATTGCTGACGAGCTGCAGGAACACAATTTAATAGGCATGTTTAACAGTAAAAAAGAGCTTTTCTACCTTTCATTGAAAAGCAGGGTTTGAAATACTGTCCTCCCAGAAATGGATTAAAGGATTTCCTCCAAGAGAGACAGCAATGAAATGCAGAAATTGTTTCAGGAGGATACCTGGCTGCTTCATGAAGCCTCTCCGGGACCCAAAGGCAGCGCAGCGTGTACCACGGCTACTCCAGATTGCTCAGTGACCACCCAGAGCAGCTGGGCTTCGGTGCTTCCTTCTGCTCCAGCAAACCCAGAGCTGTGGCCACCACCTGCCCCAGAACAAGCCCTTTATTTACATGAAACACTGTACAACGCCTCACCTTTCCCTACACATCCGGATTATCGAAGCCCCTTTTGCTCAACCAATCGCTCACCTGCGACAATTTCCAAATTTGCTTGCCATAGCTAATTTACTTTTAATCTTTAAGTACCGCTACGTATTGTTCCTACAAATTCTGATACCACCTAAAGTACGATGATGGGACCAAAAGAAACAGCCGCACTGCCGAGGAGTAGCTAAGCAAGTGGCATCACTGAGTGTTATTTCAGATTAGACTCACTCACCAACACTAAGAATAAAGGCCCCCACTCTTATTCAAGTGATGGTACTTTCGCAGCACTCTAAAAATAAAAATGTCTCAAAATAAATCAAAATTACACTCACTGCCTGCCATATTGGGGAAAAGATGTTGTTCAAGAGGAGAACCTTGTTCTCTGTGTTTACTTCCTTCTTTTTGGGCTGGGGAGGATGTGTTAATGGGGAAGGAATTAGTTGTGTAAAGGAAAAAACCCACAGAATAACCTGTTGTTACTCTAGTTCAGCTCTTATCAAATCTAAAGTCAAATGCTTATTATATTTCTATTGATTAATGAAAACATACATGCTAGCTAAGCATCAAAGCTAGCTAATTACCAGACTTGATAAATATCTAAACAATCACTAAGCTCTTCATGTTATCCAGTAAAATAAAAAGCCACAGGCAGCAGATTATAGATTGCAGTTTTAAAAAAATATTTAATGAACGGGATTCCAGAAGAACAATTATATTATGCCAAGAACACAGTTGAGATCAATTAGAAACCATCATGATTTCCTCTGGGATGCCAGCAGTTTTCCACCATGGTGGAAAAAACTTTTCAACTCCCTCCAGTCTGTATATCCCTGTCAGATTTTTCACATTATTTGAGTTACATTTACTCATCATCTGCTTTTCCTTTCTCCTCGCTTGATATTTATCATGGACTCTTTTTCTTGCAAGTAGATGAGCAAAAGGGCTAATTACCAAGACTAAAAAAGAGCCTGCTAACCATGCAATGTGCTACTTTGTGGGAGGAGAAAATGCTGGACTGAGTTTTCCCCTCCAGAGCTGCACATCAGCTCCTGATTTTTGTGTATTTTCCCCTGAATTTAAAATGTAATCTGCAAGCAAACAGTGAGCTGCCTGAGATTTCTCAAGGAGCAGTCTCAGGTTTGTGTTAGAGTCCAGAACTATTTTGTTCAAGTGACTGCTTTGCTCTCATCCATTTCCCCCTCCTCCAGCAGACCAGTCGGTCTCTCTACGAGATGTGCATTCACAAGACAACAGATCAGCCATACCACCCCCTCATCTATACTGAAGTGCTAATTATTCATTTCTTCTGATGACCGTCACATAAGCACGCGCATTACTCCACCTCTCGCTTGCTCCTCCTTGGCGAGGTTCCTGGGGTCTCATATCAAGCGTGACAGGCTCAAAGATGATCCATGTTTAGGAATGACATTTTCACAGAAAAACACCCCACCCTGTATTCACCCTCCTGGTTCTGGAAGATAATCACCAAGTTACCTCCCCTTCTTACTCATACCCTTTCCCTGAAGACCTCTCCAGCAGATGTATTTGACGGAGAACACAGAAGTAAGTCCCCATCAACAAACGAGAAGGCAAGTTCAGCATCTCTAGTTTCCTTCTGGGTCTTAAATACTCCAGTTGAACACTTTGGGCAAGTTTAGGGATCTATACGAGCCTAGGGAGTCCTCTCTCTGCCCACTGAGCTGGGTTAGTGCTTGCCACAGCTCATGACTGCCAGTTCTACAGAAAATCAGATCCGTATTTTACAGACTTAACTCAAAATAACAAATAACTGCTCAAGCATTGTCACAATGCAGAAGCCAGCTTGTGCAGAGCTGCTCATGAAGTCCAAACATGAAAAAAAAAACCCACTTCAAACCCGAGAATCAAGCTATTAGAGTCTGATCAAGTCACCAGACACTGACTCCATCCTACACAGCTCCTCTCCTCCGACACCGTCCTGTGCACAGAGGCTGCAGGGGCACAGCTACTGCTTCTGGCTGAGCTTCAACAGCATGTTCATGGTTTCTTAAAGACAAAAAAAAAAAACCCCAAACACCACCTTCCAGGGCATTTCCATGAGTTCAGAAGTTTGAGCTGCTGCAGAGCGTGGCGGATCTTGAAAGGAGTCTTTCATGCAGCAGGAGTTTGGGTTAACCAGGGAGGTTTGACTGAGCAAGACTGGTTTGGGTACAACATGTCTTCGTTACAGCATGCTGAGATACAAAGCCTTTTTCACTTCTTTCAATCCTTATTGCAAAGACAAAACCAACCCTGGTACTGGCTGAGTATGCCACAGCTCCTTCTTAGTCCAGGATGCCCCAAAATACTCACTTTCCCCAGGAAAACGATCAATGCAGAATGGACCCAGGGAAACCTGGGGAATGGAGGGAACTCGGAGGCTAGGAACAAGAGGAGGACTGGGCAGGCCACCACCAAGCAGGTCCAAGCACTTGGAAATGTTCCTGCAGGCCAACAGCTATGTAAGACTACAGAGAACGTGCCAGCAATGACCTGCAAGTATCAGGCGCCGTTATGGCTCCTGTCAAGTGTCGTGGCTTCATACACCTTTTTCAGCAAAAGCTCAACTGTCTTCGAAGAGCTGCAATATCTAAAACGGAGTTTTTGCAAACCGTTACCCTTCCCACCAGAGACTCAGCTGGTTTTGGGCTGGGGTACCAAGCAAGCACCAGGTACAAAGCAAGATCCCTGCTCACCCAGCCTTGGAGCCAAGCTATCTCTCGGGTACGAGAGGAGGTGGGAGGAAAAAAATAACACGGGACTGCAGGGAGCACATAACACTGCCCACGCTTCTGTTGGCACTTGGACTTTCCAGAGAGCATATAAAGATTTTTTTTTTTTTAAAGCAATTTCCAAGTTTAATGTCATTCTTTGGCTTATTCTGACAGTTCCAAGCTCAGCAAGAGTGTGTCACACCTTAAGCACAGCTTGCCTACTTGGGAAAGCTACAGCAGAAAGTTTTACTGAACTGGGGAAAGCAATCTACAGGAGCTAATGAATTGGCATTCATTTTTCCCAAGTTAGCAAAACGCAGCCTAGAATTAAGTTGACACTTTATTGACAATAAATCAAACTTTCCCCTACGTAATCCATAAAAATGAATCAGGCATATGATGCCTTGCAGTAGATTAGTGGTTTAAAAATAAATACAACAGGGACTCAGATACCTCGTTACTCCATATCACTTATATTCTACTGTATTTTCTCTCCATAAAACAGCAGACACATTAACAACAAGTTACTCGCTGAAATAACAACCGGCAGCTTGAGCGCACAGAGCATTCCCTGCTCTCCTCATGTCTCAGGCTGCGTATGCAGGACCGTATTAATTCACAGGACCAGAAGGCAATTGCTTCGCCACACAAACCTACCAACAAACACCACTGATGGAAAACGTTGGGGTCAGTGGGACTGTACAAAGTAATCCATAATTCAGTTCAAGCATTAACTGCCCTAGTTAGTAAAATTACAGCGGGCTACGTCACTACCTGAAGGAGATTTCCAAGGAGCACTCCAGGCTACGTCACTACCCGAAGGAGCATCCCGGGACGACGGTGGGATGCTCCAGCCCTGATGGAGGGCACACCCAAGTCGTGACTAAGGGAGAACACACCCGCAGCGTTTCCCTACTCATCTATGACTCTATGAATCTCCTATGAGTCAGAAGTACCAAACGGATGTCAAGTACGGAAATAAACCAGCCAGCAGGTAGCAGTCTTTGTCTTTAACTTCTGGTTTTGAGATCACACCTTTTTTTTTTTTCTTCTTTCACTACCAGCTTTTAAAACCTTTGGGAACAAGGTTATGGCTGGTTTGACTTTACTGCAGCATTGTTTTACTCTTCTCTTGTTCGTTATGTGTTAAAAAACCATTTACCACGATTGTCGTGATGTACAGCACTCGTAAGGAACAACCATCCTAGCAGCAGCTTTGTCTAGAAGCAAGTCATGACAATAATGGTCCTCAAGACACATTTTCAAACCAACAGGATATAAGATGCCCACGCTCCTGCTTCACCTGCTGATGGGTAGCCAAAGCTCAATTTCCATCTCATTCCACTTTCCAAGAGCACCTGTAAGTATCGCTGTAACAATTTTCCTCCCTTATCGGCTGCTTTGTGTCACTGACCAGCAGCATTCGCAGGCACTTAAAGGCACGACAGGCTTCACGGGGACATTTAAGCATCTCACCTAGCCAGGATAATAATAGTTACAATGGAAAGTTAGTGGCTAAGACTGACAAATTATTTCTCTTTAGTCACCTTCGCTTATCTCCGAACTAGGTGTTTTCTAAGCACTCTTCCACCTATTTTCTGTGCACACCTTAAAATGCACCGAGCACATATACTGCATGGAAGAAGTAAAAGAGAATCAGATGTCTTGAAATTAAACATAGGATGTTTTTTATTTTTATGCTGGCTGAGGAAAAAAAAAAAAAAAAAAGACTTGCATGGGAAGACTCGCACTCAACCAGGTGCTACTGCTTTTCAAAGTACCAATGCAAGGAGCTGTAGACAGATAAGATAGTAACACACAATTTCAGCATCTATGAACATCATCGTCTGTTTATTGCTCCTACTTCACTGAAGATGAAACCATGTAATTCATATGAAAACTACAGCCATTTTCAGGACTTGATGAAAATCTAAATATCAATTCACCAACATGCTTTTAACACTAATGCCAGGTTATTTTTTCTTCCTACCCGCACACACTTCATATTGTTGTTTTCTAAACACAAGTGTACATGGTATTTATTTAGCAGCTGTCATGGAAGGTATCAAAACAGTTTCACAGTTTGTGCATAAACCCCACTCAAAAAAAGTTAACATTTAGGGGCTGAGGTTCTTCATTAATGCCTGCAGAGAGAAAAGGAGTTTTGATTTGACAAAAGCCTGTTTCGTTCTTTGAGATACACTGCAGGAGACCAAGAAATCCAATTTCCCGTGTCTCAGTCAAAACACAAATCTCCTCCAAAACAGAAGACAGGCAAAATCCTCTTGCCACCCCACCAAATCCAACCTCTTACCAAATGCTCAGAACACAGCTTTCCAGACCAGAAAAAAACCCCAAACTATCTGCTCTCCTGCCCGTTGCCTGCCAAAGCCCCACAGGTACCACAGCTAAGGTGCTTCCCTGCAATCCACAGGGAATTTGAAGCCAGCAGCATCACAGCTCAGCTGGGCACATGGGGCTGCCTGGAGCCCCTTTTTCCTAAGGTTTTCCTTGCCAAAACATCCTCCTTTCGAAGGCTTGTGAACAGTTCTTACGATGTTTCAAAGGTAATCTTTTACCAGTAAGTATGCAAAAATCATCTCATCTGCTCTTCAAAGGCTCACACCAACAGGATCTACTATGCTGCAATAGCACTTCAGGCAACACAGAAGGGATTAGGCTAATTTTGGGTTTGGAGCCTGGAGATGGGATAGCTGCAGGAGGTGCTTTCTAGCACTACCAATCCTGGGTTCGAAGCTCTCAAGCAGCATAGGGCGACCAACACTTCTCAACCTGAAGGATCACCGTCATTTGGCAGCACTGGGCTGCTGCCGGTCAGGCGGGTACGAGCCGGCACAGACACGCTGCAGGCTCTGCGGGAGAGATGAGCATGGCTGCTGCGCAGCTGCACTGGCAGCTTTCCACCTCTCTCCTGCATTCCTTATATCTGTTATTCTTCCACACACCATCGCATTGCCATAAGGCATGGGTTCAGAATATCACTTTTTTGGACCGTGGCAGCACCCTAGTCAGTAACCTCCCGCTTTGTGCCATACCTCTCAACATAATGAGAGCAAAACTCAACAACATAACTGTTTGATGGGAAATTTAATGATCTGGTAAGCAGAGATTGGGGAGTTTATTCCCCTTCACTGTATTCGTTTCTCCAATTACTAGACACACGTCACTTACTTTCCGGTTGTTTTTCATTAGGTGTTATAGATCTCACGAAATCCTGCGGTGTCATAAAAACCTCTGATTCACCATGCTCATTTATGACTTTCAAAGTGGCAAAGTATCTGAAGATTTTGTCCGGCGTGGAGTAGGCTCTGATCCTGTTCTCGTATTCCATCACCTGGAAATAAAATTTAACCAGCATTAGATGTGCACGGTTCCTCCCCCAACACCTACGTTAGCACCTCAGTCCTCTGAAGGTTTTGCCACGTGACAACAAAGTTGTGTCCAGCACCACAAAACTTGAAAGAAATCATGTTGAAAGGGTCAAAATCCCTCCTACCCTCAGCCTTTGAACTACCAGGAAAACTGGAAGTATTAGCTCCTGATGTCCTAGGATTAAGGACAAGAGTCTTTAGTACTGGTAAGTTTTGACTCTTCATGATGGCAGAGAAAAAACCAAATTAACAAAATCCCTGAAGACACTTTTAAACACGAACATAAAAAAAAGCACTAGTATCCCATCTGTGAATGTAAAGCAGCTCAACATTTTAACCACAGTGATGAAGGGTCTGATTTATGATTAATAAATGAAGTAAAAGAAAAGCCTGGGAGAGACCTTTGCTTTCAAGCTGTGTCTTGGAAAAGCTACTTGGAGCCGCAGCTGGTTGCTCAGTCACCCAACCTCATTTTTTCCTCGTCTATCACATTGGCAAAATTCCACAGAAACATTCTTTACTCAGTCCTCTTCTCCCCACCAATCTGCCACTCGCTAACTCTGCCAGCAGCGATTATTTTGTATCTAGAACTGCTTTCCCCAACACACAGCTAGAATTAATCAAAGAGAACAGAAAGCTTTTACAAACAAAAATCACAACATAAGGCCACAAGGGAGGAAAAAGGCACAAAGACCTCCACTTCATTACATATCAGAGCAGAAAACTTTCCTTCTTTCTTCAGCTTTTTATTCCTGCATTATACACCACATTTAGCAGTCCATGATGTACTTGAAACCTTCAGTACTTCTGGCCAAGAGCCACAGGAGGGGAAAAAACCCAACAAACCAATGATCTGCTGGAAGAGAATACGCAAGATCAAGGATACTGCCAAGGCATCTGTAGATCATTTACGGCTTTGGTCCCATTTCAGCCTTGTCCTTTAAGTCGAACAACTTCTCCACCCTGATGCTTATCAGAAAGAAAACACCCTCTCTAATTTTTCATATTTCTAGGATAAAACAAGCCAAAGGCTTTTAATCTGCCAACCCAGGCTTGGGTAAAGTAGCTTGGGGAAAGCAGAGCCTCTCTCCTCTCCACTTGTTCCAGATCAACTCACCAGCAAATGCTACCCGGGGACAAGCAACACACGGCATAAGATCCCACTGATAATGGCTTTGACGTTATCTAAAGCATTCTCCCTATTCTTTGCACCACCACAGCTTTTTTTATAATCGAGCCCATCAGGAACACAGAAATGTCCTTGCATCAACCAATACAACCAGCTCTCTCTTTCCCGTAGCCACCTGCGTAGAAGAAAAATCCCTTCTGTTACTAGCCTTTGCACCTAGAATCAAACTTCATCCCATTTTTATTGCTTCAGTCTACAAGGTCCTCCAAAGATAAGGGCATTGGATCAAAAGCAACTGTTTTACTGCAAAGTTACAAGTTGCCATCTATCAGTCCAACCACAGTAAACGACAACACACACTTCCCTGGCTCTTTCCAGCGGCAAAGCTGCACGTGTCTTCGTCCACAGCTCCCACCTGGCAGGCAGTAACTTGTTAGGTCAACGTGATCTTTTGACTTGTGATTGCAGGCCCATACCTCACTCCTTCCTGTAGCATGACCTGATCTCACTATGAATAACACCCCATCCAACTTGATCAGCCAAAAAAAAAAACCCAAACCCATAGTTAAGTACTTTCACCTTCGAGCAAGACAACTAAAACCAGCTACAGTGTCAAGGCTAGCCCTGGAGCCAAGAGCAGACACCACAGACCACAACCAACAGCTCCCTCCATCCATGACACCCTTTCAACAGCCGGCTTTCTACCTAAAACATTGGTCTGCCTGAGACTTTACATTACTCCTGATTTTCCAAGCCAGTGAAATAATTTCTTGCAAGGCACTATCGAATGCTTTCCTTCAACCCAGCTAGGTAAGTTGCACATCTTTTACTCAACAACTTCACATCTGCAGTGGATCTTTCCTCTGTACCTGTTTTAAGATCTTACTAAGATGCTACTGACAGGCCTGCTGCTGTCAGGTACTTCTCATTTTTGGAGTACAGGCATTGCCACTGTTCCTCGCCTGACATCTTTACTGAGACTCTTCCTTACCAGGCCAGCAACTTCACTGACAACTTTTTCTTATCCCAAGCTCAGGGTGAGCCTCAAGGCCCCTGCTTTATTGATGTTAAGCAGTCCACATTTTGCTTTGACTTTGGGCACAGCAATGTTCCAACCCCCCTATTCAGATCCACACAGCATCTTCAAGTCCACCACAATCACCACTTGCAACAGAAGCAAAGCATCCATTTACAACATGGCATTTTCCGAGGTCATTTGCCATCCCATCTTCTACCCACGCACACTGCAAAATGAGAAGCATCCTCTGATGAAAGTATTCCTTCCAGACACTCATGAGGATGCAATTTGAATATGCAGCTCTAGAGCAGGGAGAGTGTGTTGCTCGAAAGCCACGAAAGCTCCCAAAGCAACTTGGCACAGCTCACAAAAGCCTAACAACACCACAGGCTACAAAGAGGCCTCGTGTCTCGCTGTGTAGCACAATCCGCCCCCCCCCAGATCTGCAAACCCAGAGGTTTGTCCCCATGTAGTCAGTGGTTTCATGAGGAATATAAAAGTGGTTTGGGGCTTCCCCTCCTCCAACAAAAGCAGCTGAACACCCTTGCAAAGGTAAGACGTAAGGGTGCAGCAAGTGGAGAGCTGATCATCTCATTTTGCATTAGTTCTCAGAGCAGTTTCAGACAGCAAAACGAGGAGTTAAGGATTTTTTCAATTACCATCTTCTTCTGACAGTTTGCCATGTCTGGAAAAGAGAGCTAAGCTGACCTACCATCTCCATGAAAGCTCAAAGCAGCCCTTCAAGCCCACTGCAGCGTAAGGAATGGGTGTTACCTGTTATTTGAGTTAATTTGAGTTAATTTGAGTTTCATATCCAGAAGGGAACATGATTATGTACAGCTACTCAAAGTTTTGTGGGAAGCTACTGTTAGTTTTAATTATCTGCGACCTTTCGGCTTTCAGCAATTAGCCATGACATACACAAGCCTCAATTTTCAGGACAAATGCATTCCTGAAAAATTATGAGGAACAACAGTCTTGAATAATTCACAGTCTAGACCAAAAAAGTAGAATCTAAAACACTTGTTTAGTATCTCACAGGCTGTTTTAATCACAACTGAAACCACACTTCTTCCTCAAACTTCCCTATCAGAAGTCAGCAAATGCAGCAACACTTCTCTTTTGCCCACAGCTGAACTCACAGTTACCTCATTTTTGCTAACATGATCTAATCAGCTGGCAAAAACTAACAAATATGCTACAACATATCCCTCCGACTTCAAGACTGGATTGAATACGAAGCCAGGTCAAGAAGGGAACAGCTGAGACCCTACAAATGGGAACAACTTATTTATTCAAGAAGTGGGCGATAATAAGGGTGTCCTGATCTCGCGATACAAACGTGGACATAAAAGCAGGTGTGTGTATTTGGGTGTGCACGCCACCATTTGTGAGGGTTTTTTTACACTACTTCACAATCTGGACATAAAAATCATCCCAGACGAGTCTCTCCTCCCACGACCTCTCGCCTACGAAATACTCCAAAATACTTTCCTGGCAAAGCGTGCACCCAGGCGGCTGCCTTCCCCCAGTACGCACCAGTCCTCAATGCAGTGGAGACCAGCCAAAAATACTCATCCAGTCCCCAAAACTGCAGCCTCATGTAATCCAGGGCTTCCAGAAAGATTATGTGACCAAAAGGGAAAAGTCCCTTTTTGGCATTTATTAACAGAGTACGTACCAGAGGAGAAAGATGAGCAAGTAATCTTGCTCTCTACAAGAGCGAAGCTGCTGTTGAGACAGTCAATGTTTATGCTAAGCCTCCAGTTAAAAGGAAAAAATTAAATCCTGCACAGACATGAAAATAAAACTCTAAATTAACATCTCAATTCACTTCCAGATCATCACCGGGGCCTCCGACAGAGCAGGAACTTTGGCAGTCTGGCTCTACCGCACACATCTTATCAGGGTAAATTAATTAGGATTAATTTTCTTTGGGTTTCCTACTGTAATACACACTCAAATGAAGTCTTAGCATGACTAACACTCCTAAGGTGGCATACCTGCAGAACCCAGCGAACACTGCAAGCTGATCTTGATAAAGCACTCCTAATGCTGCATGCAAACGCTTTTAGCAAGTTAATCAACACATCAGCCCACCCACATCATGTATTACCGCTCATTAGCCTTCAAACTATGAAAGCACTCAAACAATCTTTTCCTTCCCTCCCTCGTGCAGTCAGGACCTACACGTTGCATAGGCTGCAAGACAACTGCGCCCTGGAACCAGCCACACATGATCCCAGCCCCAGCAGATGCCAAGTGATTTATATTTCAACTTCCTCTTCACTGAATCACTACCCAAAATAGCAATGTCATGCCTAATTTATTATTTCACCACTAATCAACTTCATTAAAAGCAACACTGGGATAACAAACAAGTGTTAAACACTTTCAATTAAGCTTAATTTTTTTCTCAAGGAAAACCCCACACTGTTTTCAATTAATTATGGGAAGAGTTGGAAAGGGTTTTTACTGTGGGTTTTGTTAAAAAAAATATAGAAGAGTCAGGAATTCCCTCGGTGCCATAGAAGTGATTAGGGGAGCAGCACATCCTGGGAGCAGCCCTGATTTTGAGTCAGAAGCTGGGGCACACCTCACTCTGTCATCTGAGCAGGAAATATTCAAACATACCTCCTGAGATGACTCACTAGGGCAATTGCTGATCAAACACAGAGCCCACAACAGAGCCACTCAAACAAACACAGAACCCGGCACCTGGGAGACTACCGGTTACATCCTGCATTAAACCAAACAAAAGCAGCACCGGCATTTGGGTCAGAGAAGGTACCTTCGGTCTTAAGGCTGGAGAAAAAGGGGTTTTTATGTGGGCAAAAAAAAAAAGTCATGAGATCTGCTTTAAACTGTACTCTCCCCACTGAAATTGCTACTCCTGAGTCGAGCACTGCAGGAGGAAGGAAGGCTGTGGACTGAGAAGGGATCCAGGCTGCACGTCGTTCCCATCGGACCTTTTGGGCACCCTCCACGCCTGGCTCGCGTCTTATTTGGAAAGCGTGGGCACATTCCTCCCTGCCTAGTATGGGAAGGAAAGAGCTGGTCAACATAGGCATGTGTCCTAACAACTGGAATAAAAAGTCATTGCTTGCAAACTAATGTTCTCTGGCTTCCCTAGCCAGAAGCAAGCAGCCACATAAGACAAAAACATCAATCATTACATTCGCTGTATCAACAAATGGTTTTGTTTTTTTTTTTAAAAAAAATAAGAGTGCATATAAAGGTGGATTGTTTCTTTGTCTTTGCAACCTGCCTCCATCTGCTGACACTGGAAAAAATAACCCCTTTTTCTTGAGTCGTACTGGCAAGAGTCAAAGTTTTGCTAAAGCTGTCACAGTACCTGACACCCAGTTGCCCAGAAAATTAGCAGAAGCCAAGAACCTATATCCCTGGATAATTCTGTATATGTCAGCATAGTATCTTACAATATAATTTCACTGAGCTGCCACCAGCATGGCACAACAGCGAGAGTTTGGAGCCCCAAATACCACAAGGCACTTGAAATTTCAAGTTGTGTAATCTACTCTAACCAACAACAGAATATGATTCAGCAACTTCAAATGAAACAGCTCTTAATTTTTTATGAAAAGCTGTTAAGCCACTATATACAACCATCCACAATTTAACAGCTAATGAGATGCAGCCTCCAGGATATGGACTTCAAAATAATTATCAGAAGCAAATCATACAGAAAGGAATTGTGAAGAGCATACACTCCGCTCTCCTCTTTGGCACTGCAAAGGTATTAAATCATCAAACACAGCCCAATAAAACCGACATCCAGACAGGTTTAAAAAATAAAATACTGCTGTCTGCCAACTCTCAGTTACAGGACTCTCCATCAGAGCAAATCATACATCTTGTAATAAGAGGGGTTACAGATAGTACCGAAGTAGTTGTCAGTTCAGAGGAGCCCAAAGCTCTCAGGATCGCCCAACACTGAAGGCAGGTCACAAGTTGACAACATAGCTCATTACTCAAGCTTTCCTCCTCTTGAAAAGGGGTCTGATATGAAAGTTAAATAGCCGTCAAAAGAGAGACACAACTAACCATGAATATGTTTACATGGAATAATTAAAGGAAATATTAAAACGCTCTTTTTCCACACTCAACCTCTACTACTTCTTCCATACGCTGCGTATGTTCCTGGGCAAACGGATGGCTTCAGAGATACACACGCTGGATACCCAAGGTGGTTTAAAAGCTTTTGCACCGATTCCCCACTTTGCATGCACCATCCTAACAGCCATCAAGGCAGGAGCCTTGATTTCTCAGCAAGCCACTTCTCGGACATCTAACTAGAGATGCAAAAAGAGGTCTCCATTTCAGACAATCAGCATACTGTGCCTTCCAAATAAACAAGTTTCAACCTAAAGAAACTCGAGGTAGCATGCCAAGAAAGTGGGTTACCAAAACAGTAAGGTCCCTTAGAAAATAATGTCAAGTACAGAGCAAAAGCCAGACTCTACACACGCGCTGCACCACAATCTGAATAAAATGTTCTGCAGGTTTCCTCCCTTTTTCCACTGCAGGACAATGGCTGCAGGTGTAACACATCCAAGTTTGGTACCTTACGGTCCCTGAACCCGGAACGCTTCTTCTTCTTCGCTTCCGGCTGAGCCTCCTCGTCGCCTGATGCAACGGCCTTTCTACCCTCACTGCCACTGCTCTCCTCCTCCTCCTCCTCATGCTTCACCTTCTCGCTTGGCTCTGTCCTTGGATCGTGTTTTACAGAGGACGAGTCTTCTGCGTAGGCCCTGTACAAGGGAAATTAAAACACCAGTTTAGGAAGTTATTGAGAGGGGTATTGAGGCTACAAAGATGGCCCGGTAAGGCTCTCCTTGAATGAAACACTTGTTGCAGTTCAGCATGGAGGATTGCAAAGTAAAGAAGTGATTAGTCTCCTTGGAATATTGTGTGCTTTTCCCAGCTGTAATCAAATTTCCACCCGCCATCCAAAATCCAAACTAAAAGTCACAGTGAGTTTTCCCAGTCCAAGAATGCCAGAGGAAATCACTCAGTGAATTACTGTACCCTCTCCCAAAACCAACTCATGCAAGAAAGACTGGGAAGGGCATACCATACCTCCTCTAGTGCTAAATTCCACCCCCGCTCTCCCAAAAAAGACTTATATAAAAGTGAGAGAAATGTGTTTTACTATCAGCACTGCAGGATTCAGAAAGAATAGCCTCTTTGTTTCAGCTCAATTGATTTATTTTCTATCTCCAGCAGGTGACAGGCTGTTTTATTTTCCTCTTCCACCAATGACTCTTCCAAACTCCAGTGCTACAGGATTTGTGACAGCAACGACTTGAGTTGTTTATCTTCAAGCTGGAAATAAAACTCTGGCAGAGCAAAGGATCCCTTTTCCCTTGAAGTTCAAATACAAAGATCTTCAGCAACCCTGTTTGTAGACCAAGACTCAATACTCAAAATCACTTGGTCTAAACCGTGAGCAGCTCGCAGAATTGTAACTGGCAATGGGGTGGTTAAATAAAAAGCAGGATAAATCTGTAAGCCAAACAATGCCATGGCTTTCCTACGCTTTACTTGTAAAGCGGTTTATAACCAGACAGAGCTCAGACCACATTAACATCAGTGAAATTATAATCTCTGAGGCTACATTAACATGTCACAAGCAACAAAGCGAACAGCTTGACAAAGTTATTTCTCTTTCTAAAGGACTCAAAGAGCGCAGGCAAACATCTTAGCCTGTCTGTAACTTAGGCAAAGCTGCCTTTACTTGGCATTCCTGGTGATTTATTTTGGACTAATCACAAGGTACGCGGGGCTCACACACAGTTAGGTGCTCCTCATTAGTCAGCAGCCTTCAGATGAAGGCTGGGGCTTTGGTACTCCCTGTAACTATGAACACGGTCATTTACAGCTGCATGAGTTTATTCAAAAAAGGCTGCCTTGGGAGAAGAACAAAAACAAACCAAGATTTTTGAAGTCTCCCAAGCTCTATGCAAAAGGCTACGCATATTTCATCCTACCAGTTTCCTGGAAAACACAGATGTGGTATGTAAAATTAACAGAGAAGAGTCTGTGCCTGTCTCCCCAGCAATACACAGCTTTGCAGCAAGCTCAGCGTGTCATCTTCCAAGAAGAAATGAGGGTAGGTGCTCCTTCAATTAATTTAAACGCTACCAAAATAAAAGACAGCTCCTTACCAGTATCCAATAATTCACTAATGGTCCCAGCACAGGATAAATGGGGAAGGGCTAAAGAACTCAAATCCTTCCACAGTACTGGTGGGAAGCAAAAAACTTTCTTATTCTAGAATAAACTCCCAAAGAACATACTTAAGACGACAGTGAATCATGACAAAAGCAAATTAACTTTTGTTCATATTGTGACTACTTCAAAGTACTGAGTGCACTTGAACAACCACCAAGATCCCAGTGGTGCTTTGAAACACAATAAAAACAAAATGCAGCTGGGTTAAAGCAGTTCAGAGGTTTCTAGTCCACGCTAGGACAGAATACAACTCCATTGCAAGGGTTTGATTTAATAAAATACATGAGTGCTTGGTGAAGAGCAGTACTAATGATGCCTTTTCATACAAAATGGAGTCTAACATGCCAGCCTTTCCTTTCTGAAAAGGTCCTGAGCCTTTATATGCCAAGATATTTTCTTACAGCAAAGCACCATCTTTAAGACCTCCACTGAACCAAACTTTCAGAGACAGGATCCAAACCTGAGTCCTCCGCAAGCATCTTAACACAGGGAAATTATTTCCCCAGAAGAGCCAGGCAGCTGATCTGTCTCTTGGAGCACAAAGTCCATGCTGGCACCTCTCCCGAAGCCTTTCCTGAAAGTTTAATCAGCACTGGCACATCCTTGCAGAGTTGTGGTTTTGGCCGATGCGCGGTTTGCTAAAATAAGCTGTTGCCAGCTGAGGTTACACCAGCAGCGCTGACAAGGAAAGCCCTTGTGGAGGCAGGACATCAGTTCTCTGAGAGAATCTCTTGGGAAAAGGTCCTGAGGACAGAAAAGCAGTGGAAAATTGATTGCTTATCTACACGACCAAGCTATTCCATATGAAACGTGCTAGAGAATAGCTGTATCAGTAAAGATTTGCTCCTGAAATGCCTGACTGACTGCTAGCAAACCAGGGAAGGGACAGATTAAATTCAAAATCAAACTTTTTCAGCAAATCCTACGCATTCCTTCAATCCATCACACTGTCAAGCCAGTTGGCTGCAGCGATACAGACGTAGGCTGTTTGAATACAGTCGGCTTCCCCCCCCCACTCTAGTTTATCCAGGTAATTAACTCTGCTCTACAATTAGATCACCAGCCCAGTATACAAGCAAAATGAGCTATGAGAATAAAAGCAGAGTTTGTAGCCTCCTCCTCAAGCAAGGTTTTAAACAGTACCTGCTATTCCTCACCTCCGGGCCACAGTCCAAACTACTCACTGAATTAACCACTGAAGGATCTGCTCTCTATGTACAGCTACTACTCTGCGTATTTTACATCCTGCACAACCATCCTCTGTTGAAATCCTTGGCTTCCAACAACTGCAGCTTCCATACTGTGCCCACATAAAGGAGTCTTTCTATGCAGATGTTCACAGTACAGCTGGAAAAACCTCAGAGCTCCAGAAATATCCATCCTGATGGACCACCATCAGCAGATGAAGACTCTCCACCTCCTTTTTTGATGAGACTGACTTTCCAGTGGCATGCCTGTTGCTACAGCTTCTGCACAAAAGGGAAATGAAAATACAAAGACTCCCTTCACTGTGCGTCAAGACTAGCTGCCAGCCTCTCTCCACGGAGCGTGCCTGCCCCGGATCCTAGCTGCCATGCTTCAACCCTCCTGGTCTCTTCAGGTTTTTTCTCCCCCAATGAATTGAATTTGAAGCAAAGACAACTATTTCCCACTTACATAGTAATCTCTTCTTTTAATACTTGGAGAAAGCCCACAATTCGGCATAAGACAGGTTCATCATCCCCAAATAAAACCACCTAGCTACCACAGAGGTCAACTCAATGCTAAATTCTCACTTAGCAAATCATTCTTTGAGAAACTCAAACACATGCAACCACGGGATATACATCCACGAGGGATCCTGGGGCTCACACCAAGCATTGGCACAGGATACTCCACAGTTGCGGGTCTTCCAATTAGAGAAACCACAATCCCTCACTTAGAAATATTTTTCTTCTTTGAGTGATAGAAGCAGAACAGTGTGCTAAAATAACAAAGCTTTGTGCCAGAGATAACAGCGCTCAGTTATTCTCATCTTGAAGGCAGCAGAAAAAGTACTTAGCTCTCAGATGCTATTTAGTCTCAGAAGGAAATGTAAGAGATCTAACAAGAAGTTGGGCACTCAGGAGTCAGCAAAGACATTGCCACCAAACAAGAAGCAGGAGAGAGGAATCCTGCCTGACAGATGTGTTCTTCAGTTGACTAGAGTTGCAACTTTCCCTGTATGTAAACATCTGGAGACATCCAAGTGAGGTTTAAAAGCCACTTAAAACTTCAGGCTTTCATACTGAAACACAAAAGCAAGCTCAGACACAACATTCATAAAAACAGGCAACCTCCAGGGATCGGGAGCGCTTTCAGTGAGGAGCTCTGTCTCATCCTCAGCTCAACCATATTCAAATTAGCTGAAACTTTAATGAGAAATTAACCAGAAATTAATATCCACAGCCCATTTTTTCAGGATGTCACCCCACTCACAGGACTTTTTACTACTTTGTTTCCTTCCTCATCTTTCACAGTACTTGACACCAATGTAAATTAGCACAATGAATTTGTGGCAAGAACCTCAACGAACACACCAAAATTAAGGGAGATTCCAGAGACGAAAGTGAACAATTAGATTGAGGAGACAGCTCTGGATACCAGCCATACCCTAAAATAGGTCCAAGAACACAAGGAAACAGCAGGGCAGACCAGCGAGGACAGGACAAGATGCAAGATGTGCTTAAGGACATCATACGGGAAGAGACTTACACATCAGGGAAAGAAGGAGAAGCCTGTGCATACATATGTATACATACACACGTATACGTACACAGAAAGCATTTAATGTTAAGGACGGGGGAACACTGGAATCAGCTGCTGGGGAGGATTTATTCCATCACTGCTCTCTCCATCACCCGCAAATTGCTAAAAATAGGTGAGACAGCTGCCTGTCAGGACTAGCTTGGAGGCACCCAGCCCCGCTTTGGCAGCAGACTAGCTGATTTCTCACGCTCCCTCCCACTCTCCTCTGCCGCAGCCCAGTTTAGGCACTGGCACCAGTACGTGGGCGCAGACGGACAGGGCAGAGCATGAGGACCTCTGCTTCAAGACCCTTGAAGGGGACTGCTCTGAAGAAGATGAACTTGAATGGTTTTAGGTCAGTCTCACCAGCTAACTTGGATCATGTGGGATAACACACCGCTCCTTAGAGATGACTCCCTGATAGCCTGCAGAGGAAAACAATTGCTTCACGAAGGCCGTCAATCCTAATGACACATGCTGGAGGCATCCTCCTGATGTTACCCTAATAACAGATTTATAGTTTATGAGGGTAATTTGTTAATCTGGGAGACGTTGCTTACATTTCCAAACAGAGCTCACCCCGAGCAGGGTATGGGACCATACCCCCGAGCTGCGGCCCTGACAGATGCAGGCAGCTGCTACTCGGTTTCATCTGCCATGCAGAGAGAGAATCTAGCACAGAGCCATAAGCCTGCAACTCCTCACCTCCTGAACACACTGCTCACTTGAAAATCTTTTGATCCGAACCATACTTTGAAGGCTGGCAGGCTCGATAACTTTTTTTTTCTCCCCAAGAACATGGCAGTTGCTTTCCATCACAGCTGCAGCTCCCCTTGTATTTGCTCCTGGGCACACAGGCAGCACAGCAAGGCAAGGGAACTTAATAAAACCGTGAGGCTGGCAGAGACGGTGAGAAGCACGAGGTAGGATGACCACATGAACGCAGAAAGATCACAGCTGGCATCCTGTTCTCTATCCCTGGTCCCCCCAACAGGAGACAGCAAGCTCACTGCTGTCATTCACCGGCATTTCTTTTCAAGGAAAAAAACAGATAAATCTCAGGTTGGAAGAATTAGGGAGGCAAACCAAAGTGTCCGATGCCACAAGCTTTTTAAAGTGCCCTCAAACACAGAACAGCTTTTCTTTCCCTTTTCTTACTACTATTTTTCACAATACTTGAGGGTTTGTGAGCCTGGCTTTATCAGTTTGAAATTATGAGCCAGATCAATGGATACAAATAAATCTGACTTAGAATGACAACTACCAACTGCTAAAGACTGTTTTACTGGGTATTCAAAACTCATACCCGAGAGTGAGAAGGATGCCTAAAAAATGCTAAAAAATACAAGTGAGAAAACTCACAATATCATTTCAGAAGAAAGTAAGCCCCATAGAAATAAGAAAACAGAAAAGATGGGAAGACAAAGTTAAATGTTCTACTGCATATAAATTGAAAGCTAGATACTGCAGAAAATTGTTAAGGGATGCAGAAGCACCCAAGGAGGCAGCAAGGACCAAGAGAACATGACCTTTTTATTGTCCAAGTTATCAAACCACCAAGGAGCATGTAACAAATTGAGATTATTGTTTACTATATTATTGGAAGCGACAATACCATGCATTTCCAAGTGAACAGTTACTTTGTTTATAATGCTCTATATTCTAGATATCCTGATCTTCTCAGGAGAGAGCACAGACAGACTCTCTCCACATGAATGGTAGTAAAGGTCTGCATAACACAGCAACACTATAGATAAGTATTTTCTACTCAAGTCTTTATAAAGCTTTCGGCAGAACCCTGAGGTTTAGTTTTAATAAGAGTTGGCTGAGACTCTCTGGCCAGCTGCTGTTGATATTCAGTAAGCCTTAACTCATTGCTATTAATATTTAAAAAGAGTAAAACAGGGCAATAGGTGTTATCACAGACCTGTTTATTTAGACAAAGACTGATGCTGGATGGAGGAGACAAGATGATCTAGGCTTTGTAATTAAAGGAGGGTAAAGAGGAATCTCATGACAGTCAACAAGGGCTTATGAAAAAGAAGTCTTATGATAAATAGATGTCATTTCTTGATGAGATTACCAGTGTTGTTGATAATCACAGTAGCATTCACTTAATCAGTGCAAGTTCTCACACTGTATTATTCCATTTGCCACTAAATGATATTGTGATTAATAAGCCAGAGCAACACAAAAATCAACATGAAACATTCAATGGATTAAAAATTGGTTAATAACATGCTTTGAAATACAAGCCTTTGATCATCAACGAGTGGCTGAGCTTCTCCCAAGCCCTGACAAGGGTAAGTTCCTGGCGCTACACCACCTCTTTTATTAATGAGCTAGAGGATAAAGTCCCTGGGTCCCCTGCCATCTATCAGTAAAGATTCAGAGAGCACTAGAAATTATGGTCTCGCTTGCTCAGTAAGCTCTGCACAAGCAAGCACACAATACCCATCAAGAGGGCCGAAGAGCAAGGGGAACATCCAGGTACAATGAACACAGATATGTTTACGTGACTAGTTCTATCCATACTAGATGTTAATGCCTGCGAAAGCCACTTTGCGCTTCAGTGGATCATCAGTTGATCATAATTCCTAGCGAATCATTGCAGTCTTAAGGACAAACACAAACCTTGTATGTACAAGTACAGGAATCTCAAGTCTAAATATTAAATAACGCTCCTGTTTGGCACGGATGCAGCCCTCCTAGGCTACCGTGCTCAGGCTCTTCAGCTTTTTAGCATCTTTTCTCCTCTAAATTCTACCCAATCAAAAGCCACAAATTAAATATTTAGTAGGGTAAGTTTTTCAGTGTCAGAGAGCTTACTCCTCCCCAGCTGAGATAAAGGAGTAGATTGATCATAGCCTGCGTTCCTGGTAGACGAACAAGCTAGAAAGCTCTGTAACCTAATAACAAAACCAAGAAATGGCTGAAAGTAGGCACTAGCATACAGCAAGGCCGAGAATAACGCAGAGCCTTGTTCACAGTGCAGATAATTAGCAATTTCTCTGATGTACAGATTCTCTTCCTGCAATGGTTTCTAAAACATCAAGCTTGAGTGGGCTCCTCCCGCTGAAGCGGGGGGGAATAAGCTCTAGCTCAAGCAGAGCTTAGCCAAGGCAAGCAGAAATTCTGGAAGTTGTCCGTGTTACATCCACTTGCACCTTCAACAACCGAGGAGCTCATTTGCACTGAAGCACTATTCACTTACCAGGCATGTTTACACATCACACATGTATATGTGATGTTATACACATCAAATATCAACTAAAGAAAAACTGATGCAAGTTGTAACTTTCAATATTTATTTTCTCCAAGTTCCTTGAAAATATTTAGTTTCTCTGTAAGGACAGACAAGTCAGGTGTCTATACTAATATAAAATGTGAACACCAGTTCATTAGTCCCAAACACACTCTTTTCCATCTAGTTTAACTAGCCTGTATCTATAATTAAGCATCATGAAGAACTTTTGAGAGAGAGCAGCCCCAGTACCCAGTTACCTGGCAGGAAAGGAACATGAATTCTCATCAGCATCTGTTCCCTTTCCCAAACCATCCGCAATAATGCAACAAGCCATTAAGTGAAGAGGTGCTACAACATTCATCACTGCAGCATCTGGTTTTGTTGTGCAGACTACAGGCTCAGTCCTGCAAGGCAGTAAGAAATGGGTGAGTCTATTCACATGCATAGAGCAAAGCAGGCGTTTCCACACCAGAGCATTTGATAGGCTCCCAACAAAGTGTTTGTCTACCTGACCCTGCTACTCAATCCATCTTCATTTCCATCGAGGAGGACACGAGAAAACAAGAGAGTAAATGTAGAGCTAAGATAAGCGGTGCTGCCCAAGGACTACAGTTATTTAAAATAATTCTCGAGAGAAACTTGAGCAAGTCAGTGGGGAAGAAGAAAGGAAGAGCGCTCCAAGCATCTGACTACTGACTCTCACAGCTGGAACGTGCAAGATGGAATTATTCCAATACAAGGAACGTCATATTGCTTTGGCTACCTAAAAGAGTGTGAAACCTTTAATTGACTGATGGGAAAAAGTATAAGGACTACAAGATCCTTTGTGGGGGAAACGAGATCACTTCGAATTTCTTAATTCCCATGAAACCTGGTCTTTAGCTACGAGTAGACAGCAAGGGAAGATCGTGGGAGGTCAGTCAGAGACAGGGCTAACACATCACAGCTTGCAGGCCACACTGCTATTCACACCGGCAAGACCAGAGCAGGTCATTCCTGGCACCACTTTTTGCTCTCCGGCCTGTTCACGCAGTTGCATACTTCTGAGAATTTGGCCTCATGCTCTTAGGACAAAAGTCCCAATGAATTAAGCCCCAAATCAAGGAGGGAGTAATTCCCCGCTATGTCTATTTTAATACCAATTAAAAACCCCTGCTCTAAAATAAACTCTAGGGTACTTAATAGCATTATTCCCTTCCAGCCAGTACCTCATGCAATCCCTCAGCCCTTTTGACTGAAAACAGATGGGCTATGTCACATTAAACAAAGCCTCCTCAACCTCACAAGCCTTTTGTTCTCTTCAGCCGGCCCCATGAGCAGCAGTAACATGTGATTGATCCCATATGTGGTCTAGACACTAAAAAAAAAAAGAGCATACAGCTTGCACCAGCAAGTCTCAGCAACAGCCAACTGCGGGAGACAGCTGAAGCTGTAGAAGTTTGCTGAAGTAAAAAGCAATAAAAAACCCCCAAGATTAAGGCTTTAAAACAGAAGTTACCCTAATTAATGAACGTTATACCCATCTTTAGTTTTCTGCCTTGCTTCCTCCCTGCAGATCCAACCCTTAGCACAGCCCAGAAGAGTGGTGGTGGACGCTGAACGTCATAAGAAAGTGACAGCTGTGACAAGACTAGACACTAATGGGGTGACACTCAATGACTGCATTGGCACTTAACTTCCAAATCAGGAACTAATCAAAACTAAGTGATATTTACAATTTCTGCGCTTCCTCTATCGAGTCAGGAAATTATTCCCTCTACTCCACTCCCAAATGACATGACTCCTCGGAGAGAGGCTGCTTTCCAGACAGCTACTGGAGGACAGCCAATGTGCTCCTGGGGATGAAGGCAAGGTGAGCAGGTATTTTTAGTCATTCAGAGCAAAGGGGAGGCAGCAGGCATCGACCTGACCACCAGAGGGCACCCGTATTTTTTTTCAAAAAGTTGAAAAAGTGCCATTTTCAGTGACATTAAAGACCCAGGGTTCAAACAACGATTATCCTGTTGAGACACAGAATCCAAAGTGTAGTCCCCATAAAGTCACAGCAAACCAAGACGATTCAGTGTCGTCCATTTCCACCTGGCTTCTCTGCAGAAATCCCAGCTCTGATTTGCCATGCAATATTTAAATAAGATACTATGAACATACACTGATCAAACTCTAGGGCTTGGCAGGCTTAGGGCAATACCTGTGCTTTAAGCTCTGCAGGTCAGCCGAGGTCACTTCCTCCTCCCCAGGCAGTTCAGATGTTTTCCTAATTGACTCTGGTTTTGACTTAGGCTTATTCCCCAGCATCAGATTCTTTCCTTCCCCCAATACTCATGGGTAAAAACAATATGAAGCCAAAAGCCACCTGAAAGGACACAGTGCTCTTTCAGGATGCCACTCAGATCAATGTATCTTCAAGCCTTAGGAGAAGACCTTCAGCACAGCAATCCCAAGGATAGTCTCTTAAGTCTGTCATCTCTCACAAAGAATTAAAAAAAATGGAGCAGAGGTCTCAAAATAAAAATAACCTAACATGGATAATACCTACTTTTTTTTTGTCTTTTCTCTCCTACATCAGGTTAAGTAGTACCTGACACATCTATAGCTATAAAACAGGTTTCTCCCCTCTTGATTATGATTTATGTGGTTTCCTTTGTTTTACCAGAACAAAGATTTTTAAAGTCTCAGTTTCAGCTGGCATAAGATATTTCCAGCAATTCTGCCACTGAAAATGTATTCTAAGCAAATTACTCTAAAGCCCCAAAGACACTGATGCAAAAAAGCAATGCATTCTTAAACAGTGTTAGCTAAAGGCTGATCTAGGCTTCAAAATTAATTCCAGAAGCGCTGATGGAGAAAAGCCAAACACAAAAAGCAGTGAAGGTCAGCAGAGCAAGGAAGACAAAGGGTCTTTCCTACAGAGGATCTTCCAGTAAAGCAATTGGGCACTTGATACAGGGCGGCCGAAGGAGAGAAGGGTGGAGAAAGAGAGAAAGAGATGATAAAGATGAAATGAAATCTGCAGAAGTGGCAGCCAGCACCAAAACAGCTCAGTTTGCTGTCAAGGAGCGGAGCCTGAAAAAGAGCTTGTAACAAAGTGAGAATACACCCGTCTCCGAGCCCTGGTGGTATCTCAAGCTTAATTGCTTCGACTTATGCACAGGATGGAGCAAAAGGCAGAAAAGCACAGAATAAGGCCAAGGGGAGGCAGCAAAATAAGATTGGGTACCACGTTAGACACAAACATGCTGGTAGCAAAGGATCTTGTTGTTAAGCAACTTCCAGAGCAACACAGATGTCTTGCCCTTATTCTTACCGCCAATATATTTGTGGAAGGGTAAGAAATTAAGTATAACCAAATACTTCCAGTCAATCAGGAAGAGCAGTGGTAAGCCTCTGCTTACAGAGATCCTTCTGTGCTCCCCAAAGGTACCTTCGCTCCCTTATTTCATTCAATACCAGGTTGATTGAGCGACAAGCTTTAGCACTGAAATGCCAATTTAAGTGCTTTCGGATGCCCGCTGCCCACAGATTCAGACAGGAAGGTGCATGACATAAAATGTATCTGCGGCCATTTAATAACACTCCAAACAGGTATTTGGAACTACAAATACAGAATTACAAGTTCTACACTAGTATCAGTAACAGAGTATTTTTTATAAACATTAAGCTTGCCACAAACTGCGAGGTTCAGTACTTCTCATATATTAATGACTCATTTAGATTAGCCAATGATTGGGCCAAGATTTATTTCAATTAATTAATTCAGTTCATTATACCAATGCCCAGATACTTAAATGCTTCTGTTGCCAGCTGGAAATCCTCAGAGTTTAAGTTATTGCTTTGAAAGGGTAAACTTCATTAGTCTTCTAAGCTCGGTTATTTGCATTGCTGAAGTATTCTTCACCACAGCAGAAGAGAGCAGCATTAGCTACTCCTGTAGTGTAATTATTTAGATGAGATATATTCCACCAAAAGCAGGCAGCAGGAGCTCCTGGAGGACTGCAAAGGCAACAAGACCAACACTCGCCTGCAACGGACAGCTATGCACAATGCTACATGCAGATCCAGATCCCACCAACCCACCTCCCACCCTAGGAAGACACGAAATAAATCTTTCCTATCTTGCATCGTACAACCACTTTTATATACATCTTTTCAATCCTTGATGTCTCCTCTACCTTTGTGTGAGCTTCCTTTTCCCAGCACTGGCTTCTGATGCTGCTCAGAGCACATCCTACAGAATCAATCTGAAATACACTGGTTTCAGGCTGCACAGGACAGTCTGAAACTGCCTGAGAAGTCCTGTCTGTCTGCATGCTAAATAGTGGAAAGGGTAAGTTCACATACAGGCACCACCATATAAATCCCTTTTAGCAAGGTTCACCATCATCAGAAGCAGAAGAAAGCCACACTTAGGACCTGCTGGACCCCTCAGAAGCTAACTGTGCAGCACAGGAGAGTTTCACATCACAACAAAAGCAGGTTGCTTCACCAACCGAAGGTAAACAAGCATCACAGGTCATGCCCCAACAGAACTGGTTATGCAAAGGACCTCCCTAACCTGCTTTCCATTTAAATATCACTGCAACATTTAATAAATCAAGTTCACTTACTACTAAGTGTAAATACTCAGATGCACATGGACATTTCTCTCTGTAATCTATAAATTACATTTTCTGTGATACTTGATTTATTCAATCCCTGCACCCTGGCTACATGTATTACCTTTTTACCTTTCACAACTAATTCATTATACTTACTGCTACTTACTGTAATAACTCAGGATGTAACTACCTGAATAACCCAGGATGCCATTACAAACATTCTGTATTCACCTACGCTTATTCTTAAACTCTACCAATCACCCAATTTATATATTGTGAAAGACAAAGGAAATTTGCAGTTCTTCCTCCCTCGGTTATTTAAACATAATGTTAAAATGCCTATTTGAAAGTCTGTTTAAAACTTCTACAGTGTCAGTATGAAGTATTTTCTACACCAACACATCGGTTTTGTTCCCCCTCTCATTCAACAGCCAAGTAATTAACTGAATTAATTTCCTAAGCCTGGAGGTACTTCTATTTCACAGTTACCAACATTGTGGATTTATTTCATGGGAAAGGTCTACTTCAAAGTCTGTACAATTCTATACAGTGCTTTACAAATTCATAAAAGACAAAGGAGACTGAGCAAGGAAAGAAAAAAACAAATAGTAACAGCAAGTCAGTCTCTCCAGATTGATGAGGACTGGGGTGATCACAGACTATGCTACTCCAAAGAGGCTGCCCCTCTCCTTTAGCCGATTTCTATCAGCACTCCTAGTTCAGCAAGGTCACGCCTGGCCACAGAGCCCAGGGGCCTCCAGGAACAGCCAAGTACTCCAGGAGCCAAAAATCACTCCCAGAAACCACCCCAACCCAGCGCTCTGCAAGCACCTTCCTCCTGATAAAAGGCAAAGCTAATAACTGACAATTTGGCTGTTTTTAAAAGCGGGAGGAACCTGCTGCAGGAGGGAACTATTAACTCGGTGTCTTTGGGACAGCTTTATGCAGGACATGACATCCTATCCACTTTACGATCATGCTGAGGACGTTTTAAGTGGAAAAAACCCCGCTCGCTTCCCTGCCTGAAAAGGGGTGTTATCCTGGCCATCCCTGCAGTGGCGTTCAGGTCCTGCAGATAAAGAGGCACTACATAAGCACAGATTATTAGCAAAATGCAGCATAAGATGACACTGTGCTGGAACACAGTGTTCTTCCTCGGCCTGAGCAACTCCTTTTAGCAGATAAAGATTTGACATCTCTAGGAACAGCCAGAACAATTACCATCATCTTTCTCCCCCTTGCATTAAAACTAGAGTCTTCTAGCCATGACACAGGTGAGCAGAGAGCCAGCAATAAATCACCTAAATATTGGAATGAAAATAAGATGGGATTTCAGCAAAGGCTTTATTTTCAGACTCTAATTGCAGCCACGAGCTCGAGTGACACTGCTGGTGCCATGCTGCTCCCACATTTTGAGGGAGGAGAAGGGAGTCCTTGATCTATTTCAAACATGGGATGAGCTCAGGGCTCAGCGAGGGTCACCTCAGGCAAGCACAAATATCCCCTTTCTCCCCACAGTTATGGAAACAAGCTTTGAGCCTCATGGCCCACAAATGGGTGCGCCCAGACTCTGACCCGTAAAAACCACCTAAGTCTTGCATGCAGCTAACTTACCACCAAAAGATGGATTGTTCTGCTCCCCTGCTACATTTTATATATGAAGCAGTCAGCAGAACACAAAGAAAACCAGAGTAGCATCCCCTGGCCAAGCATGCTGTGCAGCCCTCCCAGAAGCTGAAAGCACTATGTTTTCACCCAGCTCGGTCAAGTCAACTGATTTCTTTTTGCACAACACCACAGACCCACGTAACATCATCACACAGGGGGAAGGCAGGCAGCAAACCCCGCCAAGGGCAAACAGCCCGTGTGAGGACAGCTACAGAGGAAAACTCTTCAGCTCTGAGCTTTTTCCCATCTCTGACTATTCACAGCAGCAGAGAAGCTCCACAGGGAGTCACCAACAGCCATTCCTTCCACGCAGCAGAAGCAGGACAAGCAATAACAAAATCTCCCACAGATCTTAAACCCATCTGCAGGTACTTGCCACAGGACTAAAGCAGCATGAGGTCCAAGGCAAAAAAAAAAAAAAAAAAAAAAATATATTACCTCTGCCAAAGGAATCTGGCACTTGCTGTCGCTGCAGTTGTCCCTATGAAAGCTGCCGCCACGAGCCTACGTCTGGTCCTGGGGTGATGTGCTGTCCCATGGTAACGCCGGGAAACAGCAGACAGCCCTGCTGCAATGGGAAGAAATCGAAGGCGAAACATCCTGTCAAACAAGAACAACACGTTAGTAAAGCAACACACAGTTTCCAGTTGTGGACTCTTGCGCTGACCCTCAGAGATTTGCTCACATTTTTCCTAAAATAGGAAAAATTACAGAAAATAACTGTCACAGAAGTTTATTAGTTGTTCTGAAATAGGCGTGTAACCTGTCTAATAAATAGCAAATTACAAGTATTACATATTGGCATACACCTGGCTGACACACCCTGCTGTCACATCCCAACTACTTACTCAGCTGCTCTTACAGCATTTTCCAAATTCCTCTTCAACCTTTCCCCAGCATACTTCATTAAGAGGAAATATTAGCACTCTCCCACTCAAGTGCCAAGGCATGCAAGATGCAGGTAGATCTTGCAAGCAACTACACAAATAAGAGCCATTTGGCCAGAGGAAAAGAGACACAGTTGGATTTTAAAAGGCAAATTAAACCAAATAACAAGCAAACCTACCACACAAAACCCAACCCTGTCATTTGATATTTCCCTAAGAAAACCCTACTGTTCTTAAATCACTTTTTTTTTTTTTTTTTTAGCTAGCCTGGAGCAAGAACATTTATATTCAACTTTAAGTACAAGGCAAGTTTCAAAGTGTCAAAACTCGTAACATACAATCCATATCCCCTGAGACACGCAACAGTACAGAGACAAATGAGAATCCAGAGCTACAAATCTCAACATTATTACAACGGAGAAATCTGAACCGCAAAAACGTTGCCTCACCACACACACCAGCTACAGGAGATAAAAGCAATTTTTGCTAGCTCACAACATTGAAGGTGAAGGGTAAATATTGCCATTGAAAAGAAAAGGTGCTGCATCTTTTAGTGAAATAAAGGAGTTTTTCCTAACTGATGCAAATTCAATTTTCCCCATCACGGGGACAGCCTTAAAAAAAGAAATTGGGAACAGAATGGTAAAAGAATTCCCAAGGCCAGCAAAGACATTGGAAATGGACAGCAGGGGAGGAGTGGCTCGATTTTTTCCTTTTGTTCCCCATTCTTGCTGTTCTATTCAAATATTCCCAGCAAGCGAATAACCACAGAATACAAAAATAAAGTCACATTTATTGGTTTCTATTTGCTTTTGCGACACAAGATGCCACCGCGCCGTTCTGCTAAACCATTAACTTCCAACAATGAGAATCTTGGGACCGCTTTGCGCAAACCCATCTTATGCGTGTGGTGTGTTATCTCATTTCAGCTATAAAAAGTTGAATATATTACTGCTCTTTTCCGCTGATTAAAGCAACACGCTGATCAGGATTTCGTAATGTCAACCGGTGATGTGAACTTCGGGAGGGGAAGAGAGGAAGAGGAAGGGGAAGACACACACAAAATATTCATCGGATAATTTTGAGTGCCAGAGCTCAGTATCTTTTAAGGCAAGAGGTGGTGGAGACGCACCTCAAGACTTCACAGCACAATCAGGAAATACATGGCGAGGGGAAGGGAAGCGTAGACAATGAAAAATCATTAGCAAATCCCTTATCCGGGATTTTTCCCTATCAGATCTAAGGCTTTTGCAAGGTCCTGGGACAAGGGGGATAGGAGCAGCACTCTGGATGGGTAGGACAAAGACACAGGGTGTCCATCCCTCGCACTCTGGTTTACAGGCAAGTACCACGAACACTGCTGCCCACAGCTAGTGCATCCGAAGAGCATCCATTTCATATTCATCTGCGCACGTATTAAAAACCAAGTTTGCAGTCGCCATTACCATTTTGTTTATTCCTTTAAAAATAAATCGGCTTGGAATTAAAGTTTTAATGGAATACAGCCAGCCAACAGCACTTATTCTTCTCCAGCTCTGAACAATAGAAGATTTTGTTATGAAAAACAGCTCTTATTTCAAATTTAACATTATTCCCATCCTACACAAACCTGATGTTCCCATTTCATCTCCAGGGATGAATTTGTTACATATGCAGAGAAAAATCTGCAAGTGTTATTTTCACCAAGAAGCTAATGTTGCCCTTACTTGGGTTCCCCGTCCTAATTACAACTTTATATGCATAAGATGTAATGGATAAGGGAAGTGCTGCCAGTATCATTTAATCAGTCAAAATGAAAATCAAGCCCCACAGTGCTTACTTTTGAGCTTGAAGATATTTTTACAACATTTCAGATTGTTGGCTTTAGTACTGCATACGCATTTACTCTGCCTGAGCCCTAAGAAACATGAAATTATCTGCTTTGTCCAAGTAATCTCCATCCTTGATGGTGCTGGGATGTTCACCCAGACAGTGCTCACTTGGTAGCAATTGCCCGAGAGAGCTGAAAGCAGGCAGTTCCGGTAACAACCCTCAAATAAAATAAAAGGTACCCTTATCTCAGAACAAAACAAAAAAAGCACTTTGGAGCTGAATTTTCCATGCTTTCCATCTGTAATTTTACAATCTCTCAATTATTTTTTTTTAAATCAAAAGCATCATGATATTTGGTATGTTTTGTTAAAAGCTTCAGGTATTTAAGTCAAGATCACTCAAGAAAGCTGGTGCTCGCTTTTAAAAAGATTAAAAATGAGCATCTTGCCCTAACCACAGCAATGAAAAGCTTAACACCATGATCTACAGCAGGGTAAGGAATAAAACTGAGAAAAAGTATAAACCACCCATATGATATGATTACAGTTTACAATAAGAAACAACCTCAATTCTTGCATGATTTAATGCAATAAATGATTTTTTTTTTTTACAGAATACAACAATGTAGCTCAGAGAAAAACAAACAACTCCAAAATACTGAAAACAAGGATCAAACATAAAAGTCATCATGATGTTCTAGCATTACTGCTACAAGGAATCTGTAGATCATATTTTTGTTTCTAAGAGATAAGCCAGTCTTATCTTAAGTTCTTGCTCAGAACAGTTCTACAGATACTTTCAGAGGTTGAATTCATATCCTTGGACAAAAGAAATAATTGGGTCTTTTTCCAGAGAAGAATGACATACCTGCTTTTATTTATGCCACAAGACATGGGCATTATTTTTTTAAGCAGAAGTGTCAACTGTCAGACTTGAAGATTTAGAAACAGAAGTTTTCTAGCCTGTCTGCTCCGCCATTAAATACAACCTTCTCCACCAAAACCCAATACTCAGAGCCCAAACATTCAAAAACCTAAAAAACCCAACAAAAAAATGCCACCTCAACCCAAACTCCCACCAAGAGAGACCTGCCAGCCCATCCTGGTACCTGGCTCTCTGTCCACTTCGGCGCTGCGGTTTTGTGCCCCGACTCCATGGTTTAAGTTGTGTTTCTGCCCCGGATGCTACAGCAGCAGCTCAGGGCCCTGCTCTATGGGTACATGCAGCTGGCAAGATGGAACAGCATAAAGCCTCACGTACTTGTAATTTAGCATTAAACGTGTTAGCATCTTTGACATCCAGGAAACCCACAAACCCATTAGGAAAGTACCGCTTCCGATCCGAGACACAACGGGCATCATTCAAACTGAGGACATCCAGATCGCTTGAAAAGAAGAAATGCAAAATTATTTCAACAGCTATATACATTCTGGCTTGATGCGGATATTTTATTTCCCCAAACAACGATCCTCTATCCAGTAACTTGATTTGCAAGGAAATTCAGACAGGCTCTCAGCTTCTCCCCCCCTGCTGTGTCAAGAGCATCAGCAGTCCAGCCCTGGATTTTTTCAGGGCACGTAAGAATTGTTAGATCCCAACTTTATTGCATCCTTTTCCAGATACCAAAAGAAAAGAACAAAAACATTTGCTCACGTTTTTCCAGCACCCTAATTAGCTGATGGTTTCAAGACTGAAAGCACTAAGTAGCCCAGTGCAGGAAAAAGGGACTTCTTCACACTTGGGTACTCCACAGCACTGAACTTTTTGTAATCCTTTTTGGCAATCCAGAACAGCCTCGGGTTTTAAGATGATACACACTTAAAGCAGCTTTTTGATGTCGAAGCTGTCCTTGGTGGTACAAGCACGTGAGAGGGAGAACAGTGACTGAATAAGCTGACGGGTGTTTAATTTTTAATCGGAGAAGGGTTCAGAGGCACTTTTTATTTCAACAATTTTACTAGGACATGGTAAGCCTGTGCATTAGTACAGAATGTCAGTTGTAAATTTAAATGAAAATTGTTGTGAAGTAAGATCTTCTCAAAAAAGATTTGCACTTCCGAGGCATTGCCTAGGCATAAAGACTTCTGCAGGGATGGAGCCACAAAGAACTAACGTATGGCTCCAGGAGGCTCTTTCAATTAAAAAGCAAAGTTTGACGTTGCCAGAGCCCACTGAGACTTCCTGACCCAGCAGCCGTTGTAGGAAAATTCCTCACCTATTTCCATCTCAGCCCCTGTCAGTTATACCTCACCCCTGCTCACTGAAGCCAGCAACGCCGGCTCCAGGAGGCGTGGGCTGCCCTGAAGCAGACAGCCACCAGAAGAGCAATGGGTCTCAGCTCCCAGCTCTTGTCACCATCTTCTCAAGCAGATTATTGGGAAGAAGGGAAGGAAAAATTGTAATGGGGGAAGAAAAAAAAGTATGACAAATAAATCCAACAGGAAGGAAAAGTCAAGACACAAGGGAAAGGGCAAAGCAATCAAGAGAGAAGTTTCACCATCAATGCTAATATTGAGATACTTAAAATAATCTGATACATAAACAAGGGGGGGGGGAACTCTGCCTCCTGAGCAAACCTGCCTCCACCAAAATTATTAATTTTGACTTCTCCTTCCCCCCCAGTTCTCCATACTTTCCATTTACAAACTGGTACAAGGGTAATCCATACAAAGGGTGCCCGGAAGTGGATTCCAGCTACAGAGGCATCTGGATCCACTCCTTTCCCCATCCCCAACAGAGACCAAACTGCTCCTGCTCTTTTCCCCTCCTGTAACTCCAAATTTTCACCTTACCCAGTGCAATTTGCAGATAAAGGATTACTCACATTACTTAAGTTATTAGCTTACTAAGATGCATAAATCAGTTCTGAGAATGAAAATGAAATCTAGCAGCAAAAGTAATTTCTTCTCAGGTATGAGATTGGGGCAATATTTGATCACATTAATTTCACTAGAGAGGGAAACCACATTTGTTTCGGAGCACGATTCTAATTGATGGAGAGTCTACAAAGCACCAATCAATAACACGCTGCCAGGTCGTTAGCAGAAACTTAAGCCATAGCCTGGCAATTTCTTTTCAACTGTCATTGCAGTAAGAGTTCACCCCTTCCTAAAATCCTCAGCCCTGAAAAGGCACATTTCACAACTCAGTAATTACACCCAATCATCGCCCAACCTCCCCTTGGGGACAATCAGGGCCGTCCCTCAAGTCGCCAGGATTTAGCGGTAACCTTCGCTCTGCTCTGAATGCAGCCGCTGTTAAAGCCATGCTATTGCATTTCATAGCGTGTTTAAGAATTCGGTCTAACGTTGCGCTACCGACACGTTTTGGTGTCCTGCAATCACCTCGCCATTAACGTGGCTTATTTAGGATAACGATTTACTGGGATGATATCCATTAAGACTCCATTATTTATGCCATCCTCATCTCACGAGTTGCTTTATTCTGCCAAATTGAGCGTTTAGCATCACAAGACACAAAGTGAAAATAAAAGAGCAAAACCACGGCTATTTGGAATCCAACTTGTTAAACTACCACTTCTAGGCACAGGTGTTCTTCTCAATTTAATGCATACATCCTTACTATTAGCTATATTTAAATTAAGGCAAATGTAGGTTTCTCCATTACTGTCAGTTGCTCTAATCCCTCCCCTACTTTCATGCTCCACATACGTGCACCTGGGCTCTCACTGCTTGAAAACAAATAGTCTGCTAGGAACTGCAGATCATCCTGAGATAGCAAGTACTGTACAGAAGAAATAACCATCTCTGCTTGGGCTGTATGAGTCGCCCACACCGATTTCTACCAAGTCTGCTGCCACAGGAGCTTCTCCTTAGACCCGAGCAAAGAGTCACGAACCCCAAACGCTGCCACACAGAGCCTAGATTAAAACCGACAAGATTGAAAATAATTTTACCGATCTTCAATGCTAAGTAGAGAAGACTATGCATTGTGAAGACACAAGACTTTTGATTTAGCTTTAATAAAGCATTATCAGTAGTTGCAACTGGATTATCTATAAGGGTGGAGGTCAGTAGCTAGCTTGGTCTTGGTCCTCCCTTCAAAGGGAGACAGGAGTGCTTACTTACTGGGGAAAAATCTTTGCCCACATGCCTTCAAACATTTAAAGTCTACTTAGGGTAAAGCCTTTGGTGCCAACTAGAACAGCAGAAGAAACATCACTTGGCAAGTCCAACAGCAACCCCAAACCTAACCTGCTAGCTGAGTCACTAGAGGACTTGTGAGCTGATACAGTCCCTACAAACCACAGCTTTGGAGAAACAAATGAAAAATGAGTGTACCCAAACAAAATAAACTGGTTATATCTGTTGCAGCGGCACTGAAAACAGCACCTTCAGCAAAGATAAAACATTTGCTTGCTATTCAGTCAGTCTCCAGCAATGCACAGTAGGTTTTTAACGGGAAACTGTAATAATCTTCCACAGAAATGAACGCTAAATGCTGCTTTTTCCTGGTTAAAGTTTTCCTTTCCCCTCCTTCCCTAAAAATGCAGCCTATTCCTTGGGCTTTTCTACCAAGAAAGCATCACAGTAAACCCCAGCACTGACAAACTCCCTAGTAGCATCTCCAAGCCAGAGGTAACCAGCAGAGCTGTAAAACCAAAAATCAAACAAAAAAAAGAAAACTTACCTCACCCCTTAAGGATAACGGCCCTCTTTCATGAGCTACCTCTACCTTAATCAGTCCAACGTGAAATTTTCTTTTTCCAATCACTATTCCCAAACAATCAGGCACTGTCTTTGCAAACCAGTCACACGAGCAGGCGCACCAGAGCAGAGGCGTTTTCACAGGAGTTAAAAAAAAATGACGCCGATTTGAGGAGCAAAGGTTTGTCAGAGCCATAGAAAATATAACACTTCTGCCTTTTTCTGTAGAAACTTACGGCCAGCAGGAATACGGCTGCTTAATGACCTGAGTGATTTAACTTGCCTTGCACAATCTGTGCCGATGGGATGTGATTTTCCTGACAATTCCTAACTTTTGCACCAAATGGATAGACCCTCCTTGCAGCTCCTGCCCTTTCTCCAGCTGACAGCCACCTACCTGTGTGTACCTTACAATAACAAACAAAAAAAAAAATCCCAGACCAGTTAAAGTAGATTTAAGAGGTGCTTATGGCTTACTTGGCTCCAAGAAAATGTGTTAATTTTTAATGAATAAACATGTGTTTGACAAGAAAATAATGCTGGAAGAGAAAAATCTAAGTAGCCTGAGGAGAAAGCAAAAGCTTCACTAGGCTGTGAAGGTGACAATTCATTCAAGCTTGAGTTATCTGTAGATACGCGTCCAGCTCCAGAAAAAAAACATTTATTTTTGTCGGTAGACAGGCAGCGGATCATCTCAGACTTCAACACGGCGAACTTCATACCTCTTTTCCTCTCCCACAAGGAGGAAAGATTTGTGAACCCACTGAGAACGTGAATTTGAATATCACCGAACGGTAATTTCTCCCTTTCCCATTGACTTTTAAACAGAAACATCACCTACCCCAGCCATGACCACTTGCTTCTTTAGAAAACACCTCTCTGCCACAAAAAAGCAGCATAAGGCAGGCGCCAACTCTTGCAGATCTTCCTTGTGTTTGTATCCCAGCTAAGATTTCAGTGGAAAAAAAAAAAAAATTACAACTACTCTTCTAGCTCTTGAAGCAAGAATGCCAGAGACAGAAAGTTTGCATCAAACTAATGAAAACACAGATGTTAAAGTGGTGGTACATAACACAACTAGTCTATACAGATACTGGGTCTGATTTTGATGTTGGCATAGAGCAGCATTGCCTGCATCACAGGCTGACACGCTACAAATGATGAAGCTATGCAGATTCACAGGTCTCATGTTTCAAGCACAGGTCAGCTGCAGCGTTGCTCATCTCAAAGCAGGATCTTCTGTCTTGCTGTCTACATGAGGATCTTGGGTTTCATTTCAAAGAGCTATAAACTCTAACACTAATAGAAAAAAACCAAGAATTTGAGCTACAGAAACTGCAGTAAAACGATGCATGATCTCAATGGTCAAACTATTTTCTCTGGTTTTATAGTATCTTAAATCTTTCGCTAAGAGGCGAGCCTGCCAAAAACTTTCGGATGGTATGTGCTTAGGCAGACAAAGCACACTTCAACTCAGATTTTACTAGGAGTCCTTGCATTTCTTACTAAAAGTGTCCAACACGTCACCCTAAAGAGATATATAGCCATCCTCCTCATTAAGAGATAGCCATACCATTTGCAACACACCTTTCTCAAAACTGCTCCACTTTAAAAAAAAAAAAGTCAAAACATTCTTCTCAAAGGCATACAATGCTGACTACAATACTCAACAACCCTGGGTAACTGTTTCCTACTGAATTATCTCAAACAGCATCATCGCACCCAAAAGTCATGTCTACAGCAAAATACTTTTTCACTAACACCCCTGCAATGTCCCAGCGGGAAGGTCTGGCATCCGGAAAATTAATAACTATGGTTTTTTAGTGTTGTTCACAAGCATCCTCAGCCCTACAGCACTGCACCGTGTTAAAATACTGTGCACCAGCAAGGCCACTGGAAACTTGGGAAGAATAAGACAAGTATCTCTATATCCCAGCTCAGTTCATTTCAAGAAGTGTTACTGCAGCAAATGCAACAGCATGCGGCAACGTGTTTTTATAATAAACCTGACATGACTGCTACGGAACTTATTTTGCTCAAGAAATGCAAAAAACAGTTGTTTCCACATTCCAGATCTGAACATAGCTGATGGCTCCCTCAAACATCACCTGAAAAAAGTAATGCTTACGGGATATCGCTTCAAAGCCCTTCTGAGACTTCAAATGATTTGCAAGTCTTGCAGTTTGTCCCATTAAACTGCCTAAGGACAACGGTACAATCTCTCCTCTGAAAACACTACCGTGAGCTTACCCGGGAAGCTAACTTCTCAGCCCGAGGGGCGCAACAGGAACCTATACAGAGAAGTTACACAAAGATTAATAAGGGGCCGGGAGCTCCAGATATCCCCCAGTAGGCAGAAATTAATGATGTAAGCAAGGCACATCATTCTTTTTCCTCCAGAGCATGAAATTTCAACTTCTTTAGTTCAGGAAGCATAATAAATACCACAGAAGTTTCTGCAGAAAATGGGTCATTTGGAAAACAAGCCATTGCCACAAGTAAACAAAGAACAAGGGTTACATGAGCTTAAGCTACGCTGCTGAATACACATGTTATACTCTTTCTAACATACCGCTGAATACCAGAACATTTAAGAGGATGGTTACAGCCACAGGACCCTCCATGCCCTCTTCCGGCAGCAGCTACTTGGCTAAAGAAGCTGCTGCCTGAAACTGGTGGCCGCCACGACCCCCTCCAGAGTCCCAGAGAAGCGTGCAGTGATGACACTAGAACGTATTTGCCTTGTACCCCTGTGCTGGCCAAGAAATGCTTTGTTGCTCCAGGTAGACAAGCACACACAGTTTAAGCATCTTTAGTTAGTTTTGGTTGTTGGGTTTTTTTTAAAGATACCTTCTTATGTTCAAATAAGTTTTCACTGAGTGCATAGAAACAGTGAGTTGCATTGGGTTTTGGGGTCTGGTTGGGGGTTTTTTTCTATATTTTATGAAAGTGGAACAACTGAGGTTGGGTTGACAGGAAGCTCCAGGCAGCAGCCTTCTTCCACAGCTCACTCCCATGCCTGCTTCACTCCTCCTTCCAAATCACCCAAGCCTTCCAACAGAAAAGGCAGCACAACTTTTCACACTGCAAAAACACAACCCGTTTTCCTACAGCTTTAGGAAAAATCCTGGGTGAACAGTTCAGAATAATTCCAAACAGGGCAGATTTAAGGGTAAATATCATGCAGATGATTAGTTCAGCAGAGTTAGAAGTACCTGAGAGCAGGGCCACAGCATGCTGTGAGTTGTGAGCAGGCAGCAATACCATCCTTACCTGCAGCACAAGTGTGTTTGCTCCCAGCTTGTAGGTCAGGCGGTCACAAAGAAGGCTGGGAATTATTTCTTAGCAATTGCAGGGCTGTGTTCTAAAAACAAGAAAGAAACATAATAAAGATTATAACTCTTTGCTGCACACAGTCTCCCTCCTGGCAGTCATATTCTTGTGTATTAGTGCTCACACATATCGACCTCAGAACTCGCACCTCAGACTACTCACCAAATAAAGCCACGAGGGGGAAAAAAACAGTCATGCAGCTGATTAAAAAAAAAAAAAAAAGCAAGCCAGGCCTTTACTTTAACTCAAGTCTGAACTGGCACTCAAGTTTCTAGAGGAGAATGCCTCAGAAAATCTTCCTTTTTTGACCTGCCCAGCACTGGTCAGTAGACCTCACTCAACAGACTCAGATTTACCGCCTTTCCCAAGCGGCTCATTAAACTAAAGGCAAATACAGTACACATAAATCACATCGTGATAAAGATCAGGCCTCTCTATACTTTCAGCAGTTTATTAACCCAAATTCACCCTAAAGGTTTTTCCAAAGACCAACTACACATCAAATCCAGTTTGGCTGTTTGGCGAAGTTAAAGCTGTTTAACGATCCGCTATTAAGAAAAATTGCTTTGACATTAGCTATAACATACAGCAATAATTCACACAGCCCTGGCAACCCCACAAGCAATCCCCTACAGCAACAACAAAAAATAAACCAAAACCGGGGAGAAGGGCACCCAACACCTCACAATACACCGGAGCTCCCCAAAACACGCCTTGCAGGCCCCCCCTCGACCCAGGCACGCCGAGGGGGATCCTTCCTTCCCCTAGGGCTTTCCCAGCGGGAAAAGCTGAACGCTGGAATAAAGGCACAGACCCTAAAGTTTATTTTATAGGGAAGAAATTATAGCAGCGGCCCAGGGGACGGGGATAGCGTAACACGGCACACCGAGCCCGGGTTCCCCGGGCGGCAGCTCTCCCCTCAGCTCCTAGGCCTCGGCCCCCTCAGCGCCCGGGCCGCCCCCTCAGCGCCCGGGCCGCCCCCTCAGCCCATCACCACAGCCAGCCCCCGCCTACGTGCCCGCAGCCCACTCCCGCCGGAGCCCAGGGAAGGGAAGGGAAGGGAAGGGCCAGCCTGAGTAAAGGCGTTGGGCCCCGCCGCCGGCTGCGGGAGAGGGGGCAGGACTCCCCGGTTCCGGCCCGGCCCGGCCGCTCTCACCTCAGCCCCGCCGCCCCACCGCAGCGCACACAGACCCCGCCCACCACGATCGCGCTTCCGCGAGCGGCAGTACGCCGGGAAGGGGCGGAGTTTGAGCTGGATGGAGGCGTGGTCTGTGCTGAAGGGGCGGGGTCTGGAGCGGGAGGGGCGGGGCCTGGGGGAGTGGTCCTGGGAAGCCCGAGTGTGGGGTCTGAGGGACTGAAATGTATAGGGTCTGAGGGACCTGTATGTATAGGGTCTGAGGGACTGAAATGTATAGGGTCTGAGGGACCTGTATGTATAGGGTCTGAGGGACTGAAATGTATAGGGTCTGAGGGACCGCTATGTATAGGGTCTGAGGGACCTGTATGTATAGGGTCTGAGGGACTGAAATGTATAGGGTCTGAGGGACCTGTATGTATAGGGTCTGAGGGACTGATATGTATAGGGTCTGAGGGACCGAAATGTATAGGGTCTGAGGGACCTGTATGTATAGGGTCTGAGGGACTGATATGTATAGGGTCTGAGGGACCTGTATGTATAGGGTCTGAGGGACCGAAATGTATAGGGTCTGAGGGACTGAAATGTATAGGGTCTGAGGGACCGCTATGTATAGGGTCTGAGGGACTGAAATGTATAGGGTCTGAGGGACCTGTATGTATAGGGTCTGAGGGACTGAAATGTATAGGGTCTGAGGGACCTGTATGTATAGGGTCTGAGGGACTGAAATGTATAGGGTCTGAGGGACCGCTATGTATAGGGTCTGAGGGACTGAAATGTATAGGGTCTGAGGGACCTGTATGTATAGGGTCTGAGGGACTGAAATGTATAGGGTCTGAGGGACCTGTATGTATAGGGTCTGAGGGACTGATATGTATAGGGTCTGAGGGACCTGTATGTATAGGGTCTGAGGGACTGAAATGTATAGGGTCTGAGGGACCTGTATGTATAGGGTCTGAGGGACTGAAATGTATAGGGTCTGAGGGACCGCTATGTATAGGGTCTGAGGGACTGAAATGTATAGGGTCTGAGGGACCTGTATGTATAGGGTCTGAGGGACTGAAATGTATAGGGTCTGAGGGACCTGTATGTATAGGGTCTGAGGGACTGAAATGTATAGGGTCTGAGGGACCGCTATGTATAGGGTCTGAGGGACTGAAATGTATAGGGTCTGAGGGACCTGTATGTATAGGGTCTGAGGGACTGAAATGTATAGGGTCTGAGGGACCTGTATGTATAGGGTCTGAGGGACTGATATGTATAGGGTCTGAGGGACCTGTATGTATAGGGTCTGAGGGACTGAAATGTATAGGGTCTGAGGGACCTGTATGTATAGGGTCTGAGGGACTGAAATGTATAGGGTCTGAGGGACCTGTATGTATAGGGTCTGAGGGACTGATATGTATAGGGTCTGAGGGACCTGTATGTATAGGGTCTGAGGGACTGAAATGTATAGGGTCTGAGGGACTGATATGTATAGGGTCTGAGGGACCTGTATGTATAGGGTCTGAGGGACTGAAATGTATAGGGTCTGAGGGACCTGTATGTATAGGGTCTGAGGGACCGCTATGTATAGGGTTTGAGGGACTGAAATGTATAGGGTCTGAGGGACCTGTATGTATAGGGTCTGAGGGACTGATATGTATAGGGTCTGAGGGACCGAAATGTATAGGGTCTGAGGGACCTGTATGTATAGGGTCTGAGGGACTGAAATGTATAGGGTCTGAGGGACCGCTATGTATAGGGTCTGAGGGACCTGTATGTATAGGGTCTGAGGGACTGATATGTATAGGGTCTGAGGGACCGAAATGTATAGGGTCTGAGGGACCGCTATGTATAGGGTCTGAGGGACCTGTATGTATAGGGTCTGAGGGACTGATATGTATAGGGTCTGAGGGACCGCTATGTATAGGGTCTGAGGGACCTGTATGTATAGGGTCTGAGGGACTGATATGTATAGGGTCTGAGGGACCGAAATGTATAGGGTCTGAGGGACCGCTATGTATAGGGTCTGAGGGACTGATATGTATAGGGTCTGAGGGACTGAAATGTATAGGGTCTGAGGGACCTGTATGTATAGGGTCTGAGGGACTGAAATGTATAGGGTCTGAGGGACTGAAATGTATAGGGTCTGAGGGACCTGTATGTATAGGGTCTGAGGGACTGATATGTATAGGGTCTGAGGGACCGAAATGTATAGGGTCTGAGGGACCGCTATGTATAGGGTCTGAGGGACCTGTATGTATAGGGTCTGAGGGACTGATATGTATAGGGTCTGAGGGACTGAAATGTATAGGGTCTGAGGGACCTGTATGTATAGGGTCTGAGGGACTGATATGTATAGGGTCTGAGGGACCGAAATGTATAGGGTCTGAGGGACCTGTATGTATAGGGTCTGAGGGACTGAAATGTATAGGGTCTGAGGGACCTGTATGTATAGGGTCTGAGGGACTGATATGTATAGGGTCTGAGGGACCGAAATGTATAGGGTCTGAGGGACCTGTATGTATAGGGTCTGAGGGACTGAAATGTATAGGGTCTGAGGGACCGCTATGTATAGGGTCTGAGGGACCTGTATGTATAGGGTCTGAGGGACTGATATGTATAGGGTCTGAGGGACCGAAATGTATAGGGTCTGAGGGACCGCTATGTATAGGGTCTGAGGGACCTGTATGTATAGGGTCTGAGGGACTGATATGTATAGGGTCTGAGGGACCGCTATGTATAGGGTCTGAGGGACCTGTATGTATAGGGTCTGAGGGACTGATATGTATAGGGTCTGAGGGACCGAAATGTATAGGGTCTGAGGGACCGCTATGTATAGGGTCTGAGGGACTGATATGTATAGGGTCTGAGGGACTGAAATGTATAGGGTCTGAGGGACCTGTATGTATAGGGTCTGAGGGACTGAAATGTATAGGGTCTGAGGGACCTGTATGTATAGGGTCTGAGGGACTGATATGTATAGGGTCTGAGGGACCGAAATGTATAGGGTCTGAGGGACCGCTATGTATAGGGTCTGAGGGACCTGTATGTATAGGGTCTGAGGGACTGATATGTATAGGGTCTGAGGGACTGAAATGTATAGGGTCTGAGGGACCTGTATGTATAGGGTCTGAGGGACTGATATGTATAGGGTCTGAGGGACTGAAATGTATAGGGTCTGAGGGACCGCTATGTATAGGGTCTGAGGGACTGAAATGTATAGGGTCTGAGGGACCGAAATGTATAGGGTCTGAGGGACTGATATGTATAGGGTCTGAGGGACCTGTATGTATAGGGTCTGAGGGACTGATATGTATAGGGTCTGAGGGACTGAAATGTATAGGGTCTGAGGGACCTGTATGTATAGGGTCTGAGGGACTGATATGTATAGGGTCTGAGGGACCGAAATGTATAGGGTCTGAGGGACCGCTATGTATAGGGTCTGAGGGACCTGTATGTATAGGGTCTGAGGGACTGATATGTATAGGGTCTGAGGGACTGAAATGTATAGGGTCTGAGGGACCTGTATGTATAGGGTCTGAGGGACTGAAATGTATAGGGTCTGAGGGACCGCTATGTATAGGGTCTGAGGGACTGATATGTATAGGGTCTGAGGGACCGCTATGTATAGGGTCTGAGGGACCTGTATGTATAGGGTCTGAGGGACTGATATGTATAGGGTCTGAGGGACTGATATGTATAGGGTCTGAGGGACCTGTATGTATAGGGTCTGAGGGACTGATATGTATAGGGTCTGAGGGACCGAAATGTATAGGGTCTGAGGGACCTGTATGTATAGGGTCTGAGGGACAGATATGTATAGGGTCTCGGGGACCGCTATGTATAGGTCCTGAAGCACTTGTACGTACTGCATGAGGAGCGTTTCTATATGGCCTGTATACAGGGCCTGAGGCACTTGGATATAGGGCCTGAAAGACCTGTATGTGGGGTCTCGGGGCTTATATATAAGTTCTGAAAGGTCTGTATATAGGGTCTCAGGGGCTTATCTATAGGTCTGGAAAGGCTTAGAATCAGAGAACCATAGATTGGTTTGGGTGGGAAGGAACCTCCCAGCCCATCCAGTCCCACCCCCTGCCATGGGCAGGGACACCCTCCACTAGCCCAGGTTGCCCAAAGCCCCATCCAACCTGGCCTTCAACACTGCCAGGGAGCCAGGGGCAGCCACAGCCTCTCTGGGCAACCTGTGCCAGGGCCTCAGCACCCTCACAGGGAAGAATTTCTGCCTCAGATCCCATCTCCATCTGCCCTCCTGCAGCTTCAGGCCATTCCCCTTGTCCTGTCACTCCCTGCCCTTGTCACCAGCCCCTCTCCAGCTTTCCTGGAGCCCCTGCAGGGACTGGAAGGGGCTCTAAGGTCTCCCCGGAGCCTTCCCTTCTCCTGGCTGAACAAGCCCAACTCTCTCAGCCTGTCCTCATAGGAGAGGTGCTCCAGCCCTGTGATCAGCTTTGTGGCCTCCTCTGGACTTGGTCCAACAGCTCCATGTCTCTCCTGTACTGGGGCCCCCAGAGCTGGACGCAGTACTGCAGGTGGGGTCTCACAAGAGCAGAGTAGAGGGGCAGGATCACCTCCCTCAACGTGCTGGTCACACATCTTTTGATGCAGCCCAGGACACGGTTGGCTTTCTGGGCTGCAAGCGCACACTGCTGGCTCATGTTGAGCTTTTCCTCCAACAGCCCCAAGTCCTTCTCCTCGGGGCTGCTTTCAATCCATTCCTCGCCCAGCCTGTAGCTGTGCTTGGGATTGCGCCGACCCACGTGCAGGACCTTGCACTTGGCCTTGCTGAACTTCATGCGGTTCGCACGGGCCCACCTCTCCAGCCTGTCAAGGTCCCTCTGGATGGCATCCCTTCCCTCCAGCGTGTCGACCACACCACACAGCTTGGTGTCATCAGCAAACTTGCTGAGGGTGCACTCGATCCCACTGTCCATGTCACCGACAAAGATGTTGAACAGTGCCGGTCCCAGTACCGACCCCTGAGGAACACCACTCGTCACCGTTCTCCACTTGGACATTGAGCTGTTGACCACAACCATCCAGCCAGTTCCTTATCCACCGAGTGGTCCATCCATCGAATCCATGTCTCTCCAATTTAGAGACAAGGATGTCATGCGGGATGGTGTCAAATGCCTTGCACGAGTCCAGGTAGATGACATCAGTTGCCCTTCCCTTATCCACCAGTGCTGTAACCCCGTCATAGAAGGCCTTGTGCATAGGGTATGAGGAGCATATCTATAGGTCCTGAAGGACCTGTATATAGGGTCTGATGGGCTTGTATATAGGGTCTCAGGGGCTTATATATAGGTCCTAACATATATATATATAGGTCTCAGGAACGTGTTACTATGGGGTCTGAGCAGCCTATACAAACAGGGCCTGAAAGGGTCTATACGCAGGGTTTGAGGGGTCTATACACAGGGTCTGAGGGGTCTATACGCAGGGTCTGAGGTACTTATGTGTAGTTTTAAGGCACCAGTGTCGAATGTCCAGGGGCTAAGGCCGCTGTCTATAGGGTCTGAGGGGGCTGCAGGCCCTCGGCCATTTCTGCCATACCCTATTAAACCTCCCCAGTTTTATTTCTGCGGTAGGTAATTCTCTTCCCCCCCCGCCCCGGCATATCCGGCTGAGCATTTCCATGTATTCCCAACGATAATTCACTTTAAAACCCGAAGGGGTTCTCTGGTGAGCAGGTCATTCTGCGGGGTCCAGAGCTGCTGCTGGCTCCAGACCCACGGCGGGTGAGAGCCGACACCGCCGTAGCGCGACACGGCTGGAATCAGCAATTAAACAGAAATCACGGCCTCTTACAAGCATCCCTCACCACGTCCTTCTATTTCTGCCCGGGTTTCCTCCCTGTGCTAGCGAATTTACAAATAAAATCTTCATGGGAGCGTTTATTTTTCCCGTTGACCGTAATATTTACAGAACGCATGGGGAAATATTTCCAGCGAGCTTCATACCTCTCACCCCCACAAACTTCTCACGTACTGGGGAGGGCAGGGAAGGGCTCAGGGCGATGCCCGTAGGGAGGAAAGCTCTTCTCAATCAAGATAGATTAATTGCGACGGCGCGTCCGTCCGTCATACTGCCTCCGGAATGGAAGGGGCTGCTGGCTGCTGGAAGGTGGGAAAATGGAACCTGGGTGGAGAAAAGTGTCGTGAGAGGAGAGGGAGGGAGGGAAGAGAGGAAAGAGAGGGGAAGGAGAGAGGAAAGAGAGAGGAAAGAGAGGAGGGAGGAAGGGAGGAAGGGAGGAAAAAGAAAATGAAGAAGAGAGAGGAGAGGAGAGGAGAGGAGAGGAGAGGAGAGGAGAGGAGAGGAGAGGAGAGGAGAGGAGAGGAGAGGAAGGAAAATTGCATGCAGCACATTTCCACCTGGAAAGGCTCCCCAGAGTGGTTTCATCTTCTAGCAATGAATCCGAAGACGCCCGGATGCAGCGTCCCGTCCCGCACGCCCTCAGCCCCGTGCCCAAGCCAGCGCCGGCGGCCGAGCTGGGAGGGGGCATGGGGGCAGAGGGGACGCTACACGGCTGCTGCAAGCCGCTGGTGATTTCAACATCGACAAATGACTGCCAAAAAGTCCCTGTGAGGTTTGTGTCGCTGTTTCAACCCCGTCTTCGAAAACACCTTTAGCACCTCAGGAAATTCGACGTCTCCTTTTTATGAGAATGAGAGCCTCGGAGAAGCAGCAGGCTGCAAAGCAGCGATGGTTTTATTTATCCTTCCAAGGGGCTTCACCCCACACGTGTGGGGCAGGGACCTCCCTGGGAGTGTGTGTGTGTGGGGGGGGTGTCAAACACTTCTGCAAGCCCCGGGGCTTGTCCGGGCTCTGGGAGACCCTACAACAACACGGGGGGTGCGGTAGGAGTGCATCCCTCCCGCAGCACCCACCTGCTAACGACGGCGAGGGGTGCTGCCCGGCGATCCACGAGGTGATAAACCTTTCCATGCGCAATTTATTGGAGAGGAAAGCGGCACCGAGGGTATCGCGCCAGCCCAGCGGCGCTGCGATTTCAATTAATCTCAGGCGCTAATAAGATTTAACCGTCAGGAAAGCGCGTGTCGGAGCACGTCAGCCGAAAGGGGTTTTTTTTGGACAGCATGGAGCTGGGAAGGAAATGAGATACCTCAAAAATAAATGTGGCTGGGTGTCATCAGCATTTGGGGAGTAAGCGTTGTTCCCCCAGGACAGAGCGATACCTGGCAGTCCCCATCCCAAACGGTTCCTGCGGCGACAGGGTGACATCATATTTTTTAACCCTTGCTCAGATGGGACAGTCCCAAAATGTAAACTTGGAGGCTGATTTTTGAACCGAGGGAGGGACGCCAGCAAACCCAGTGGAGGGCTGTTATTTTTTCCGGGGTCGTGGGTAGGCACGTGGGCTCCTGGGGCCGTGCCCGGCGGCTCAGGAATGGGATGGCAGCGGGAAGGGAAAATGAGAAAGGCACGCCTGGGTCATGTGTGCCTCGGCATCTCGATCAGAGGCAGGATTCACTGCTGGGGAGGCTAATTTTAGGTATTTTAATTTTAGTTCCTTCCAGGTGCCTCTTAGGTTGGCTCTCTTCAGGCTTTAATGAACCCCCATTAAAAAATACATTTTCCGGAGGCATAAATAGACACCGATTGCTCTTCAGGAACCCGGGAGGCTGCCGGGTCCCAGGGAGTCCCACCGCTGCCCTCCTGCAGCGAAAATACTGCAGCCATTTCTAGGACAAACCTTTTGGCCAGGCTTAAGGTGATGCCAGGGAGACTCGGAGGGGTCGCCGTGGGGCTGGGGTGCAGCGGCACGCTGAGGTCTGGCCATCCCTCATGGAGACGCCGGACCTCGAAAGGAGATGGGAGGAGAACACGTCATGGCGAGCAAATGGAGGCGTGTTTGGGTAATTCGGGGTTTATCGTCGAGGTCCTGCGATGGGACGGGGACCATTTGCCCCATTCCCCATCGTACCTTATTGCTCCACCAGCGGCCGTTGCAGTATTCGGCTTACGGAAAACGGCCGGTGCCGTTCCTTTATCGGCAGGTAGACTCTGCCCCCCGCCCTCCCCGATCTCACGGGCAGCGCTGTGTTATCTGCGCTAGTCTTAAATCACCAACCTTCCTTCTAAATAAAAGGAGATAAGATGTTCTTGGAGCCGGTTATCCTCCCGAATTTCCTCATCTGCCCACGCCCGATGAGCTTGCAGGGTTTTGCACATGCGTTGACCTCCATGTGTGGGATCTTGCAAGCGCCGTAGCTCCAGACATCTACAGCACTGAAATACGGTAAATCCTAAATTTAAAGAACACAAAGTGATGAGTCTGTGGACTAAGAGACCGTTTGGGGATTTTTTTTTTTTTTTTTTATTCTTAGCCGGTTTATTTAATCCGAGTTCTTTGGGTTTTGCTCGGGTCTGAGCCAAAGCGTTGGATTTGCACGCTCGCTTTCTCTGAAATCAGTATTTTATTTGCGGGAGGACAGCGTCCATGCCTCCGTCGGCAGCGTTGGGATGGCCGATGGGGGTTTGAGGCTTTCGCTTTCCACTTGTCCTTCCCACAGCAATAATATTAATTGTGACTGCTGGCGTGCTTGTCCCCATCAATTCTTCTCAGGAGCAGCTTTCCAATATTCACCCAGCTGTAATTATAAGCACCAGGATAAAGCCTCATTAAATACATTATTTTATTTGGGTTTTCAAAGAGTGGAAGATGCTTATAGCAGGGTAGCAGGAGCTGTTTGCCCTAAAAAGACAGGCTTTCATTTCGGTGCCGATATCCTCACCCCTTTCGCCCCCTGCGCTCTTGAGAAGCCATTCCCCGCCAGCTCGTTTAATTGCACGGGGAATTGATCTCGGGGCTCCCGTTTGATTCCCATTTTTATGCGTCATAATGAGCGCCCACACGCTCAGCACGGGTTTGCTAACGAATTATTGGCCTTTCTGCTGCCCTCAGCCTTTGCTGGCAGCCCATCTTCCCCCACCTCTGTCAAATACTCCCTGGAAATGTTTAAACTCAGCCTAAAATATTACTTCAGGTGACTTCCAGCTCTTCTTCGAATAGAAATAAATACCTAAATATGTACTATGAATGGCTGGAGGAGTAGGGAAGAGGAGAGAGGGGCAGGTCTGGCAGCCCAGGGTCTGCTGGCCATGCCCGTCCCTGCCCTCCCCTGGAGCTGCTGGCACCGAGCCCTCCTCGGAAACCCTACGGGGAGGGCAGCAAGGGCTCGTCCCAAATGCATCGCTGCTCATCCAGCCAAAAATAAAAGCGTTGGGTTGGGTAGTTTATGGCACAAAGAGATGGCTCTGCCCCAAAGCGCTGCTGGGGCTGCATCCTCTGCCCTCCCCAGGACCTTCCCCATCCCAGGGACTTCCTTCCTCCCTCTTTCCTGCCTTTCTAATCTCCCTTTGCCAGATCCTCCGGGCTGCATTAACCCCAGCTTTGCCATTTTGAGGCTCTTAATCCCATTGCAAATCATACTGGGGAGAGCTTGACGTCCCCAGAGAGGGATGTAACGCCTGTGCTCCATGAAGTGGCCGAGATGCACACAGGAGCATCTTCCGGTGTGGATGCTCCCAGGGTCAATGCAGAGGGCTGCGCTGCACAAAATCCGTATTTTAAAGCCTTTTTTCTTCCCGCTGTCAATTTTCAATGTGGAAGGAGAGGGAAATGCAACGAGCAGGGGCTGAGCAAAGGTTCATTCTGATCTGAGCGGTGGAGCTCAGAGCAGCCGCTGCATTAGGTCTCCTTGATCTTGCAAGAAAAAGCAAATAATTATTGAAATGCTAAACGTGCTATGCTGGAAAGACTGCAGGTAAATCCTTCCAGAAGGACACAGTCGAGACGGGCTTCAACCACGTTTTCCCAACTGACAAAGAGAAGGAAGGGAAAACCCATCGCTGCAGGAAAACCCAGCCAGAAAGGAGCCCATAGCCTTGCAAACTGGCTCGGGAGGCTTTGGGTGGAGGATCGCTCAGGGACGAGCTGCGCGGCCTCAAAATTACGTTGCTTGGGGAAAAACCGAGAGCAACCCTTCAGCATCTGAGCAGATGTGAAGGCGGCACTTGGGAAAGGAAGGGGAAGGGGAAGGGGAAGAGGAAGGGGAAGGGGAAGGGGAAGGCAGCTGGAGGGAAGCGGGGATGGAAGGAGGAAGACACCAGGGTACCGCCATGGTGTGGGTGATGGCCGAAGCACACCCATGTCACCCCGTCACCCCGGTCATGCTCCCTGCTGTATTTTTAGAAGGTCTTGGTGACAAACAAGGGTGGTAAATAACAGCCGGAGTCTCTCAGCCCGCGTGTTCCTGATGATTTCGGCAACCTCCAGCCTCGTCACAGTTTTCTTGCCGTTCATTTCCAGCGACTCTCCTTTCCCGAGCATCCTCCTCTCGTCACCTCCCAGGAGAAGGTGCGTCCCGATCGCTCCACGCGGCAAGGACTTGGGCTCCTCGACTTCACAAAATAATATTAATACAGGATCCCAGCTGCTTTATGCCAAGGCACTTCGTTTCAGCCACAGCCGTAGCGGTATCGCTGCGCGTGGGAACTGCTTGTGCATTAATATTTTTTAAAGCTCCATTTTCCACCAAGCGATTCTGGGGCCACTTGCGGTATTAAAAGTGATAGGCTTGTTTCCCTTCCGGACTATTCTTTCCCAGGAATTAAAAAGGAGCTGTCGGTGGTATTGTAACAACTCCCAGGCTGATGGGAAAACTCTTTAACTCTTTTCTAAGAAAAATAATCCAAGTAAATCACCTTTCAAGAAACAACTGAGCGTATATTGCTTATTTAGCTCACATGCTGCAAGGTCTGCGCTGGTGGCTTGGATCACCACATATGCAGGTACATATCTCCCTCTGTAATATATATATACATATTTTTTTTTGATCACTCACTTTTTATACCATTCATCGAAACTGCCACAGGGATGGGATGCCGGTTTGACCCAGCACCCCAGATCCCTGCGTCTCCCCCACGCTGCATCCCCAGGGCCGCGGTGGTGCCTTCGCAGCCTTCCTTGCTGCACCCTGTCACCCTGCACCCCCACCCTGGTGCACCCTCTCCCCTAGCACACCCTCTTCCCAGTGTACCCCATCTCCCTGCACCCTCTTCCCAGTGCACCCCATCTCCTTGCACCCCCTCCCCTAGCATACCCTCTCCCCGGTGCACCCCGTCTCCCTGCACCCTTTACCCTAGCGTGGTCTATCCCCAGTGCACCCCTTCCCCGCAAGCACCCTCTCCTTGGTGCACCTCGTCTCCCCGGCGCATCCCCCCCAGAGCACCCTCTCCCCGGTGCACCCCCCCCCCCCCCAGAGGAGCACCCTCTCCCCGGTGCACCCCATCTCCCCGTTCCCCCCCCCCCGAGCACCCTCTCCCCGGTGCACTCCATCTCCCCGGTGCCCCCTGTCTCCCAGAGCACCCCCTCCCCTTGCACCCCATCTCCGCACCCCCCCACCCCAGAGCACCCTCTCCTTGTACCCCATCTCCCCATACCCCCCCAGAGCACCCTCTCCCCGGTGCCCCCCATCTCCCCGGTGCTCCCCATCTCCCCGGTGCACTCCATCTCCCCGGTGCTCCCCATCTCCCCGCACCCTCTCCCCGGTGCCCCTCATCTCCCCGGTGCTCCCCATGTCCCCGGTGCTCCCCATCTCCCCGCACCCTCTCCCCGGTGCCCCCCATCTCCCCGGTGCACTCCATCTCCCCGCACCCTCTCCCCGGTGCCCCCCATCTCCCCGGTGCTCCCCATGTCCCCGGTGCTCCCCATCTCCCCGCACCCTCTCCCCGGTGCCCCCCATCTCCCCGGTGCTCCCCATGTCCCCGGTGCCCCCCATCTCCCCGCACGCGCTCCCCGCACGCTCCCAGCCCTGGCCCCGCCCCCGGGGTGACCCCGCCCTGCCGGCTCCGCCCCGCCCCACCCGCCCCGCCCCCGCGGCGCCCCCGCCTAGGGAGTTTCCCTGCCCTCTAGCCTGCCGCGGCCCCGCCCACCACCGGCAGGAGAGGGAACGCAGCGGCCAATCGTCTCTCCGGGCAGGGCATCCGCGTGGCTCCGATTGGCCCCCCCCCCCGGCCTGGCTTGACAGACCCCGAGGCGGCGAAGGCGGCGCCCTGATTGGTCATCTCCGCCGGCCGGCCCCGCCCCGCCGCTCCCTCCCTTCTCCACGCCCAGGCGGCCTCAGCAACCACCGCCGCCGCCGCCGCCGCAGCAGCGTGAGGCGGCTCCAGCGGCGCGATGGCGGCCACGGCGGGCAGGTCGCTGCCGCTCCTCCTCTGCCGCCGCCCCGCCGCGCTGACGGCGGCCGGTCGTTTCCCGGCGCTGGGGCGGCGCCGCCAACAACAACAGCAGCGGCACCGGACGGTGAGTGAGGCGGGAGCCGGTGCCCTTCAGGCGGCGGCCGGCTGAGGCGGGCGCGGTGCCGGCAAGCCGCTGCCGGCGGGGGAGGGGGGGGGTTCGCCTGGTTCTTCCCTCGTTCCCCTTCCCCGGGAGGCGGCGGCCCCCGGCCCGGCCCGGCCCCGGCAGCTGCGCGTTATTCTTAGCGCCGTCGCCGGGCGAAACTTGAGCGGGGCGGGCGGTGGTAGCCGAGCCCCCGGCCCCGCTCCGGCAGCGGGCAGCTCCCCGGCCCTCCCGCCGCCGCCACCCCCGCCCCGCCCCGCCGCTCCGTGCCAGCTCTTTCCCCCCCTTTTTCCGGCGGACACGGGAGCGGCCCGGCGCAACCTGCGGTACCGGGGACGGACTCCTGGGGCGGGGGTCGGGTCCCGGCGGGGCGCGGCCGCCAGGTGGCGGCGAGGGGCCGCTGAGAGCCGGGGGGGGGGACGGGACGGACGGACGGGGACACGGGGAGCCCCCGGCGGGGAGAGGCGGCATCGGTCCCGGTGCAGCGGGGGCACGGACGGGAGAGGCGGAGAGCAAGTGCCCCGCGGTTCTTCGCCTTTTTAAAATATTTTTATCGTTTCCTTCTCTTTTTTTTTTTTTTTTTTTTAAATTTTTTTCGGCGCCGCCCCTCAAGGTCAGCCAGGGGAGAGGCGCTCGGGGGGGGGTTCCCCAAATTCTCTCCGAGGCGGTGTCATCCAGGTCGGTGCGGTTTAACGGGGAGGGTGGTGGGGGGAAAAGAAAAAAAAAAAAGGGGCAAAAAAAAAAAAAGCCAATTTTTGTTTGCTTCCCCTGCAGAAGCAGCACGCTTGGGGGCTTTGCCAGAAAAAGAGAAGACTGGCAGCACATGCGTTGCTTACTATGTGTCTTAGGGCGGAAAAAAACTGTAAAGGCGGCAGGTTGCGTTTTGGAGCTCGAGAGATTTGCTAAAAATACCGGGAGGGTTTTTTCTTTTTTTTTTTTTTTTTCTCTTTTTAAACTAAGGGAACAGTATGTAACCGTGGGATATTCTTCTAGCTTTTGCCACAATCTGTTTTACTGCTGCCTATAAAAAAAGCTGCTGTCGGAGGTGTGCACCTGTCGCTCACTTGTTGTTTCGCTGAAGCAACTAATCGTGAAACTACCCAAAGCCACCAAAATCGTGTATTAATGGGGTGACGGAGCAGGGCTCTGAGCTCCCTTGGAACAGCAGATATAACACTGCGTCCCTAGGGTACCGCTTAAAGACCAGCTAAGTGTTTGTGCCTCGTATCTTCAGGGTGCCGGTAGTTTCTCTAATGGTGTTGGTTTGTTTTCACAGCGATGGGATGCCAGAGGTTCTGTCGATATCGTGTGTCTCAATTGCATCAGTCCCATATTTGCAGTGCGGTCATTCACATGTGCAAAGTGTGACTTCTGCAGCGTTGACTTCAGGTTTTGTAAATACCAACCTGATAAGCGAGGCCACCAGTACCCTGGATTCTGGTCGGGAGTGGAACAGCCTTTTCAGCTTTTTGTAGTTATTGCAGTTGTGGCTTTTAGCAGTCTCTGGCCCAGAAAATAATAAATTATTTATCTAAATTTAAGTTGACCTTTGCGATTAATTTAACAGAGACTCGGATTCGTGCTTGATTCTGCTAGTCAGGCTAAGCATAGCAGTAAAAGTGCAAGGAGATCACGAACAACCGTTAAAAAATATCCTGAATCTCTTCTGTTTGGCTGGGACACTTTGCTGCCGCTGTGGCCCTCGCTGAGCGGTCGTGGCTGGAGTGCGGGCACACTCGGGAGTACACTAAAATTGTACTGTCTAGGCTGTCTCCTTCAGGTACTCGGGGGAAGAAGGATTTTGTGTCCCGTGGACCAATGATTAGAAAGTTCTTCTGCCTTTACTACCGGTTGAGTTATGCTGTTTGGTTTTTTTTTTTTTTTTTTGGCAGCTTGGCTGTTAGCCACTTGTGGTGTTGCAGTGATTCTTTTTTGGGGTTTTCCCCTTTTCCATAGGGAGATTGTATGCGGGTCGGTTCGCTAGGTGTTGAACGCTGAAGTGTGCCTGTGAACCTAGCGATCGAGTGAATGCTTGCTCAGAGCAGGTTGGTACCAGTATCCTAACTGTTCCTTTTGACAGCATCCATAACATGCCTATTTATCTCCTCACTGAAAAGATGAGTTATCCTTTCCATCACGCTGCACTTGATAAACTATGTGGACCACTGGGAGAGAGTAGAGACCCGAGAGCTCCTCAATCCTAGAATAAATGATCTCCAAGGAGAAATTAGAGGAACTGGAGCTCCTCGTAATAAAGAGAAAATCGAAAGGAGGTTGCTGCAAAAAAGGAAGCAGAAAAACAGAAAATCTGTGTTGGGTAGGAGAAGAAGTAACTAGCTTACAGTGCGAGAAGAGGGATTTGGTTAGATGCTGGGAATCTTTTTACTGACAGTAAGAGTAGCGAAATGCTGAATGATTTCCCAGGAAAGCTGTTCAATCCTCATTATCGGAGGTGGTTAGGACAGGTTAGACTCAGATCAATCGGTTATGGCTGATGAAGAATTGATCCTGCTCTGTGATAGCACTGGACCCTATTAAGCTTCCTGAGTCGATAGATGATATGAGAAAATAGGTAGAAAGAGTTTGTGTAATGTAGGTGTAATTAATAGAGTGATTGTGTTCGGTATGTGTGTGCAGTATTGGTTTTAGTACAATAAATTCTACTCGGTTACTTCTCAGGATGGCTGGTTTCTAGCAGAGGTGATAAATTAAATGGGCTTTCTTGAGATAGGGTGGGAATACTAAATGGTCTTATGGATGAGTTCTTTCAAAAGAGATATAAAATATGCTGGAAGAGCCTGGGCCAATTGACCAGGCTACTGTGAGAGGCCAGTGCTTTAAAACAAAGCAAGCAGATGGGTAAAGGGTAAACAATGAGATTGTGATAACATCAAACAGTAGAGAGGGCAAAGGTCGAAGCTCTTGAATAAATACTTGGTTTCTGAACTTTCAGATGGGAATACAGTAAAACTGGGAGATGAAGGGCTTGAATGAAACATTTGCAGCTTTCTTAAGGGTTTTGAAAGCTGAGGGAGTTGGGAAAGGTCAGCGGGCTCGACATATAGCAGTGGGGTTATGGAGGATCCAGTGAGTCTTCACGTTCTGTCCTAGCTAAACAGTATTACAGGCTGTGAGAGGAGGAGGTTGCAGAATATTTGAATGAGAAATTCACTTATCGATCTCCAAATAGGAAGCAGCAGGCGGGAGGAAGCGTTTACCGATACCTGTGGATTTCCCCTCTGAAAGTGATGGTGATGTTGCACCTCGCAGGACGGCTGCGCAGGGGAAGGAGAGCGCCAGTCGGAATAATCACGTAGAAGGTGGGGCTGGAGCATCCGTAGCGTTGGAAGAATATGGCAGAACTGAATAAATGGACTTATAGCAGAAGTAGCTGAGGTTGCATCTCTTTCCACTACCCCAGTCTCACTTAAACGTACGTGAGTGGAAGAAGCCTTGTAGAGGTGAGACTTAGCAAGCACCTTGGCAGCGGAGAAACTGCGGAAGTCAGCTGGAGGGGTTGTAAGGTCAGGGGGAGCGGGTGGGTGGCTACGGCTTTGGAGATGATTACAGCTGAATAGTTCGTAGAGCAAAACATAATAGTATTGGTGCTTGTTTTAAATCGGTGCTGTGCGCGCCTCCTCGTTGGGAGGGAGCTGTGGCGATCCGATGTATTGCTGGGGGGTCACCCGTGAAGATTGGGGGGTGAGAGAGGCAGTTCGGTTAATCGGGCCAAGGTAACTTCTGCTGGTGGGAAGACCAGAAATAGCAAAAGTCTGTGTCAGGGAAGCAATCTGAGGTGGAATAAAAGTATTGTGTGTGGTTTCTTTTTCTATGTGCTAGCTTCGTGCAAGCAGTAGGAGTGGTGGGGAGAAGCCTGGCCGGTGCTGGTCAGCAGGGACTGGTGTGCTGCGGGGGTGCGAATGCACGACCCCATCGCCGACTTCTTAAGCAACAGGAGCGGGATGGGGATGGAGCCTGTGGTGGGCGATTAGGTGGCACTTCTCAGTCTAGTGGTGTTTGCTGGGTTATTAACTGGTGGGAAGCGTAGCAGCCATAAATCATGATGCTACCTATAAATTAAGGCCTTTGTCCTGTGGTAATTTCCTAGTGCTTAATACAAAAATTGCTGCTATTTTCCTGTTAGGCAGCTTGCCCTCAGAGGAGCAGGGAGAGAATTAAAGTGGATGTTCCTCAGAGGAAACTTCTTTATGAAGCAAGGGAAGCCCCTTCTTCGACTCCTACTTGTTCCGGCTGCTGTGGGTGCGGAGGGTAAGCTGCTGAAGGCGAGAGCTCCGCGCCGCTGAGATGCAACGGGGCTGGGAAGCGGTCCTTTGTGGAAATGGGTCTCAAAGAAGTAAGCTACAAACGTTTTTTTAAATACGCGGTGGTAGACAAAGGACTTAAATAAAATGCTCTGCTTTTGCACGTTGGATGCCTAATCTTTGTGGTTTTCTTCCTGCAAAGATCAGAGTCTCTTCTTGTCGCGTTTCTTAGTGCGTGTAGCCAGTGGTTGTGTTGGATCGGTACGTGATCAGCTGGTTCAGCTCTGGAAAAAAATACGTGTAGAGAATGAAGGGCTTGGCTGTATGTGGTGTTCCTCTGGTCGTTAATCCTGGGTAGATCAGGAATAGTGACTCCTGGTGACTTCTTCTAAGCCTAAGGAGGAAAAAGTGAACCTGACTGAACTGCAGCCAAATTTCAAGTAGTTTTGCAGGTTTTTATCTGTGCTCCCGCTGAGGACCAGGGTTACCTGTGTCGGTCGGCCCTCCAAGCAGGGTATGACTTTTGGTGCAGGCAGCCCTGTTTTAAGGATGCGGTAGAAAGCATATCCCGCAAAGACAAGAGGACTTTGTGCCAAGGAAAGGTGTCCTGGGATGCGCGGAGCCTTGGGAGGAGGACGCAGTGAACACGGTGCTGCAGCTGTCCTTTCCTTTGCACAGATACTGTGTGTATTCCGTGATATTTTTTTCATTTTGTTTCTCCATGCTATGGCCGAAACTGTTGCAGCATCAACTTCCAAAGATGCTGTGGTGGTAATTTCCCTGGTGGGACCCCGTAGCCACCTGGAGCCCTTGCTGGCACAAGCAACAGTTTATAGCCCTACTGTTGCCCATCTCTTGAAACAAATTTATTTAACAGGTGAAGCTTGGGGCTCATGAAACTGGCTGCAAGGATGGTGAGGCTTGGAAGAGTATTTTGGTGTGATGTCTGTGTTTTTGCTGAGGATGGAAACTGGCGGACTGCTTTAATTAACTGAACTTCTGTTTTCCTGACCTTGCATACTGCTGATTGTAATTTTTAAATGAATGATTAAAAGGCTGAAGGACTGGTGGCTGTCCTATGGTTTGAAGGGGCATAAACCAATTGTTCTCTCTGGATCTTTGGCTGCACTTGTTGCCTACCCTGTCCTCCAACGTTTCCCATGCTGGGACATCCATAGGAGCAGTGACGTGCGTGCTGCAGACCAGGAGAAGGTGCATCTGGTGTCACTTCGGAAGTCAAGATGGGATGTGGCTTGAACTGCAATATAAGTAAATACCAACCCAGCAGAGCATTTATCATGTTGAGGGAGCCCCAGGGAGAGTTGATTTGACCGTAAAGATGGATCTTTCCACCAAACCTCCCCCTTTTTTTTTTCCTGCTTCTTCCCCCGCACACACACTTGCTGTCCCGCTTGCTCCTTGATCGCCTCACCGAAAACAAAGGTGGCGAAAACATAACGATTTCTTGTAGCTGTCATTGCTGTTTGCCCACTCCGGTTCTGCCTAAATTGATTAAAATGGAAAGCAAAGCAAGGTCTGCTGCCTCGTGCCGGATTTAGTGCCACAGGGAAGGCTACAGCTCAACGCTATTTTGAAAGGTTCAGAAAGAAAGAAAACTTTTCCACATTTTTTACTTCAAATGAGATGAGGGAACCTGCCCTTAGCTAATTATAGAGCAATGGAATACCAGTACTAAGTTGAAAATGTGCTTTTTAGGTTTTTTTGTTAGATTGTCTTGGGATTTTATTTGCACAAATAAAAAGTTAGAGGGGGATGACCGGCAAGTGGTTTTGGTGTGTGATAGTTGTTGAAACATTCTGTTGATCATATTCATTCTTCCAGAACAAAATAGGTTTTGAAGGGAGGCTGAATTTAACAAAAAAAAAAAAAAAAGAGGCATTTCGTAGCTTTTGATGTCTCTCTTCATTCAGTGAATAGAAAAAAAGCTTTACTTGGCAGTGTCCGGAGAACACCCGTCCAGGGCTCTTCATATATGAAAGATGAGCGCTGTACAGAAAGGAGTAAATATTGGGGGTTTTGACAATTATTTGATGATACTACTTTTTTTTTTAATTTCTAACTCAGACTGTGGGAATAGTCAAGAGTTTGTATGGAGGGTCTGCGATAGGAAAGGAAATTAGTCATGGTAAAATTGATCCAGTTGTTAAAAAAAGGTTTTCAGGACAGATCTCTTCCCTATGGGGAGTGTTTCTCTGCTGCCTTCAGACAGGATGGGTCTAGCTCTCCTTACCAGAGTCAAGCCTAAAAAAAAAAAAAGTAAAATCTTTTGTTGTTTATTCATTTTTTCTAAAGCTGTTTTTAGACTAATCTTCAAAACAAGACTTTCTGTGCGATTAGGTCCCACCCGGTCTTGAGGGTAAAACATAACTTTTGCGGCTTCACTTCAGATTTGTGTATGAGTCGCTTGTTTGCCATTCTATGAAATAGCATTGAGATGGCACAAATCTGTAATTTAAATTATTCTCCTGTTTGTAGGTCCATGAAAATGTAGAAATGGTTTTAGATTGAGTGGCTTTATTTTTGTTTGTTGGTTAGGGGGTTTTTTTGCCTTTTTTTTTTTTTTAATTTCTATATGTATTTATTGCAGTGTCTGGTGGTGGTCGCTCTTCCTGAGATCCCAGCTGCTGCTTTCTGCTCCCATGGCCTCTGGTAGCCCTGTGTGGGATGAGGAACCGTCCTTGATAAATTTTGCTAGATGAAACTGTGTGCTCTCTGCTCGCCGTGGAGGAATACTTCTAATCTCTGAAGTGCTCTCTGGATGAGAGACCACCTGTGATATTGCTGATGTGGTTTTCATTGTATCTTGGTATTTGCTTTTTGAGGGCAAATTAGAGTGATCTGGCTTTAAGGACTGTTTTGTCCTTGAGTATTTAATGATGAAAAGAGAATGACTTGTCCCTTTTCTATTAAAGTTTTAGCAAAGGGTTTTCTTCCTGTTATTAAAGTCTCAGTTGGTCATCAAAATGAGATGTCACTTTAATGAAGATGAAAATATGCAGCACTCGAATGTGACGCGGAATTATTTTCCAGTAGGGCGAGCCTATGGGGTATCACTTATGTCTCATGTAAAAGACGAAGCATGTCGGCTCTCTTTTCCTGCATTCTTGGCAGCTCTTAAGGAATTAGGAAATGTAGAACAACTTGCATAAGCAGGAGAAGGGGAAAAAATGTGGCAAACAAGCTTGTTTCAGCGATTCGCTTTTGCGGGCTTCCCCAGGAGGAAGGGACTACCGTGCGATGAGGAAACTGTCAAATCTCTGAAACTGCTTATTGGAATAATTAAAACTCGAATTTCACTTGGATGGATAACTTAGGAAAGATCTACTGTGGGGCGACCGCCATAAAGTAGTCTCTGGGTGATTGTCAGTCTTGTGTTCTGTCCTGCAGCCTGCTGGGAACAAAATAATTCACTCCGAGGTCATAGCCTAAAAAGTTTTATAGGGTTTAAGAAAGCCTTTGTGGAACGTATTGCTGTTTTGAGAGGATTTTGGAATAATGCTATGGTAACAATTTAGCTCGCTTACGTCACACAGGTCCCAGTAGCTTGCTCCTCCTTCCGTTGTCCGAAGCTTACATAGACTCGAAGTTGTGTGAGGTGGTAGCAATGGGGTGAGGGATGACGGTTGCCAGATAAAAGTAGTAAGCCTTGGCTTTGCAACGTTCCTCGGTAGGAGCTGGGGACACCCGAGTGCTTGCTCTATCAGATTGGTACCGCGCAGAGCTTCTCGCTGCAGAGCACCTGGGTATGGAGTTAAGTTAAATCCACCGGCAAAGGTGGCCTCACCTTCGTTAGTTGTTGCACATGGGTTGGAAGGAGGAACGCAAAACAGTTGGATTTCTTGGATCGATGTGCGTGCAAGTTCAGGTGGGAAGGCTCACCGAGCAGTTCATGAATGAAGTGACTGTGAGGTTGGCGGCCAGCGAACAGCATCCTTTTCTTCCAGATTATGAAGGGAGTTTCTAGCTCATCCTCCAATTTTCTGGGTCAGTTGCTGGAAAAGAACCTAAAGTTGCTTTACGTTTTCTCTGTTCTGCGTCACCGTCTTACCTCGAAAAGCACTGAGCTAGGTGAAGCTTTTCTTGTTTTGTTGTGAAGAATGTTGTGCTTCTTGGGCTGCACAGTGAGTTTATTTGGATGAGCTCATGTCAGTTGTTATTGTACCTCGGAGCTGCTGAGGAAAAATGTGTTCCCTAAATGTAGTAATGGAGATGACTTGTTTCTAGACTTGAGACTTGTATGTTTTGGAAATGGGTGGAAAATCAACATCAAGAACCATTCAGACAGAACCCGACATATGGTCCTTGTAAACTCATGGCTTTGTCAATGATTTGTAAAAGGTATAGCTCCCGATGAGCAGGAGGTGCTCCCTTGACATATGGGCTTGCTCGCTGTCAGCTGAAATGTGAATCGACGGTATCTGCTGAACCGTGGCTGTTTATTCCTTGTCAGCCGTTCTTCTCTACGTGGCTTCCTTCATCTCTGCGCCTACCTGTCACTTGACTTAGGTACTGTAGACCCCCACGTTAAGGCACGGTGATAATTGTCTTAAGTCCTCATTTTCTTTTGCCAACGATGACTCCTAATGATGCTGCGTTCTTTTTGATTTGCAGCTGAATTCTGTAGAATGCATAGCAAATGGATGTTCATCAGCCAGAACGCAGGTTGTGAAATTTAATCAGAATAGTGGACTCTAAGGTATGTCTCAAAATTAAAGAAATTAGTTGTGACAGATTATTGTAAAAGGAAATAGTTATTCTCTCCACTTAAACCATTTTTTTAAAAATACATCCTCATAATTTACCAGTGTCATTTTTCTTAGATGTTTGGACTTAAGTGACAGTGAGTTTTCTGCCTAGCAAAGTAACTCCAAAAAATGAGAATTTAAATACTGCTCTGACAAATGATGATTTTAAGAGAAAACAGGCTGCCCAAGGTAGCATGAGAACGACACAGGAATTCCTCAAGTTGTGTGTTAGAACGCAATAGCCGGGGTCTGGATGATGTTTGTTGCGTGGAACTTTTCCTGTATGACTGCTCATTATGTACATAATGTTTACCACTGAGAACAATTTGATATACCACGTCCCATTCATGTTGTCTGGTTTTAGACAAAACTCGGATGCAGTCAATGCGTAATGCAGCAGTAACCTTTTAAAAGTAATTTAAATGAATTGGGAACCTGTCTGAAACATTACTGAGGTTCTTGCATGGTGGGGAGATGGGAGAGGAGGCTGGCAGAGAAAGTGATTTCTCACTGAAATAACAGTGAACTGAAAAAGTGCAGAGATCTCCCAGGCGGGGGGAAAAAAAATGTAATTCCTTTTTTGGAATGAAAATGTTCTGATTTATCATGTGATTTGGGAAATCCTCTTGGCTTTGTGCAGAGGGGAAAGGGAGAGTTGAACATTCTGTCGGATGATGAAGCATGGCATGTTTGTGATGCATAACGGCATCTGCTGCATAAAGAGCTCCCAAGGGAGACTGCTGCTTGCTGCAAGGCTATTCCTATTATCAAGGGACTTGTTTCTAAGGCAGTGATAACAGAAATTCCATTGTCTAAATATTTAGTAGATTTGATAATTACACTGGTACAGCACTGTATGGTTTCCTCTCAGTTTGGGGATATTGTATTTAAGAGGAGAGTAGGATTCTTTGCCTGGGTGTAAGGGATTCAAAGGAAGCCGCTCCAGTCTCTATCTTGTGAAAGAAGAGTTGTATTACGAGCAGTGTATATTGCTGGTAATGAAACGGGCTCCTAATACTCCCCTCTGAATTAAAGGAATATATTAAAGAATTTTCCCTTCCTGTTGCAAGTTCCAGATAAGCTGCTCTTGTACTTTATGAACTGCCTGGAAAACTGAAGAGGGAGTACTATTTGGCTTTCATTCAGGCGATGGTCAGTGCCATGCATCACGCCGAAGGACTTGAGGAAGCAGAGGGCATGTTGCTCGAGACTATTTCCAGGCAAGTGCAGGCAGTAGGAGTAAGTGTTACGTGAATATCCAGGCTCCATTTTGGCTGCAGCATCACACGAGTTTCAATGTACTGACTGACTTGCAGCCTGCCCACTGCAAAATATCAGGTTGGTTAACTGGAGGTGACTTTGCTGCTTTGAGGCAGCGATTTTTTCCTGAAAAGCTTTTGCATTAACAGAGCTTTTTTCAGCATTTAAAAGGGCTGTTGCTAGAACTTGTTATGTTCTTCAAAAGCATGTTACAATGCCGTATTATTCACAGAGTTTACTGGCCGGACAGATGAGTCAAGACTCTGAAAGGAGAGGGATTTTGACACATTTCCAGTCAGTCTCACTGTGGACCTGGTTTGGTTTTGTGTTTGGTTTTTTTTTTTTTGACACCTGAAAAAGTGGTGTTGAAGGGAAAATCTGTTACGCATGTTGAAACGTCCATTCCTAGTTGCTGGGTGGGATGATGGAAGTCTGATTGCTAAGTAACAAGAAGCTGATGGTCCAAGAGCTTTGGTTTGAAGCCAAAAAGCCATGGATTTCTCCGACCACAAAGCTGAATAGAGTGATGGTGTCCAAGATTAATTTTATCTTAAGAATAATTTTGTCCAAAGATAAAGAACATGACTCAGATTTGCACACGTACTCATTAAAAATAAATCATAATTTTGAATCAGCTAGTCACTCCTGTGTGTAGGAGTGACCATTTCCATATTTCCTTTTGGCATTTAATGCTCAAGAGAGTAATTTTAAACAAACAGTTTCACAAAGTACTCCTCTTCATTATTTAGCTAGATTGAGTAGGGCGGGATATGAGACTATGCAGATACGGTCTTTTGAGTTGGCAAGGATGCTGTAAGAAGGGACTTCGAGAAAAGCATTAATGTCACACAGGCACTTGTGAAATGAATTGTTTTGTAAATAGCATTTTTGAACAGATGTTGTTTTTTTGTCTTTCCCCAAAGGTGGGTTGTTTCTGTTGACTGTTCCTGTACGCCATTCAGTTTTTCCCTACATAGCAGCTCCTTTTCTCATGCTGAATGTCTGCTTGTAATTACAGCATCGTGGGTTTTTTTCCACTTGCAGTCGATGATACACGCGTTACATCAGTTGCAGGACGCGCTCCTCTCTGCTGTCCCGAGCACACTGGTAACACACAGCTCCAGTTTGATGGGAGCACCCGGGGCTTCGGATTTAGGGCAGTGAGTTTGGTGGAGCTGCTGTTTTCATGACCTACTTCTTGGGCAAGCAGAGAAGCAAAAACTGCTCTTAGTGGCTCAGATGAGAGATTTGGGCCTTTTTTTTTTTTGTGTCTTGGGTTGAAAAATAACCAGACTCCAGTTTGATACAGTCTTACTCCTCAACGTTAGGAACTGCGTGTCCCCTGAATTATTCAAGTGTCAGTGAAGAGGAGAGGAAAAGATGAGAACACCTAAGCATAGAACAGTGTTGCTTTCAGGATTTAAAACAAGCACCCTTTCTCTCCTAAGGAATTGTTTGTTATTGCGGTCAGTCAGATGTAATTAATTTCTTCGTTTGTCCTTTGAAGAGAGGTAGGTGTGTAATTGACTCATCCTAAACACTTTTATCCATGTTTTTACTTTCATTTAGGAGATTTGGCAACACTCATAAAGCCGAAGTGCTATGATTAGCCTGACATTTTATATAATGGAGTGCACCATAAAGCACTGTTTGTTCTTGGAATTACGGTGTCGGAGCACCACGGTACTTTTCAAGGCAGTATTTACATAATTTGTGTGGATTTCTACACTAGATGGAATCTGCATTGCCATGTGACAAGCAAATAATAGGTGTATCTTCATGTTTGCTGTGTATCCGAAATAGTCAGTATACGAGTTTGATGGCAGCACAGAGCTCTGCCTCCTTCGGGATGTGATTTTTCTAGCCACAAGTTAGAGCTGCTGATGCTTCAAGCAGGATTCTGACTCGTGAACACTTAGGAGTTTTCTTATCGTCTCGGGAACGTGGAAATACATGGCTTGCAGGCGCGTGAAGAAAGCCGAATGGCTATCGCGGTGCTGCGAGACCCCCTGGAGTCTGCGGAGACCCTACTGCGTGGGTGTCTAAGCTGATTGTGAAACCCGCGCCTCACTGAGGATGCGTGTCGTTACTCGAGTCTATCATTACTGAATTGCCTTGGCTGAAAAGTAAAGTAAGCCTTTACCTCCTTTCCACTGAACACACACACACACACACACGCGCCCCTCTGGTTGTCTGGTAATTTTTTAATGCGTTCCAGCTCTGTTACTCTGCCTCCTTCAAGCTTTTTCTAAAGAAAACAATCAAAAAAATAATAATAATACTTTTAATCTTTTATTGTCATACTTTCCAAGTTCAGACATGTTCAGTTTTCATAGTACTAACTAGTATCCCATGAATCTTGGTTTTTGGTCAGGCTAACTGAGTTCTCAAAATATTTCCCTTTTTCTCCATTTGTAAGCGGGAGGTAGTTTAAAACACTTCTACATGAGTTATTTTGGCCACAATTTGCCTTGGAAAAAGCACGCTCTGAACCGCTTCATTTGAAGACAGTTATACTTACCTGATAGTGACCGGCTTGGTTTGCCAGCACTGGAAATAATATGCATGCAACTTATTTAATCTAAAGCGATTAGAATTTGCATTTTAGGAATTGGGTCTACAGCTTCAGCTCTCCAGCTCTGGCTTTATCTCTGCACTGGGATGAAGCTTGCACCTTAATATTAATTGTCAATCACGGTAATCACTGAGTTATGAGGCTTTTTCCCATCCTCATTAGCAGTTTCTGCAAGATTTCCAGCCTGAAGGCTGTATGAACGAACAGATTTACCTCTAGCTTGTCTGTTTTCTGAAGAAATATAACTAGTCAGAATAGAAGAAAAGACTTTTTTTTTTTTTTTCTTGTTGTTACTCTATCTTCTTTCCCGCTGCAATGGTATTTTGCCGAGTGCCTCAACTTCTGCCGTGGGCTGTTTGAGATGCATGAAGAGCTGGTACATAAACATGAGATGAGCGCTGAAAATCTGTGCGACTTCTTGGTAGAGAAATTTTGATTTATTGTGTATTACCTGAATGTAAAATCCTTTCAGCTTTCACCGTGAAAAATATCTGTGTAATTCATTGCAGAACTGAAAAATATTACACATGTTGAAAGGACATTGTAAGTATAATAACTTCATCTTTTTGAAATCAGTTAATGAAGTTCAAGTTGAACGATATTGAAAGTCAACTTGATAACTTGCTGATCCGTATAAATAAATGTCACTGACTCACTGGGAAGCTAGTTGTTTTCCAAGCTAGGGGAGAAGGAGAGTTCCAGGCAGAAAATCAAAAATTATGGGGGGGAAAAAAAGCAGATGAAGAATAGGATGCAGTTGAACTATTGTCATCTGTTCATATTCCACGTTGCCATCTATCATTATTATTATCTTAAGTACAGGAATTTGATGGCACATCAAAGCACTTCAGTGACTTCTTTTATAGTCCTGATTTATATTCTGGTAACTTTGGTGCAAAGATGCTGTTCTCACCCACCACTTGGTCTTCCTGGTGCTGTTGCTGCAATGTCACTTTTTTCTCCCTTACTTAATCGTGTATGTATATTGATAAACTTTTTTTTTCCCTGTGCTAAGGCTTTTATCTAGCAATAAGTTTCATTTTTTTTTTCCTCATCCTTGCTGTGAGAATAAGACTACCAAGTTATCGTGGGGCTATTAGTTGCACTTTTTTTAAACAGTCCTGAGGAAGCACAACCCTATGTGTGACTCACCACAAAACATCTTAACTTTTAACAGTTACAATTGCTGTTTGCAGGCTTGTGATGTGGCTTTTGCAGGTAAATGATCTGATAGGAGAAAAATAATCAGACACTTGCTTCTTTTCTGCTCACAGCTCTGATCAGCTGTTAATTATCTTTCCCTCTACGCAGTAATTAGGGTTGAGCTATGAAGCTCAAAGGTTGAACATAGTGTGTTAACCCTTGCGTCCTGAAGGGAGGAGATGGGAAGGTCTGCCTTCGTGATGCTTTCCTGTGACTAGAGTGACAGAGCAAGCGATCTCCTTTTCTTTCAGCTTTAGCTGGTGTTCATGAAAACGTTTGCTTTAGAGAACAGCTTTGAGGTAATACTCGGGTAGAATTTAGAATAATTAAGTTGAATGAAACATGTGAAAAAGCGATGTGAAGCTTTCCTTTCCTACTAAAAGCTGCTTGTTCCTTTTTTCTTATTTGTTGCATAGGAAACATCCCGAGTTCCTCAACTATAAACGCTGCTAGTAGGGCAAGAGGTTTTATCACCTTTACGTTGCAGTGTGGGCCATGTGAATGTTAGCATTGTTTTTTGTAGTTCTAACCTAGTGTGCAGTGCTTTCTTCCAAGTACAGGACCTCCTCCCGTTGGAGCAGCAGTCCTCTCCTCATCCGTCATGAGACAAGGAATCTCTCTGGATCCTGTGGAACAGAATTAACTATTGCATATGTGGTTTTTTCTTTCTTAAGCTGCTACTTAAATGAGAATTGCACTTGGACTTCTGAAACAAGCCCCTCAACAATCCTTGTGACCTATTTAGTTGACTGAGCACCGTTTCTTTTGATTGCTAAGAGGTCCTTCCAGCCCCTGTGATTCTGGAGGTATCCTCGCTGCTGCTGTTTCAGGTGTGCCCTCTGGTACATCTTCAAATGGGTGCACATCTGATGAGCTGCAATCTTCCCTTCTACAGCAGTCCTTCTTTCTTTCTAGTGCTTGTTCTGGTGTTTCTGAGACACTGCGCCTCTCTGTGAAGCTACTGACTGTGACTAATAGCTTCCTTGCTGAAAAAGCTAAGTACCAGTAGCTGGCAAGATTAATTTCATATAATGTGCTGACTTGAAGCTCCAGAGCCTCCAATGATAAATGTCTTATTTGCACCTCTCCCTTTCCTTCTGTCTTCTACCAAGTATAGTTTCTAAAAAACCAGACAAACCCAAGCAGAATATACAATGGTGTAAAATGTCCACTTAATCCAGCACAAGCCATAATCTGTCTTTGTGTGGTAGTTACTACCAGTCTTAAATTTATACAAATTAATTTTGGATGAAAAATTTAGCAAAGGATTTAGCAAAAAGCTGTAAAAGAATGCACGTGAAACAGCAAAAAGAAAAATAATCCCAAACCAACTATGTTTTAGAGCATTGTTGGTTAACTCCTCTCATTCAGACCTTTTGCTGACGATAATCTTAGGGAAGAATCGTTACTTCCATTCTAATTCTTAGAGCACTACAGGGAGGTTTTTGGGGAGCTTAAAACTTCTGGGGGCAGTTTTCATTCAGTATTTGTTGAAACTCATTTTTGGAATGGTTGAAGGTACATACTTTCAAACCTCTTATCTTACTGTACTTATGTTAGGATTATCCTAGTTTAGAAAAATAACATGGAATTACTGTCAGTGAAACAGTAATCTGGCAGGCTGCTGTGATACAGATTTAAATGGATATGCCATCAGTATTGCTAACAAATTACTTGCAGTGAACTGAGCAGAGGTTCAGCATCAAATGTCTCTGGCTTTCTTGTTTTATAAATTCAGATGAGATCAAATGCCCCATGTCTATTTGTACAGTTGGAAGTTTAAGTGCAAGTTTCTTTACATTTTGCTGATTCCACAGTCAAGCAAGTAGAAAATGACTTGTATTTTTTGAGTTTCAGGGCCAGCGTGAATTGTTTGCCTTCTCTTGGTTTCTTTGAAAGCATTTTTTGGCAAAGAACTGTTTCACAAGGCATCCCTTGTGAAGCTGGAACTGTTGGACAGTACACAACCTCACCAATTTTGTGGTTATGGTTACAGTAGGCTCTGATTTGTATGTCTTTACTGTGGGAAAAGTTAATGTTTGAGTTGGAGAACTGCTCTGGTCCTCCCATTAGAGGTGTGAAGGCATTCATATCTGCTTTTCGTGAGCAAAAACTAGCATTGGCCTATTCCTCTGCCAGTAGAAGCGTGCAGAAGGACCAACTGGCTGTTCTCCGGGCTGCCAGGACAAGTAAGCGTGGGTTACCAGGCGTGGGTTAACAGGGAGGGTGACCCTGCCTGGCAGAGGCTGGTGTCACTTATTTCACGCGGTCACTGCCGGCAGAGAGGCTTCGATGGAAGGAATTTCTGCAGTTCTGTGCAGGCAGATGGTTTACCTTTATGAATACTTCCTTGTCTGGATGCAAAGGGGCTTTGCAGTGAAGGCTGAGGAGGCTGTGGGGATTCTCACAGGTTTTCTGTAAGTAAATATTTAGTTTCTAAGCATCTCTGCCCTTTGAATGGTGACCTTTGAGTCATTACTGAAGCAAATGTCATGCTTCTTGGACCCCTTGTAGGATATTTGACCTACAACGTTAAACTGGCTATTTGTTCTGATTTTTAAAACTGCCGTTGGGATTGTGGAGTAGTTTGTGTTGCAAGTGTGAACTGGGAGGAAGGAAGTTTGTCATAAATCAGACTGGTGTTGGTGAGCATCCCTGAGCGTGGGAGCGTGCAAATGGACCGACACCAGACTGCTTTGGTACGGGGTTTCTTCATGCAGTTCTCCTGGCTTGCCCAGGGATAAGCAGAAATGGATCATTACTTAATACCACTAAATGAAACAAATGTAGTTAGCATTAAGTTTACTAGGTATAGATGTATAGTACATAATATACAACTGGTTTTTCAATTTTCCTTGAACTGATGGCATGTCCGCTTCTGCAGCATGGCAATAAAAAAAAAAAAAAAATCACCTCTTTGAATATAGAATTAGCATTGTTGAGCTTTGGGAAGTATCTTTGTGGGTGTCAAATCTGTACAAGTGGCTGTGACAGCATGAGGGTTGGAGCTTGATTTGTATGCGATGTAGTTACGCCAGGGTGGTTGCCGCTGCAGAAAGTGTGCAATTTGTGTATGCTTCAGAAAAGTGCAGGAAGCTTGAAGGGCGTAACTGCTTACCAGCTAGGGAAGTTATCCCTCTTTTCCAGTATCTACAAGGAAGGGAATTTCTATTACTTCCAAAATTGCTTCTACCATCACATTATTTTTCTGGGTATTTTCTGTGTGCAACATCTGGTAAACATTTTCTTAATAAGTTGCAATGTTTTACAGTAAAAATCCACAAACTGCTAGGATAGAGATTAAACTAATGAAGAACTTTGCCAATACCTTAAGGGAATTTGTTTTTTTAAAAAAAAATACAAATAACAAGAGGGAGCACAGTGCAATCCCTTCTGTTGTGCCTCGTTCTCTCCTAACAGGGGATTTTTTCTGTCCCTCCACCAACTTTGCTCAGTGCTCAGAACAAAACCAGCTGGGTAGGGAATGGCAGATTGACCTCGGTGGGTTTAGAGGGATGAGTCCCACCTGGCCCAGAAGGCTCCTCTCCCCTTTTTTGGGGGCTGGAGGGGCTTGGTGCCCATTAGGTGCAATGAGGAACAGCTGTGTGAAGGGGCCCTGGTTCCTCTGATGAGCCTGGGGGATAGCAGAGGTCGTGGGCTGAGCAGAGCAGAAAGGCTGCAAGAACACCATCGCCTTGCTTGGTGGTGCATCGGCTTTCCCCGTCCTCGGTACGGAGTGCGTGGTGAGTAACGTGCGTTATTTCTGCCTGGAGGGTTCTGGGCTTCTGCTTGAATTAGTCTTCCAAGTTGCTTAATGTGTTGTGTTGTAATTATCTGGCATTGTAAGTCCTCTAGTCTTTGTGTTGGGAGTGTTGGGCCGGTGCTTGGGGTGTTATGAATGCCGTTGCTGGGGGAAGTAAGAAATTCCTTGTGAAGAAAGAATGTAGCATTTACCACCAGGACGCTTGCCTGGGGGAAATAATGTTTTTTTTGCCTTGCAAGCCTTATTTTTCTCTCCAGCCTTTCCCCAGACCGCAAAGGGAGTACAGAACAGACTTGAGAACTATGGCATAGGTATTTTCAGTGCTTCTTATCCTTGTTTATGCTTTAGTAAAAACTTCATGAAAAATCCCCAGTTCGGGAGAAAACATTTGGAATCTTCACAACCACCACTTCATGTCTTGGTGTGTTATGTGGTTAGGTCAGAATAAGTCTTTTACATTGGCAGGGCACAAAGAATAGCTTTTTCAAGCATGCAAGTGGTTGGGTAAAGTAAATAAAGGTAATGCTATGCGAATTTCTATCTGCCAATTGGATTGTGTGTGATAGTGTGCTGAGTATGGTGTTTTTAAAAAAAGAAAAAAATTTTCAAAAAATGCCAAAACCTGGATGTGCGTCCTATCCGCTAGGATAAAACAGAGAATTATATCCAACTTCTCCTGTTAAGGCCATGCTGAGCGTGAGAAGGCAGAGAGCCCTCTGAGCACGTGCTATAAATCCCTGGCCGTGCCCTCTGCGTGGGGCAGGCTCTAGGGCTGCTTTCTAATGCTCCTGCCCACTGAGTAATTGCTTCTGGGTGAAGCTTTGAGTAGAAGCTGGTGCCTTCTCTTGTAACTTATCTTGGGAGTTAGACTTAGCAAACAGGCAAGGAGGTTAAATGAATATATGTATACTATACGTATGGCTAACAAAGTTTTGGGGTTTCTTTTACTGGGGCTTGCTGTGTCTGAAGCTGCGTCCCTTCCCGCAGAGGCAGCTGGTCTGTGGCTTACTGCCACGGTGGTCACATTTTAATTCTTGTTTGCCAACTGAGTGAATATTCTGCTTCTCTTCCTCATCTGTAATGGCTTTTTCTAGCATATATCTAGTAACTTTGGCTAAAGAATCCTGTCCAAGTGAGCCTATGTGTGTGGAAGGGCTGTGGGAGGAAGAAATTCACCTCTATCCTTTCTTTCTTCTTTGCATTTGATTGATGCTTCCTGAATGTGTGGTGGGAAATACCATCTATACCACTTCCAGAAGTACAAAGTCCTCCATTGATAAACAGGCAAACACACGTTGGTTAGTATTCTTGTTCCAAAACACTCGGTATCTGATCTAAAATTATAAATTCCACCCTCTTGTTTACAAAGTCAGTTTTATTTTTGGTTTTCAAGCTGGCAAATAGGTCGATATTAAAAATTCTGCAGTCACCTCTTCAACAAAATTGTGTAGGCATGATTATCTGGATTTTCCTAGAGATAGAAGTCTAAACAAATGTTGCTAGAAAATGTTTTGGGTTGAGTCTTTATTAAAATTTAAAGTTTGTTTTCTCTCATGTCAAAATTCAAGTCAACTAAACCTGAAGTTGAATGTATCTTGTTTTTTCTGACGGGAACAAGATCATGCCAGTCTGTCTGGGGCCTTAAAATTCATACCATATTTATTAGTAGAAATCTAAAAATCCAGTTCCTCTGTGAGCTTGCTTTATACTGAACATTAATTTTGTATAGAAAGAGATGAATTTACATACTTTAATTTTTTTTTAACAAGAACAGATGAGGAGTCCTCCCTGTTGTTTGAACTAGTGGCAACATTGCCTGTTTTAGCACTGCTTGGTAAAATTAAGTTCTTTACAAGATGTACGTGTGCGGGATTTCATGCAAGTTTTGGACTAAGTAATTCCAACAAAAGTCAGCGTGGAAGCTGTGGCTGTTGAGCGTGGAACGCAGCATTTGAATGATGTTCGGAGATTTTTGGTAGCAGCGTGACCGTTTGAATGTTAGAGGGAATGGAAACTGAAGTAAAATGTACAGGCAGATTATTAAAAGTTTAAAAGGCACTGGGATAAATCCAGATATCAGTGGGGTGGGATTGTGGTTTTTAGCTGAAATTGCATCCAGTTAGGGCCTTCAGCTGGGGTTCATCTTCTGATAAGCAAAGAAATGATTAACTACTCGCACCTGTAGGTAAACAGTAGTGTTGGTAGATGGGTGGTGATTTTGCTTGCAATGTGTAGGTGTTGGAGGACAAACTCGTTGGGGGGTTTTACGTTAGGAACTTTTAGAATGGAGAATTTGATCATCTTGAAGGATGTTAAGATATTTTAAATGATACTTATCATGGCTTTGTCAGTGTTCAAGTTGGAAGAAGGCCACACTTTGCAAGTCTTCCCTATGAAGGTTTATCAGCAGTAACCCAAAACACTTGTGGAAAATGATGGGGTAGTTTTGATTGGAGGGGACCTCTGCAGGGTGGGGACTTCAGCCTCCTCAGAGTATGGCTGGATTAAATGCTACATCAGGTTGCTTAAGGCTGTCTCCGATTATGGTCTGAAAAATCTACAAAGATGGGAATTCGACTGCCCCTTTGGGCTGCCTTTTTCTGGTGCTGTGCAGCTCTCGTGGTAATTTTTCCAACTTTTTTTGGTGTCGATGAGAATTCTGTTAAAACAATTTGTGTTTCAAGGTTTTGCTGTGGGACCTCCAAGGCTCCACCTTGCCTGTGGTTCCTCTTTAGGTAGTAGGAGTACTCACTGGATTGTGTAGCAGGCTCTACTCCAAGCTGAGCAGTCTCTAGCCTTTCTTTAGATGAACCTCTACCGTAGCCTCTTGTATATCCAATGCTATAGATGCCCAACCGTCTGGTGGACCTTCTCCCAGGCTCTTTCTGGTTTCAGATTTCTCCATTGTACTGAGGGTGTGCACAACTGGACCGTGCTATTCTAGATGTCACCTCACGAGGCAAATAACCCGCAGGCAGAGGGAAGCAGTTCTGCTTTTGTTAATGCAGCACAATGTGGTTATAACCAAAGTGATAACCTTACCCTTTAGCGTATTGGCCATTCCTCCTTTTTTAATGTGGTCTTTAAACATGCTGAGAGTGAATTCTCTGCCCTCACCCAGGTCAGTGAGGAAGGTAGTAGTGTTGCACCAGTATTACCTGGCTTATGCATGGAATTACGACTTCAAACAAAGAAAATCCCAATGTACAGCTCCACTTCTGCTTTCCTGTTTCTCATTTAAATGCCACTGCATTAGATCTTCAATTGTCTCAAACTGCCTGCGTTCTGTGGCTCTCTACTCCTAGTTAAAAAATAATTTAATTTTGGAATTTGGCAGTACTGTTCTTTCCACGCTTTAATTAAACTCTTGCCTGACTAATGAGGTTCTTCACCACTTACACCCCCGACACATTACTTGTTCTCCACTGGTATCTTTTTGTTTATCTCTTCACTATTTTACCATTTTGATCTTTGTGCTTTTGTCTACCAGCATGAAAGTAAAAACCTGAAAGTCTTGGATAGCAAAGGTTTCAGTTCTTAGAGGCATCTTAAGAGGTGTTGAATATTATCATTGATTCAAGTTTCAGTGTCCGTTCATGGCAGTCAACTTCTGAGGCTTTTTGCAGAACATGTAGAAGGCAAAAAGAAAATCTTTGTTCTCTGTGTGCTAGTCTCACGGTTTCATCAAAGGTGCGAACTGTTAATGTGCTTTGAGAATAACTTGCAAAATTGCACTTGAAAACTTGAAAAATTCCAAAAATTTTTGGAAGCCCAGTAGGGTTTTGAGTATGTTGGATATATCCTTCTGTTTATTGGGAAGACTGATGGAAAAATAGTTTTGGGGGAACTAGATGGGATTTGGTCAAAAAGTGAGACTAATCTGTATTTGTTTAAGGGTTAGCTATGACTGAATTTTTGAGTAGTAATCTAGAATGGGATATGCATTCTTATGGTTAAGATGTGATTTCATAGGTTTTCATTATCTGCTGATGAGGGAAATTGCCACAGCCTTTCTGAATGAGCTTGATCTGGAGACCAGTCTGTTCACTTCATCATATGTCTCTGAGTTTTTCTGGTGAGAGTTTAACTGTATATGAAAACTTCTAAGTCTAATAAAGTGTATTTGCCATCGAATTGTGTTTTAGCGTGCTGTTCTCAGGCGGTCAAGTCAGTAAAAGGGTGTAGGATGAGGAAGTCTATTCAACATGGTGCAGTGTTTTGAGACCCGCTGAAGTCCAACAGGGTGATTAAAACAACTAGTAAGTCAACACTGCTATTAATTCAGCGACTGAATCTTTTAATCCCGTTTCCCCATGGACGTAGCTGTGTGTAGAAGTTCCTGGCAGCTTAAAGGATGGGATGGTGAATGCTTGTGACTCCGGAACCGGTGGGTGCAGCAGTCAGAACTGTAATCCTTAGTGGCTGCCGTATTGCCTTACTGGCATTGCAGAAACGAGCTTATGGCCAAATAACTGCATTCATTTAGAAACTACTTGCCACATCTTGAGCGTGTGCTTTCCTTTCTTGCTGGGGAACTGAGTGGGTATTCAAGTGCAAGCTTTTATTTAAAGTTTTCGTTCTTAGCGGTTGCTGTATTTTTGCAGGTATTTAGACAGATTTAAGGGAATTGTTATCATTATAATTATCATCATAGTTGTCTTTCTCTAGATCGCAGTACTGCCTTAGATGGCTGTAAGCTTTTGAATGCTGAAAGGATGTGGTAGTCTGTTCCTCTTGAGAGCTGTCAAAACCCCACATTTTTTTTCCAATACAGGCAACCAAATGAAAGGAAGTCATCAAGGTTTTTCTGAGCTAGGGGTGTTTGGGCAGGAAAATATCCTGGGTTACACCATGGTGGGTCTTGACAATCGAGTTATTCACCTTCCTAACTTTTGACCTGAGAGATGATTAAAACAATTTGAATGTCTACGTTTTTCAGTGAAAAATAATGAAATGGCAGATAAACCTGGCCTTTCGAGTTTAGCTATAACTGTGCCTGACTCTTGCTTTCCTGCCTACGGCTTTAGTCTGGGCACAATTGCATACTATGTGGTAAGACGGTTTTGTTAGAAGAACGTCGTACGCGTCGGCGAGAGCCAGTTTGGCAACATGTACTTTCCTGGGGTGGGTTTTTTGTTTCTTGGGTTTTTTTTTTCCCCCCCTTCTTTTGAAGATATGCAGTATACTGAAGGCCGAGCAGGTGGTAATGAGAGAGTTCTTTTATAGCTTCATCACTTCTGCTGGAGTCTATAAACAGCAAGAGAGGGAGGACCGGTGCTGGAGGATGAATTTACATTCTTGGCATTATTTAATGTGTATTTATCTGGCAAACTTGTAAAACCTTTAAATACTATAAAGATTAACTCAGTATGCCCTACGTACATCCGCCAGGACTGCCTTACAGCAGCCTTTGCTGTTGTGACATCTGTTATTCGCTTATCACAAATGGTTAAAACCCAAGGAGCATGCTGATGTTTTGTTGGTAGCCTGAAACTGTAGGTTGGGCCTGTATTGATATATCAGTTATATATTTGGGATAATTATGATTCTCCTGCTATGTTCTATGCGATGTGGCTGAGCAGCAACATGCAAACCCATTCATACGAGTCTGTGGAAACACAATCTTTAGTACGAACCTGCGACCTATCTTTTTCTCTCTAACCAGTTCAAATGTCAGTGATGGCATTCATGAACAAGCCTTTCAGGTGACAGTTTGTCTCTATGGCTCGTGTCTGTTCCTGTCCTAGATTTCAAGAAATATTCTCAAATATCTGGTGGACTTAATGCTTTTGTCTCGTGTAAGGTATATGTATTTCTTTAAGGTTAGTGGGCTGCTGTGATTAACAAGTGATGTGGCTGATTCTCTGTAGCAGGCCAAGTATCTGGGACAACTTCTATTCAGTGAACTTGGTTTGAATAATTTTTAAAAAAAAACCCAAAATAAACATGCTTTGGAGAATTATCTGTTCTCTACCTTGCTCTTGTGGTAGATTTTGGCAGTAGAGGGTGTGGTGGGTTGACCCTGGCTGAGGGCCAGGTGCCCACCAGAGCCGCTCTCTCACTCCCCTCATTCACTAGACAGGGGAGAAAAGGCATAACGAAATGCTTGTAGGTCGAGATAAGGACAGGGAGAGATCACTCACTAATTATCGTCACGAGCGAAACAGACCAAACTTAGAGAGGGAATTCATCTAATTTATCACTAGGCAAAACAGAGTAGAGGAATGAGAAAATAAAATCAACTCTTAAAACACTTCCCCCCACCCCTCCCATCTTCACGGGCTCAACTTCACTCCCGGCTTCAACCTTCCCCCCCCTCAGCGGCACAGGGGGACGGGGAGTGGGGGTTACGGTCAGTTCATCTCACGGTGTTTCTGCCGCTTCTTCCTCCTCAGGGGGAGGACTCCTCTCATCGTTCCCCTGCTCCAGCATGGAGTCCCTCTCATGGGGTGCAGACCTTCAGGAGCAAACTGCTCCAGCGTGGGATCCCCCACGGGGTCACAAGTTCTGCCAGCAAACCTGCCCTGGCGTGGGCTCCCCTCTGCACGGGTCCACCGGTCCTGCCTGGAACTTGCTCCAGCGTGGGCTTCCCATGGGCCACAGCCTCCTTCAGGTGCCTCCACCTGCTCCGGCGTGGGGTCCTCCACGGGCTGCAGGTGGAATCTCTACACCCCCTCATCCTTCCTCCATGGGCTGCAGGGGGACAGCCTGCTTCACCATGGCCTTCACCATGGGCTGCAGGGGGATCTCTGCTCCGGCGCCTGGAGCTCCTCCTCCCCCTCCTTCTGCACTGACCTTGGTGTCTGCAGAGTTTCTTACATCTTCTCACTCCTCTCTCCGGCTGCAAAAGCTCTCTCTCTCTAAGTGTTTTTCTTCTTCTTAAATATGTTATCACAGAGGCGCTGATTGGCTTGGCCTTGGCCAGCGGCGGGCCCGTCTTAGAGCCGGCTGGCATTGGCTCTATCAGACACAGGGGGAGCTTCTAGCAGCTTCTCACAGAAGCCACCCCTGTAGCCCCCCCGCTACCAAAACCTTGCCACGCAAACCCAACACAGAGGGGAATATGAATGCATGAGTTTGGTATCGAGCATATGTGTTAAACTGCAAGGTTCTGTCCTAATGTTAGACTGGACTTTGATGTTATAGCTGTATGACCATTTTCTTTTTAGTTAGTCTGGTTTTAGCACAAGTAACACAACATTTGTATTTGAAGTGGATAATGTAGAGTGTACAAACATACAAGGTTTTCTTTTTTCAAGGCAAACCTACAACTTTCCTGTTATCTTTCCTTACTGAGGTGTTTCAGGCCAGAATCCCCAATATAGTTGACGGGGTTGAGGGGGACAATAGGTAGGATAGGCGCAGGAAAGAAATTTTTGCTTTTTCATCTGTGCCTCTCTTGCTTTATTCAGGTCAAACTGAGCACTGTGCTCAGATTGACAGATGGTCTGTGTTGGGTGTCATGGTATGTTGGTTTTTGTGGTGGGTTTTTTTTTTGCCCCCCAAGTGTACCAGTTGTGTTCAAAATTGAAGCAAAACTTGTTGCGACTTTTCAGGTGATAAACATAGTTCATGTACCAATGGCTGGAGAGGGATTTTTTTTTTAACAGGAAGCAGATGGAGTGGCTTTTGAATAAGTTCACGTAGCTCCTCTAGGCTCCCCCGAGTTCATTTCCTTCAAGGCTGAACTTGCAAGAACCTGATCTGTAACTTCATATGCAAAGGACGGATTTGGCATTGCCGTGAGCTTTTAATGCTAAACGCATGCATGAACTTGGCAGCTGTGCTCTGGAAAGCAGATTCTAAATACCTGTTGTATAGCTGATTGAACTAACCTCACTCACTCCGCACTTACTTCAATGCCAAACTCGTCTTCAGATAAACATATGGAGGAAGGCAATGGTAAACACTTGTGGTTGTGCATTTGTTATGACTACACCAGAGTAAATTATTCTTTGGGATGAGAGAAGTGGTAGTATCTGTAGATCTTGCTAATCTTGGTCAGGATGTTAGTTCCTGGAAGGCATTGTCTGGTCTTTTTTTTTTTTTCCTGCCCCTGAAAGCATGTATAAAAATAAATGTAATAAAATGGATTTCTTAGTAGTTTTTTAATGAGGATCAAGATTAGACATATGTAATAATAGCAGTGATCACAGGTGTGCCGGGGCATCTCTTTAGGGTTGCTGGCTGGGGTAGGATAAGCAGGCAGGACGTATCCTGCCTCATGCCACTACAGCTCTGTTCTTTGGCAAATTTACCAAAAGCAGAGACCTTTATCGATGGGTAGATTTGTGTGTGTGTAAATAGCGCGAGGCTGTTTTGACCCGTGTGGGTTTGGTGTTTGGTTGTTTTTGCAGGTTGGCTTTAGCTCCCCTTGTGTACTTTGGGCAGATGGCAGGATTGTAGGCACTGATGATGTGAGTTGAGAGAAGATTTTCCATAGGCTTTTGTTGGTGGTTCTAGCAGAGTCTATAAAAGCTACAGTAGAGGGGCTTCTGAAATACAAGGCAGGATCAAAAATGTACTTTCCGCGTGGTTTGAGTAAGAGTTTTGGTGCAATCTTAGTAATACTTGACCACAATTTCTGTTTTTCAGTGCTGCTGTTCACTTCTCGCCTACTGTTAATAAATTGTTTTGATAAATTCTACTCGTAGAGATGCCCCACGCACGTGAGGGTCACAACTTGGCCAGAGCCATCCTGAATGCTTCATACGAAGCTTAGTTTGCGGACTGAGAAGTGAAGCATGTGAATCTGGCTCTGTTCAAACAAGTCTGTCTCTCATGAATGCGAAGCCAGGTGATATCAGACACGGGGTTGGACATGGAATATGAATTCTGCAGTTTCATGACTTATCTAGGGACCGAGTGTTACTTAGAGCTTAAAAATCACAGAGAATGGGAGAGCGAGCAGTGTCAGGCTGTAACAGATTTTGACCAGCTAAGCTGATGCTTTCGGGTGGGTTATTAACCTGCTTGTTTGTCCCCTGTAGCAATGAGACCTATCCTTCCCCAGATTTTTTTTTTGGTTTTCCTCCCTCTTCAGATGTCTCTGGTTTTTTGGAAGTGGTTAGTGGCGAGGTGGTATGTCTGAGGATGTTGTGATGGGGGAAAAAAACGCTGGAAGTAACCAAGTTGTTGGGCAGAGTAGAGGCAAGCTGGCATCTGATGGATGCCCTGAGAGGTGTCCTCAAGAAGCAAAGATAGACCTGCTTGCCGGAGAGCGCTTTGAGAGCTGATGCAGCAGCCTGGGAGCAGTGCAGGACTTCTCGATGCTCTCCGGCTGTCTGCAAATTGCAGTCTAATTCAGGCTTAGCAGGATTTTGCAGTAGCCAGGAGAGTTGCGTGGGAGAGGGGTTTTTTTGCAGCACCTTTGAAATAGGAAAGCTATTTCAAACGCTTGTGCTTTATGTGCTTTCCTAGAACTTTGTGTGGACTAAACGGTAAGGCTAGAGTTGCCAGCTGGAAAGTGTTTTTTCTTCTTTTGATATATATTTTATTGCTAGCGTTGGGGGGGGGGCGTGTGTCACTGTGCTGGTGCAATGGGAAGGCTGCGTAGAGGAAGAACAGATGTGCGTTGCAATGAAGGGCTGTAGAGGGGTCACACCAAGCCATTTTACACTCGAACGGGAACAGATGGATCCAGACTTCACTTCTGAGTAATGAAGTCATCCAAGAGACGGAGAAGTTGTACTGACATGATAGTACTGTGTAGTACCTGAATCGCAGCTGCTCACGCCCCCTCAGTTTTGTCCCTCGGTTATTGATGGAACAGGCTCCTGACAAATTCTTGCCTTTTTCTGTAGATCAGCTGCTATTTGGGTTTCCGAGGTAGAAATTTCAGTACTTCTGTTGTCCCTCTCCAGACTTCCTGCGGCGGCTGTAAACAAAAGTCCTGGCACACCCAGGAACGTTGCAGATGCTCGCAGCCTTGAGGATCCTGTTGACGTTCATCTTGTGAATCAGCTCCTCTTTCTCCCTCCTCCTCCTCTGCTCCTAAAAGCTCTTAAACTGATGTGGTGTTCATGCTGAGGGGGGGAGCAAAGGACAAATGCTATTCTTAGACCTATTTTTGAGAGACAAAATGAAGTCTTTGGCACCACTGGGTTGCCATACATAAAAAAATATTTTCCTAAAGCACAAGCTTTTTCAAATTTTACTACCGAGCGCTGTTGGAGCTCTCCAATTCAAATTTGGTACCCAAGCGTGGAAGTTTGTGTGAAACACCTACATATTACAGCTAATTTTTAAATGCTTAACAGAATATTCACAGAAAATTCTGTGGAGAATGGATTTCCTCCGTGAATCCCTGTGGCTATAATCATGATGTTACTTTTGGCAAAAATGACATAATTTAATCCTGCTTAATGCTTTGTCTCTGAAATAACAGGTGACAAAGGAAATGCAAATTACTACGTTTCTCATTTTGGCAAGATAGGATATATCCAAATGTAACTGTCGACAAGTAAAATGAATTATTACATGCCTTGCTCTGGTATTCGGTAGAGCTTAATGTAGTGCTGCACAAAAATATAATGGAAAGCTAGAACTCCAGGAAAAGACTGTCAGTCCAAATACAGGTTTTTGTTATCTAGTTTTGACCGTTTAATGAGTTTGTGTCCTTTTCCCATTAAGTGTTTAAAGTCCATAATGAAAGTATATTCTTGGTTTAAAATGAAAGCTGCAGCTTTTTTCTAAGCCAGTTTGTGGTGCTTCATTGGCTTTTCAGAAGCCTGTCCAAATATTTAGCTTGCTGCTTCTACTCCCCCTCGCTCTTTTTAGCGCTGTGTTTAGTAGGAGACCACTATGACGTTTGAACACTGGTTTGTCTTTGGCAAGTCCGTGGCTGCATGCGATGCTACTTTCTTTCGTGGTGGTTTGGTTTTGAATTTTTCTGCTTAAATGTTGTCTTCCCTTAGCCTTCCATTGAAATTGAAGGACCAGGTCATCCTTTTTTCAGGAAAGGAGGAGGCGAGATGAGCGGATAATCTTGTTTCTTACCAATACATCAAAGTTGGCCTTGTAAATCATCATGACTGTATTGCCCAAGCAAACTGTTTTGCTTGATAAAATGTCATTCTAGTAAAACTAGAGACTTTTGACAGGCTCCAGCTATATCTACTGGGATGCTACTACTTCATGGGGAAAATCGTGGGGCTGGTCTTCTCTAATACTACAGTGGACTGCTTTTCACTTCCCTTTGGATCAGAAGTGTTCCGTAGAATGAGTAATACTGCTCTAATGTATCCCTATGAGCTCGTGTTAAGAGCCTGTCAAAATGTACGTTGAGGTTTCATTTTTATAGGATCTCTTTGTGGGATAGTTGAGTTACACGATGCGTGAGCCCTTTGGAACAAGGGGAATGCTGTTTTATTTCCCATCACGAAGGCTATCCAAGGCTCACAGGTACCTAACTGTTAGGGACACATTGGGTGCTTTCATAGAGCCTGTGCTCTTCTCTTTGAGTTTTCTCCTTAGAGGTTTGGGAAGCAGAGCTGGTATGCAATAAATACACCAAATCTTCAGTTCATGTTCCTCATAAAGCTGTAGAAAAACCAAAATATTAGCAATGCTGTCTAGAACTTGTTGCCAGAAGCATCGTTCCCCTTAACGCTCTGCGTAGTGTGCGTATGCTGGTTCTTAGCCACGTAAAGGTACGGGGAAGACCCACCTTGCCTGTTGTGGCTATGAGGCTTTAGGGGAAAGGGAGGATTAGGTGTAGATGTACGCGCTGAGTGGATTTAAAGGGGGAAGGGTTCAAGCTCCCTGTCAAACTGTCAAGGAACCGTGCAGCCTGGTTAACTCGGCGATAAGCATTCCTGTTGATGTAGCGTTCTGTTCGCACTAATGTCAGTTCTTAGAAATGACACTTCTTTATCTTGCTTCCATTATAAATGCTTGGGAAACGCGTGCTCTGGTCCATGTATCTGGAGGACAGTGTCCCACATCTGAAGAACGTAGAGACCCCTCATCTTGGTCACTCCTTGCTGATCTCCCGGGCACTGGGTGCATCCCTGGCTGGGAGCTCATTTGGCATAGAGCTTGTTCTTATGAAAACTCCTCTGTGTCTAAATAAAAACAAAAGTTCTGCCAAAATCCCCTGGTATCTCTGGTATGAAGACTGAAAGTCAGCGATCCTGAGGCCTCCCTGAATCTTTCAGTTCCGTCCTCCATTCATTTAACACGTTCTTAGTGATCGGCATTAAAATTATCACTCCGCATAAAACATTTTGTGGTTTGAATCCATATAAGGATCTTGCTGTCAAAACCACAGCGATCATCAAAGGCCTTTTTCTGAAGGAGAGCTTCCATAAGAATGCTTTTGAGATTATGCAAGTTGGTTATTTTTGAAATATTGGCACTAGAGCTACTTGCTCTGAATTCCTCTTTCCCCTTTATAGAGAGGTTGTAACTAGTTCTGATTCTAAAAACAAAACAAAACCAGCCTCCCCCTCTAATTACTCATTAGAGACAGCTTGGAAAAACAATGACAACTAAATATATTGGACAGGAAGCCTTATTTGAGAGTCCCCATCTTGAAAAGAAAAATAGTTAGCGTCAGACTTCGCTTGAATATGCAACCGGGGCAAATGAGTTGGCCAGAACCTAAAACGCTACTTATAGACGTCTGTGTGGGGGAAGAGTTTATGTAATGATAGCAATTATTTTGTATATGTCCCAATGACCAATTATCCACTTTTTTCTTTTATTTGAGTAGTAGGATAAAAAGTTCAATAGTACCAACTGAATCTGGTGCATCTGGGCTGTGTTACTGCGGTCCGGTAAAGGACTAGGCGGCTGCTTTTTGTTGTGAGTGACCATACAAGCGCTCTTCCTCATCTGCTGTCCTCCGAAATGAACGGGAGGGTACGAAACACACCATCTCAACATTTGAAAGTGATGAACGACCTTCCGAGGCAGAAGAAATGCTGCTGTCTGCTGTTTTGCAGTAGCTGCCTGCATGCTAAATGTGTCAAGTCCCACGGCCTCGGAAATAATATAAATATATGGCGTAACGAGACGTCGCTGTCATTGGCCGTGTTGGGTCTAGCAGTTGAGTCAACTGCAGTAGTTTGGATATTCCTCATTAAGAAATCTCTTCTAAACACATCAATGCACTTTTTTAAAAAAAAAAAAGTAGAAGTCTACAGCGTAAAAGGAGTTAAGTGTAGATTCAATTGAGCTTCCCTGCACAATTAAGAATGGGGTGCTTCGGGTTTTTAGCTGTGCTGCTTTTGGGAGATAAAAGCTGTGGTCACCATCCGCTTATCCTATCCTCAGATAAGGACAAATATTCTTCCTTTCAGAGTCTGCTAGTAGATGTATTTTGAGCCGTTATGCTGAATGTTAATGCTGGAGTAAAACAGGAAAACAGCTTCAGGGGTCTCTGAGTCCCTTCCAGCCTGGGCTGTGCTGTGGTTCTTGCCCTGCTGTGTCCTTGGTGGCTTGTTTGGCCCAACTGTATTTGATGCATTGCAAAATTGCTTGTATGGAAGAGAATGTCGGTATTGGTCATCACGGCCCCAAATCCTCCCGGCAGCTTCTATTTTTCCAGGCAGTTGGTAGGACTGGAAAACCAATTGAGTTGAGACAAAGGAAAAATAGGCTTATTCTACTAAAATGGACCGTTCAGCTGCTGTTGTAGCTTCTGAGATGTAGCCAGTTGGTGCCAAATAATTATATGCTCTCAGCTGGAAAGAAGCTGCTTCATTCCCTCTAGCAGAATATAAAATTAATTTCCTGTGATTGTTTACTCAGCCCTACTTGAATATCCTGTTTGGGAGTTTTTTGAACTGTCAAAAGGTTGAAGTCAAGGCCAGTGACAATCTCCTCTACTTTGCGAGCTACTTGATCTGAGAATCTTCTGGCTGAGTCGCGGTGCCACGCTGCAATCCTGGAGCTCACCAGGCTTGGCGAAAAGGGACTTATGTGAGTCTCTTGTGGGTTTTTTGCCATGCATCTCCTATTTTTCTGCTAGACCTGGCCCTTGAGCTCTTAACCCCATCCATTGGTGTGAGGCCAGCAGCCCCTCTCCACGCGTGTGACAAACTCCAATATGCAATGGTGTCCCACGTGCAAGGAACTTAAGTTTAAAAGTAGCAAATAAATAAATATATATCTCTGAAACAGGGATCGAAGTGCTGCTTTGTTTAAAGATTGCATTTGTATTCCTGGCAAAGGCAGCCCTTATTGAAGGGAGGCTGGTGTTGCAGGCAATTACTGATTGCAATGGCCCACTAGTTTTAAACTAATGTAAACTCTGCCTCCTGTAATGAAAGACCTTCGCAGCGTTGCCAACCGCAAGCCCTAACCCCACCCCAACAGAATTAGCCTTAAAACAGGAACGTGAGGGCCTTGATAAGTCTCTTGTAGTCCCTCGTACTCAGAAACTAACACAGTACACATCCCCAAATGGTAAAGATATCTGTGTAAACGGATGGAACTGCCAAAATAAATGCACTGCAGGAAGAGATCTAGCGAGATGGCAAGTGTTAGTGTATTGGGAAGTGAAGTACACCTACCTAAAGAAGAAAACAAGTACTTTAATCTTAATTGAGTATATTACTTGCCCCCCGCCTTGACTCTGAGATGACTCGTCTGTGAGGATGCTAGCATGGAAGGTATCTGAATATCATTAGGAGCTCTGACATATTCAATCGTCCTTGCTTTGGAGTAATTAATTTCCCTTTGAGGTTAGAGTGAAGCAGACAGGCAGTGGGAGACCTGAGGCTTGATAAAATAGCAGCGTAGATGTACAGAGTGTTGTCTTTAGGCGTTTGAGCTTGAAGTCTTTTTCAAGTTGTGTACTCTTTCTTCCCATTGTAGCCGGAGGGCTGCAACACTTGGAAATGAATGCAGTGCCTCTTCCATAAAGCCTCAGAAACACTTGGATGATTAAGAAAACAAATGTTAGAAAACCTACCAAAACCTGCTCTTCCCTTGGGACAAATTCACCTTAACATAAACTCCCGGTAAAGGGAATTCTTTTTTCTGAGCTGATAACCATGGTGACAAAGATGCTTGCAAGTTTACAGCTTTCATTTCAAAATAGCAAGCTTACATATATATATACACACACGCACGTATATGCACACACAAGGCATTCTGAATGGTAATTTACCTGGGATTTGGGGTGCTTCTTGTAAAATGTGAATGCCTACCAAAAAAAAAAAGGCAAGGAAAAAAGCTGTTGATTAAATGGTATCTGATAGAGGAAATAACATTATTAATGATTTGGCTATATCCAAAGGGTTTTAAAAATCCTGTTTTCTTCCCTTTGAGTGGAAGGCTTTTTTCCTGTTCCGGGAGAGCCTGGAGCACTGTTCCTGTGTAGCTTGGACTTTCCCTTTTTGTGTACGTAACTGTCCCTGTGCTTTTGTAGGCATGACTAATCTTGCAACTTGAGCTGCTGTTTCCTGGAGAAAAAACTTCTCGAAGATGAGATGCAATTCAGTTTTGCAGCATCTGGTTCCTATTGCATATAGCAAGGAGTTTTTCATGTTTTATGGTAGCTGGTCATCTATTTGTCTCTAATGAGCTGCTTGGTGGAGGGTAACTTTGAATTAATTTTGAGCAAGGATTAAACTCTGGTGTCAGAGCAGGAATTTAAGCCTCTGGAATTTTCAGTGACACTAAGCCTGATGTAATTCTTCAATTAAGGTGCTTTAAACCAAAATAGCCCTAATTTGGTTTAGTGTTCTTGCTTGTGTCCCCATGTAGAAAACCCTTGATGGTTTTGGTTTTTTTTTCCAGTTGTCCTAATCTGACGGTCGGGGGTTTTACCAGCTGCAATATACTTGCCATGGGGTTGTGGAGCTAAATGCTGACTTGCTCTGCAATCTTGGATACCGAGGTTTTCTAATAGACAATGCAGTGTCTCTAAAGCTGAACTGATGACTGAGCTTTGAATTAAAAAGACATTTGCATGTGATTTTTCTTGCTGTGGGGAGGCTCTTGCCAGGTATTATGAATAGCCTGAAATGACGTATGTGCTTTAGGTAGTACTCCAGAACATCTACTAATTGGTAAGCCACACCTTAGTAAGCCACCCTCCTCCAGCTCTTATGCAAGTTACATCCTCCTACCTTTGAGCCCTTTATCCCTTTGTGTGTTAGCATGTGAGGGAGGGATGGGGGGAGCTAATGAGGCTTTACACTCAAGGAAGTTGAATGTCTAGTCTTCGGTGACTTTCAGCGCTACCTGTCTCTTAAGAGACTTTACTGGGGGGGGGGGGGAAATGTCTAAGGTGATCCAGTCATTTCTGTTGTTGCCTAGGCTCTCAGTGAAGCGCCAAACTGTTGCGGAGCCTGTCCCTTCCTGGCTAGGATGGATGCTTGTGGCTGCGGCCAAACAGAGCGGTGGAACCGGTGGGGTGGCTGTTGAGAAGCGCCATATCGGAGCGAGGTGCCTGCAGGGCAATAAACAAATAATGTATAACCACGATATCACCCTGCTGCTTTCTTTCCTTTTGGGTCTTGCTTTCTATGTTTCATGGGTTAAAGATGTGTTAGTAATGACTTCCACTTCGCTTCTTCACAAGGAGATTCTCCTGGGCTAGTGTCTAAGTCCTTTGAAGTGGTTTATTCCATGTAAATTGCTATAGAAGTTAGTGATACATGCATGTGCTCAGGTAGGAGAACAGCAGCCAAAGCCAGTTTCATCTCATAGTAATAGTTATCCAGAAAATCCATGTAAATATCCCTACAAGAAAT